>NC_082728.1:33183291-33495312 GCF_030144855.1 Hypanus sabinus
CCAAGACTTTGTCAAACATTGATAGACGTGTGGTCGATGGTATCTGAACTGGCTGCAGCACAGCCTATACGGAACATCAATGCCTTTGAATGGAAAATCCTATGAAGAATGATGGATATAGCCCAGTACATCATGGGTAAGGCACTCCCAACCACTGAGCACATCTACATGGAGCATTGTTGCAGGAAACTCGCATCCATCATCAGGGATCCCCATCACCCGGGTTATGCACCCTTCTCACTGCTGCCATCAGGAAGGAGGCACAGGAGCCTTAGGACTCACAGCAGCAAGTTCAGGAACAGTTATTACCATTGTTGTATCAAGCTCGTGACCCAAAGAGGATACCTTAACTCAACTTCACTTGGTCCATCATTGAAATCTTCCCACAACCTATGGTCTCACTTTCAGGGACTCTTCATCTCAAGTTCTTGATATTTTTTGCTTATTTATATATTATTTTAAATTATTTAGAAACATAGAAAGCCTACAGCACAATACAGGCCCTTTGGCCCACAAAGTTTTGCCGAACATGTCCCTAGCTTAGAAATTACTCGGCTTACCTATAGCCCTGTATTTTACTCAGCTCCATGTACTTATCTAAAAGTCTCTTAAAGGACCATATCGTATCCATTTCCACCACCGTTGCCGACAGCCCATTCCACTCACTCACCATTCTCTGAGTAAAAAACTTACCCCTGACATCTGCACTGTACCTACTCCCCAGCACCTTAAACCTGTGTCCTCTTGTGGCAACCATTTCAGCCCTGGGAAAAAGCCTCTGACTATTCACACGATCAATGCCTCTCATCATCTTGTACAGCTCTATCAGGTCACCTCTCATCCTCCGTCGCTCCAAGTAGAAAAGGCCGAGTTCACTCGAACTTTTCTCATAAGGCATGCTCCCTAATCCAGGCAACATCCTTGTATGTCTCCGTTGTACCCTTTCTATGGCTTCCACATCCTTCCTGTAGTGAGGCAACCAGAACTGACCAGAATCCAGGTTATTGTAATAGTATTAAATGAGAATAATTTCAATGAAGTATACCTACTTCTAACTTATTAAATATGAAGTAATCTAATCAAACACAAAGTTCTCAGCAGCCTATTAATCACATTGCATTAGGGCTCAGCAATCACTTATTGGGTTGGGGAGCTTGGGTAACCCCCGCTACGCCAGCTACTTCACACAGTGCAGACCAGCACAGCTCAGCTGTCCTGACGTCTGTAGTTAAACAGGAGAAAGATGTGTCTCTGCTCTCAGAAATAGCACAGTATTCCTTTCACATGAGCTGCTCAGACAGATGGTATGACCGAATCATTGGGACTTTATTATAGAACACTCAACAGTCAGCGGGATTTTGAGGAATGAGTTTGTAGAGATGTCGCAGATAGTTGCAAATAACAAGGTTGTGATAATAGGTCATTTATACTTTCCACATATTTAATCGGTACATCGAAGTCCCAACTGTGCGTTACTACATCACCTATTAGCGAGTGAGCAGTGCAGGTGACAGAAGTTTGTAGAGAGAAACACTTTGTATCTAGTGTTCCTAATGACATCAGTTTCAAGGTAATTAATGGAAAAGGATTGGTCTGGTCCTTGGGTTGAGATTACAAACTGGAGAACGGCCAATGTAGATGGTATCAGAACGAATCCGGCAAGTGTGGATAGGGACAGGCTGTTTTCTGACAAATTGTATACTTGGTAAGTGAGTGGCCTTCAAAAGTGAAATTTTGAGAGGAGAGTTTGTATGTTCCTGTCAGAATAAAAGGCAAGGATAACAGTTTTAGGGAACCTTGATTTTCTTGAGATATTGAGCCCCAGGTAAAGATAAACAAGGAGGTGCATAACAGACATAGGCAGGCAGGAACAAGGGAGATACTTGAGGAGTATAAGAAATGCAAAAGAACACTTAAGAAGGAAATTGGAGGGTGATAAAGGACATGAGATTGCTCTAGCATACAAAGTGAAGGAGAATCCTGAGGGTGTCTATAGATATATTAAGGGCAAAAGGATTGCAAGGAACAACATTGGACTTCTGGAAGGTCAGAGTGGTAATCTATGTATGGAGCTGAAAGAGATGGGGGAGATTGTAAATGGGGTTTTTGAATCTGTATTTACTCAGGAGAGGGACACAAGGTCTATATATGTTCATCAATGCAGCTGTGAGGCTATGCACTCTATACAGGTAACAGAGGAGGAGGTGTCGTGAGGCAAATTTAGGTGGATGAATCCCCAGGGCCTGACAAGGGAGGCCAGTGCAGAAAATGCAAGGGCCCTAGCAGAGATATTTTAACATCCTTAGTCACAGTTGAGGTGCTGGAGGATTGGATAATAGCTAATGTTCTCTCTGTTGTTTAAGAAAATCTCTAAGAATAAGATAGGGAATTGGAAGCCAGCGAACCTGACGTCAGTTGTAGGAAAGTTATTGGAAGGTATTCTGAGGGATACCCTCAGTATGACTATTTGGATCGACAAGGACCGATTAGGGGTAGTCAGCATGGCTTTGTGCATGGCAGGTCATGACTAACCAATCTTACTTAAAGAGTTTTTTGAGGAAGTTACCAGGAAAGTTGTTGAAGGCAAAGCAGTGGATGTTGGACTTTAGCAAAACCTTCGACAAGGTCCTACATGGGAGGTTGGTCAAGAAGGTTGAATCACTTGCCGTTCAAGATGAGGCAGTAAATTGGATTCGACATTGTCTTCGGAGGAGAAGTCAGAGAGTGCTGGTAGATGGTTGCCTCTCCGACTCGAGGCCTGTGACCAGTGGACTGCCACTGGGACTGGTGCTGGGTCCATTGTTGTTTGTCATCTCTATCAATGAACTGAATGATAACGTGGCAAATTGGATCATAAAATTTGTGATGACACCAAAGTTGCAGGTGTATTGGGGAGCAAGGAATTCTATTAAAGCTTGGAATGGGACCAGGACTGTTACGAATGTGAAGCAACTCTGAGGTGCCGAAGGGTACAAAGTCGCCCCCTCCTTTTTGAGAATCGCAAGTTCGCTATTAATTCAGGTCTGGGACCCAGCAAATGAGAGAGCGACATGCAGAATACACAAGGTTTGGAATGTGTCCTGGCCTCAGCGGACCAGAACCACTGATAACAGCCATTGTCTCTTGGAGAAGGAATTGTGTAATGAGTACTGTACTATTCATTGAAGCCCCTCAGGGGACAACCAGAGTGGTCTGGTCGAGAGATTGCATCATCCCAACCTGATTGACATCTGAGTAAGGATAAAAGAGGGGTCTGGGGAACAACCCCTTTAGACGCACCAGGAGAAACGCTAGAAATCTCGTGACAGCGTTTGATAGCGAAAGCCGGTGGGGGCTCGTGCACGTCCTCCCTTGCCTGGGTGGTGGGCTTACCACGGAAGAACGGTTTAGCTAAAGGAGAGGTCACAATTGAACGGCCACGACAAAGAGACCCCTGACGGATCGAAATCATAAAGGTTGGAAAAACCCATAGCAGTAACTCTTCCCATTCTATTCCTATTTCTCTCTCTCTCCAACAAAGTGCAACACAGTGACAACCAAAGGATGGCAGCCTGCATGAACAGAGTGAACTTTATATTTCCATCGGACAATACATTATCCCCTAGACAATGATAGAGCTTAATTCTATTATTATTATACCCGCACTTTTAGATTTAGTATTGACAACGTATATTATCTGTATATTTGCATTGATATTATTTTTGTGTATTTTTACTAATAAATACTGTTAAAAATAGTATCATCAGACGTCTTTATCTTTGCTGGTAATTGACCCAGTTACGGGGGTCGTAATAACGTGGGCCCTTGTCGCGAGATTTGATACCAAATTGGAGGGCCAGTAAATCGGGCTTTTAAGTCCATACTTGGATCTGGTTGCGCGGGTAACCAGACGGGAAACCAGCAAAGATGGACATAGATGAATTCATAGAAAACCCGACTCCCGAGCCGCTAGAGGCTGCTACAAAGTTGGACTTGATAAATATTGCGAAAGGACTAAATCTCGCAGACGTGAGGTTGTCGATGAAAAAGCAGGAGGTGCGGTGGGCCATAACTCAGTATTATATTGTGAATAATGTGTTTTCGTCTGAGGTATTGGAAAGTATCCCTGAAAAGGTACAAGCTAGTGGGACGGCTCAGTTAGAGTTGGAGAAATTAAGGTTGGAACATGAAATTAAGTTAAAACAGCTGGAAGCAGCTGAAAAGGAGAAGGAAAGAGCTGAAAAGCAGAGGGAGTATGAGGAGAAGGAGAAACAGAGGCAACATGAGCTGGACATGGAGAAGTTAAGGCAAGAGCGAAGAGCTCAAGGGCCAGACCGAGAGGAGAGATTTAATGTCAGTAGCGAGTTTAGGTTAGTACCTCTGTTTGAGGAGATGGATGTTGATAGTTATTTCTTGCATTTTGAAAAGGTGGCTGTGAGTCAGAAGTGGCCAGAGATCAGTGGGTGACGTTGTTACAAAGTGTGTTAAAAAGGAAGGCACAACGGGCATATGTGGCGTTGTCCATGGAGGAGGAGGAGTCTGAGAATTATGAGAAAGTAAAGGAGGCCATTCTTTGGACCTACAAATTGGTACCTGAAGCGTAGAGACAAAAGTTTGTAAATTTAAGGAAAGGGTGGAATCAGACGTATGCAGAGTTTGCCTACAAGAAGAGTGTGCTCTTGGATCGTTGGTGTGCAGCAGAAATGGTGGAAGAGGATTTTCAGCATCTCAGGGAGTTAATTCTGATTGAGGAATTTAAAGGTTGTGTTTCGGATGATATCTGGATGTATTTGAACGAGAAGCCGAATAAGTCCATATCCGAATTTGCTAGGTTCACTGATGAATATGCCCTAACCCACAAGACAAAGTTATCCTTGAATAAGAGTTAACAGAAAGACCTTGGGAGAAAGTCTGCCGGATGAGGCAGAGATCCAGCTGGGAGCCAGTGGTAAAAATCAGGAGGAGGGAAGGGAAGACGGCAGGAGGGGTCCTGGCTTGACCTGTTTTAATTGTGGTAAGGTGGGTCATATTGCATCTAAGTGCCTTGTTCTGAGGAAGGAGACAGGAAAAGGGAAAGCAGCAGTCCATACAGGATGTATTGTGGTGATCAGTAAATCAACGAGAAAGCCCCGGGTAGACAGAATATGAGAGGGGCCTGAGAAATTTATTTCAGGAGGAACCGTGTCTGTGAAACTGGAGACACACCAGTTCCAGTGCAGATCTGGAGAGATACTGGAGCTGATCAGTCATTGACTCGCAGCAAGGTACTAGATTTTAGTTCTGAGACTGAAGAGGTGGCTTTGAGAGGAAAAGGGACAGAAGCTGTGCCTCTGCATAGGATCATTATAAATTGTGAGCTGGTATCTGGACCAGTTGAAATAGGGGTGCGATCAGAATTTCCGAGAACTGACGTAGACATCCTTCTGGGTAACGATTTAGCTGGTGGTGAAGTTTGGTCGGCTATGGAGCTGACAAGCCAGCCTGTAAGTGTTGAGGACCCGCCCCCAGATTCCAAGATCTATCCCGCATGTGCGACCACTCGCAGCATGTCGAGAAAGGCCGCTGAGAAAGGGAGCAGTTTAATTCAGGCCGGTACCGATTTGGCTGAGACGTTTTTACCGACCCTGTACCAAGAGGGGTTAGAGGGTGGTAAAACAGAGAATAGGGAGGTCTCCCCCAGTCGAAAGACGTACCCGTTAGTAGGTTGACTTGTTATTGTAAATTGTTCTGTGATGAAGCTAGTGTTAAATAGGAGAGTTGCTGAACAGTTTGGCTTGTTGGGCCAGAAGGGTCTGTTCCGTGCAGTATCTCTAAATAAGATAAAAACATAGGCACAACATCGTGGGCTGAAGGGCCAGTATTGTTCGCTGTTCTATAATGTGATTGAGAGTGAAGTACAAGAGATACTGATGGGTGGTGATGAAAACTTGCCTCAGGATCAAAGATATGTTTACTGCTTTGTTCATCGTCAGAGAATGACACAAAAAAAATCCATCCCCTCCCTTTTACTTCTTTTCCTCACTACGTGTCCAGTTCTCAGAGGTTTCAGTTGAAATGGAGCATCACAACTAACTTTTAAAATAGTTCAAGTTTCAAAATATATTTATTATCAAATTATTTTATGTCACCATATACTACCTTGAAATTAATATTCTTGAAGGCATTCACTTTAAAACAAAAACTGCTGTATAACCGAATCATTGAAAAACTACTCATAAAGATTTACAAACAAAGAATGTACAAAAGAAGACAAATGGCAAAAATAAAAAAAATTATAGTGAATAAATAATACTGAGAACAGGAATTGGAGAGTTCTTGAAAGTGCGCCCATAGGTTGAGAGAAGTCATCCACACAGATTCAGGAGCCTGATGGTTGTAGGGTAATCCCTATTCCTGAACCTGCTGCTGCTGGACCTATAGCTCTTGTACCACCTTCCCACTGTCAACATAAAGAAGTGAGCATAGGCTGGACGGTGCAGATGATTAATGAAGGCTGCGGTCTTTTTGTGGCAGTGCTACTTGTTGATGAGCTCTGATGGCGAATGATGGATGCCACCTTCTTAAATAACCACCTTTTGAAGATGTCCTCAATAGCTGGGAGGGTTGCGCCTCTATCTGGAAATTTATTCAAGAGTGAACAGTGTACATGAACAGTTTCTGTGGTGCCACAGAGAACAAGTGGCAGCTGTGAAAAGAGAGAATGAACAGCCAAAATACCTAACCACAAACCACAGCCACCATTTATTTTTGCCCACATTGCTCCAGAATAAGTGGTTCCTTTATCAGCCTCTACAGCCATCTGAGGACCCAACAATAGGCAACCCCTTAGAGAACATCATATTCAACTCAAGTGATTGCAGCACTACTATGGATATTGATGACAATAAAATCAACTTCGACTTGACTTTAGTGTAGGTAACAGGAGACAAATGATTGGAAATAAATTAGATTTGGACCCTCTTTATCCATAGATCTAAAACAAATAGAGAATGTAGTTTTTGATGGGAATAAATGCAGAACTTATTGCTAAAATCTTTACCAGGATGACTACTGTTTGTCCTGTTTAGTTGTTATAAATTCTCTGTCTTATCTGTCTTTAGCGTTTGTAGATTTACTTTCAGATCAGTTTCATTCAACAATATCGACCATTCCTTTGTGAACATGTATATGCTTAACATACTATTGCTAAGTAAGTCTAGGAGCTTAGCTTATGGAAATTTCATCATTCTATCCAAAGATCTGTTTCTCTTTTACATTCCTCTAATAAATTTATGTAATGCTGGTTACAAAATATTTTTATCGTTCTCTGAGTGGGTATGAATATCAAAATGAATTTACTGATAATCACTTATATTGATCATAAATACAGATTGCAAGTACAAATTCAGCTTTGCCACATGGGGAATAAAAGTGCTTATCAAAAAGGCATAAACATTTTGGAGCTTTACTTCACTTCATGGAATAACAGAACTTCAGACAAAATATGTTAATTTCTTTGAAATCCACAAATGTTAGGAACATTATTATTTTACAATAGTCAATGCATACATATAAAAACTATCACAACTGATATGAACAGATTAAATAACATGAAATCCAGTTTTGTTTTCATGACACTTTGGACCAGATTGTTCATGGCCTTGCATCATATTGAATTCTGCATGTTGCAGATCAAATATTAACTGCATCATTACCTTCACCTCCTTTGCCATGCCTGCTTCTGGTCTACTTAAACCACACATTGAAATTTCCACCTTTATTACTTTTACATTGTGTTTCTTGGTGGATATCCCTAATGCCACCCAACAGGCAAACGTCTTTATCTCAAATCCTGCCAACATATTTTAAAATCTCTACTCAGTCTGGACTTACTTAAATTCTATAAATCCTTCAGTACAATTGACCTTTTAAGATTCTCCAACTCCAAATTCTCGCACACTCCACTTTTAATTGTCTCAGTAGTTCTTGAATTCCCTCCTTTAACTAATCTTTCCTTTTTTGTCTTCTGGAACAGTCTGTTGCAAATCTGAATATTTGCAGAAAATTTTAGTCTGCTGCTGTAAAATGTTTTTGTATGTAAGGGTGTTAATTTTTGTTTACTAACATTGTTATGGGGGAAGTTAGAGTCACTTAAATATGTTAAAAGATGAATATAGTTAAAAGTAACACAGACAAATGCAGCATCTATGGAGGGAAATAAACTGTTGATGTTTCAATTCAAAAGACACTTTTTCAGGAGTCCTGATGAATGGTCTTTGCACAAAACGTTGATTTTTTTATGCATATTATGCATGTTGCTCAAAATTTCCACCATCTGCAGGATCTCTTGTGTCTATAATATACGGTGCATCATATTGAATGGTGGAGCAGGCTCGATGAGCCAGATGGCCTACTCTCGCTCCTGTTTCTTATGTTCCTATGTCCTTATGACACAGTGGTCACTCCTGGACTATTTTAGGGACTCTGTGGTTTGATTTTTATTATTTTGTGTGCTCTTTGCCTGTTTTTTGCTGTTTGCGTGATTTGTTGTTGTTTCTTTGGAAGTTAAGAATAGGGCTTCATACTTAAGAACATAAGGAATAGGAGCAGGAGTAGGCCATCTAGTCCAATGAGCCATGATTCAATGGCTCCACTATTAAATCAGATCATGGCTGATCTGGCTGTGGACTCAGCTTTCCCCCATAACCATTAATTTTTCTGCGATGCAAACAGATAGAACTCTGTCTTAAGTATATTTAATAAGGTAATTTCTACTGCTTCCCTGAGCAGGGAATCCACAGAATCACAACTCTCAGGTAAAGCAGTTTTTCCTCATCTCTGTCCTAAATCTATTCCCCTAAATCTTGAGCTTATGTCTCCTAGTTCTAGTCTCACTTACTTCTATCCTAACACTATCCATTTCATACCTACATGTTTCTATCAGGCCCTCTCTCATTCTTCTGAATTCCAGCAAATGTAGTCCCAAACAACTCAATTTCTCCACACTGGCTAACCCCTTTATCTCCGGAACAAAGCTTGTGAAACTTCTCTTCACCGGCTCCAAAGTCAGTACACCTTTCTTCATAGAAGGTCAGAACTGCACACAGTACTCCAAGTGCGGCCTCACCAGAACACTGTATGTTTGCAGCGTAAACTCACTGCTCTTAAATTTAGTCCCTCTGGCACTGAATGCCAACATTCCATTTGACTTCTTGAAACCTGTTGCTCCTGCAAACAAACCTTTTGTGATTCATTCACAAGCACACCCAAGTCCCTCTGCACAACAGAATTGGAAAAGCTTTTAGCATTTAAATAATAATCTAATTATATTCATGGATTCATAGAAAAGAACACCTCAGAAACAGGCCCGTCAGCTCATCTAGTCCATGCTGAAACATTTAAACTGCCAATGCCCATTGACCGTCCAAACTCCTGATATTCCAGTTGAAATTGAGCTGGCATGCACCACATCAAAAACCTCTGAGTGAAGAAGTTTCCCTTTATATTCCCCTTAAACTTTTCACCTTACACCCTTAACCCATGACCTCTGGGTGTAGTTGCACCTAATCTCAGTAGAAAACATTCCAGGAGTCTCCCGCATACCCACATATTGATAGCAGCACTGTTATGTACCTCTAGAGCTAATTTTTTCTGAGGTCTGTCACTTTGAAACGCTGAGGGAAAGACTGACTTTTGCACACTTGGATTTCTTCTGACTGCAGAGTTGCTTGGTTACTATGGTGGAGAGAGGTGGAGTAATTTGATGGACAATCAATGTCATGGTTTTTCTGCAGCTTGTTTACTTTTTACAAGGACAGTCACAGACACACACAGTTGGAGTCAAGATGGATTCGGTCAATGAAAGACACCAGTTAGTCGGTTGCTGGTTTAAACTTTCAGTAGCTCAAAAAGGGATGAGTTGAGATCGATCCAGAGTATCGATAAATGACTCTCACAATTTTGTGTGAACTCGGGTGTGGTACCTCTTGTGTTGAAAGGATATTCGTTGAAGATCACTGTCGGTGATACTTTGTGAGTGGAGTGGAACAACTGCGGCGATAAAACCTATGGCTGTTGTTATTCTGTATTGCTGTTGTGGAATCTGTGGAATATCGATGTAATTGCCTTCTCACAACACTAGCCTTTGGATTACAAATATCTTGCATTAGTTAACCTGTGCACTTGAACTGAACCTTTCTTACACACCATCATAAGACTGTATCACTTACCACCTACGCTTGAAGAAGTTTGGGGATTTATATATCTACACCTATATATGCATAACACAATTAACTCTTGATTTACCCAGTTTAAGCTACTAAATGATGTAGTTACTAATAAAGTAGTGTTTTGTTAACACCAAAACCAGACTCCAGGTGTGTTCTGTAACTGCTGATACTTCTACAGGGTTACGTAAAAGTATAGATTACAGGCTCCCTGACACCCGTAAATATTATACAATATCTTGGAAGTCAATTTTTTTGAGAGGGTGAGGGAGGGGGGAGGAGGAGCGAGAGCGAGAGGAAGCATCCTGATTGGTCTCTAAGTAGACCCATCAGTTTCCTGTGGGTGGCCTTACAGTCGACCTCCCTCTCTCATTGCCCATCCGTTCAGTTTAGTGTCCTGCTGCGCCATGGCAGAGTGTTCCAAAAAAAGAAAATATTAAATGTACTTCACCCCAGACTGCAATAAAGTGTACCCCTGCTTAATCCGGGTCAAAAGTAATGTCAGTGTTGCTCGCTGCACTGTTTGCAACAGTGACTTTTCTATTGCCCATGGTGGGGTAAATGACTGTAAAAGACATGTTGAAGTGAGTTTAATGGGTGTCATACATTCATTAGCATAGCTAACGTTATTTAAACTAGCTGGCTAGCTGCTGAGAAGTTGACGTCCTATATGATAAGGCTAAATTCCCTGGAGACTTGCTTAAAGTTGCAATAGAACAAGAAAATGACTCCATGATAATATAATACAAATACATATTTTAATGTCACATTTTCTGCATATACCCAACCTGGTTTACAGATTAGACAAAATCACTAAACAAAGTATTACAAACTCCCCTGGAGGTTGACTGGGGGTGGAGGGATATGGGGTTGTGGGGGGCTGGGGTGCTACCTCCCTGAGATCAGTTTTTGCAGGGTGGGATCTCCCTTCAATCCTACATCCCAAGGAATAAAGTCTATCCTATTCAAGCAACACACATAAGATGCTGGAGGAAATCAGCATCTACGGAAAGAAGTACAGTTCATGTTTTGGGCCGAGACCCTTCGGCAGAACACTAACCTTTTCTGACATATTCAACCTTTCCTTATACTCAGATCCTCCAGTCCCATCAACATCCTTGTGAATATTTTGGAACTCTTTCAACCTTATTTACGTCTTTCCAGTAGGTAGGTGATCAAATCTGCACATGACACTCAAGGTTCAAATTCATCCTCTTGACAGAAGTCCACGAAACAAGGAAACCCCAGAGAACAACAGAAACATCGAAGCCCCCCTCTCTTCACACAAACAGCAGAAAAAGCACTGATCCCCTCACCCCTCCACCTGCGCAAGCAGAAATACCGACTCCCCCACCCCACCACCATGCGGGCAGCAGCAGAAGTAGCAAGGAGCCCATTGATCCAGAGTCCATCAGGCTACAGTTCACAAAGCTGCAATTCGGTATCTCGGACAGGCTCTCTCTCTTCACCAAAGGAGCGAGAGGTCTCTCTTGCAACAAGAGCGGAGAAGCGCGACTTGCTGTTCCGGTGTCACTTTCTTCTGCGTCGTTACCAAGGCTTCCGTCTTATGGACCAACAGGCTGTGGCTCCATCGAGAGACAGAAAGAGACGGATCACTCTAGTACAGGGGTTTCCTTCGACAGCAGCCAGCAATTAGCAAACACGGCACCTGCTGTCTCGGTGTCCCAGTCTTGCTGTTTCCATCTCCAATGATGCCTGGTCGGCAAAATCGGCGACCAGCTGGCTGCTCCCCGACTTCTGACCTCCCAGCCCCAAGGGCACACGTCTTCCAAGAGCTCGAGAGAGCGAAGATATCGGGAGGTAATGAAGCTCTAGGACTAACAGTAGAGATAGCGGAGATATCGGGAGATAACGAAGCACTGGGACTCACGGTTCATCTGAAAACCCACTGCTTCTGAAGAACTAGACTCCCTGTCCTCGTTATATGCATCTTCGGACTATGCAGATTCAGTTATGCGAGGAACCGATTTCTACCAACGTCTCCTTACATGCGTCCAAAACTCACAGTCGGGATGAGAAGCCCCGCTTTCCCACCAATACAAGTCACGTGCAGACCCCTCACAGTTGGGACGAGAAGCCCCGCTTTCCCGCCAATACAAGTCACGTGCAGACCCCTCACAGTCGGGACGAGAAGCCCCGCTTTCCCGCCAATACAAGTCACGTGCAGACCCCTCACAGTTGGGACGAGAAGCCCCGCTTTCCCGCCAATACAAGTCATGTGCAGACCCCTCACAGTCGGGGTGAGAAGCCCCGTTTTCCCGCCAATACAAGTCACGCGCAGACCCCTCACAGTCGGGACGAGAAGCCCCGCTTTCCCGCCAATACAAGACACGTGCAGAACCGTCACAGTCGGGACGAGAAGCCCCGCTTTCCCCCCAATACAAGTCACGAGCGCGCGCCTCACAATCTTACTCCTGCCAGATGCGCATTGGTTTTGGCAAGCTGTGGATGTGCGATCTTGTGCCCTTAAACTTCTGTTGGTTTTACCTACGGGGTAGTGATTTTGTGCTTGAAATATTTAACTGTGCCGTCTAAGCCTCCGATTTCATGTCCTGGGCCAACAGCCGAGTGACAGAGAACCAATTTAACATTTGAAAAAAAGTTGGAAATTATAAGCAGCGCGGCATCGGGTAAAGGTTACACGGCTCTAGGACGCTACTGCCGGGAACAGAACCTTGCCTGTAAAGTTCTTCTGTTGCTTGAGAATGCGCCAGCCCAGCCTAAACATTTGGGCAGCATTCATCGTAATATAACAGCGCGTTTCCTGCCGCCTAACACAACATCACTGATTCAACCTCTCGACCAAGGTGTGATCCACATTCAAGTTTTTTTTTTTTTACGCCAAACTATCTCTCAGGTGCTGCAAGCAACAGACGATTATCAAAATCCCGGGAGTTTACCAATGGTGAGGGAATGATGGAAGTCGGAATACTTGGCACAAATGGCGATGGACCTGAACCCAATTTTAGAATGGAGTCAGCATTTCAGTGGTTCCCTACCATTAACCCTTCTTCCCACAGGCAAATTTATACTGAAAAATAAAATGCTGCCAAGCAAACAACCCTCACCTGTTACGTATTCAGGCAACAATAAATATATGAGTTCGGCAAGGGTTTATACAACAAATAACACTTTTATTAAACACTGAAACAAACTCCTCAAAAGTAAACAAACACTAACGTAACCGGAAACAGCTGCTGCGTGGCAGCTTGAATAGTTCTTAAAGCGATGTTGCAAAAACAGTTCTTTAAAGTAGTATTGCCAAAAGTTCAAAAATGCTCACAGTCCATTTAAAGGAGAGACTTTATAAGATGATTTAAATTCTCTTTCTCGTCGTTTTGCTTCGATCCCCGACGTCGAACTTTTCCCACGAAGAATTTATGAAACGAAACGGCTTAAAGGCACTGACCTTTCCTTTATCACACTGTCCTCAATCTTCTGCTATCCCACAGAGATTAACATAAGAAGAGTCAACGAATTCCTTTCAAATAAGGATTAAATCAGGTCAAACCCGTTTCACCGTCGAAATAGATTCTCCTCGATCTTTAACTCCCAAACTCCGATCTTCACTCTCCACTGATTTCTGAACTAGCAGTATTGTAAAGAACCTGCTGGCAATGACCTTTTAAACTTTAGGTATTAGATAAAACTTCATCTTTCAATTAAACTGCGTCATCACATTAAATCACGCAGTGGCATGAAGTCAACTTGGCAAATCCAGCCACAAATCCATCACTCATCACTAGCATCCACAGCCAATGAAAAAGGTTTTTCAAAGTCAGGTGCCTTAAGCACAGGTTGTTGACATATCATTGTCTTCAATTTTTCAAATGCTTCTTTACAAGGCACTGTCCACACAAACTTAACATTCTTCTGCAGAAGGTTAGTTAATGGAAGGGCAACATTAGCAAAATTCTTACAAAATTTTCGATAATATCCTACCGTTCCCAAGAATCTTCGGAGAGTTTTTTCCCCTGTTGGAGTGGGAATCTCTAAAATTGCCTGAACTTTTGCCTGAACAGGAGCTACCTTACCTTGACCCACAACATAACCAAGGTAAGTCAAAGTGGCATGTCCAAATTCACTCTTAGCTAAATTAATAGTTAAGTTAGCTTTTGAAAGCCTTTCAAACCATTTCTCCACCGCAATAATGTGTGTTTCCCAAGAACCATTTCCTGTCACTAAATCATCAATATAAGCATCAGTATCTTTCAATCCCTGAATCACAGAGTTAATCATCCTCTGGAAAGTACCTGGGGCATTCTTCATCCCAAATGGAAGAACATTATACTCATATATCCCAGATGGAGTTACAAATACAGAAATCTCTCTACCTTTGTCCGTTAATGGAACACACCTGTAACGTTCTCCTTCGCGTGTCACTGATAACGCCGAATTTAACGTCGAGATAAACCAGTTAATAAGAACCAGATCGCAGTAAGATTAACCATTTACTGTTCACTCTTCACATTAACATATGGTGAAAACTGTTGATAAAACAATACAAGATTGATACAGTATTTGTTCCTTCCTTAATATCACATTTCAAGTGTAAATACTTGCAAAGGTGACTATAACTACATTACACTAAGGTGCAGTATACAGGGAGAGTTTACCTGCTCCATTGACTACTTTAAATACACTTCCATGCAAACTATCCGCGACTCTTTAACTAACGAAAGCATAAACATTATCTACCGTCGTTACTTCTAACAGGATCGGCATTAACATCTTAGTTCAATATATCGATTATCTATTAACTTACAGCGTTGCTCTCACTGTGATTTCTCATGCCTGCAAAACAACTTCTGCTCAGGTGTGCCTCGTGGTAAGCCCAAACCCTCGCGCTAATTTCAAACCGGTATTTTCCCACAAGACGCGGCGAAACCGGATGTGACGTCATCGCATGCCGATATATTTTACATGCAATGAATATACTTTAAACACTTCTAATTCTAACTAGAAAATACTATTGAATGAATTACTAAGCGAAAATATTATAAACTAAATAACTGTCGTAAAGACAGCACAACACCAATACCCTTTCAATAAATCAATCTTTGTAATCCTACTTTAACAAATCCTGTAACTAACCCTGATTTTAAATTTACTTTCTGTATATGTACAGGCATAAAATCACTCCCAACACCTCTTATGTAATTTACCTCACCAGTATCAGACTCTTCATTAAACTTCAACACACTGCCTAACGTCAGTGATTGAGAAGCTCCAGTATCCCTAAGGATTTTTATTGGCACCAGAGTAGATCCTTCTTTCAAGGATACAAACCCTTCAGTTATAAAATGATCATATTCCTTGTTAACCTGATCAGACTCTAACAAAGCCTCATTTGTGTTTATCAAACCATGTAACTTTACAGGTGCTTCAATATGTTGCACACAAGCATCTGGAACTGCTTCCTTCTCCTTCTTTTTCAATCTGAAACAGTTAGCTATTACATGGCCAGGCTTCTTACAGTAGTTACAAATAAGACCGTCTTTCCTTCACAGGCTTTCCTTCCTCCTTACCTTTCTCATTAACTTCTGATTTACTTTCTGATTTACCTTGAGTCTACATGTTATTTTTCCTCTTAAAAATTCTGCCCTGAGGAAATTTATTCTTATGGATTAAAACATACTCATCAGCTAATCTAGCACAGTCCTGCAATTTACCAGTATCCCTCCCATTTATGTAGGTCCTTACTTCAACAGGTACGCTTCTTTTAAATTCCTCCATTAAAATCAGCTCTCTCAATGTATTATAGTCCCCATTTACATTTTTAGAAGAAACCCATCTCTCAAAACACACAGCCTTATCATAGGAAAATTCCACATAAGTTTTTTCCACAGACTTTTTCAAACTTCTGAATCTTTCCCTATATGCTTCTGGGACTAATTTGTATGCGTTTAGAATATGCATTTTCACAATATCATAATCAAGTGCTTGCACGGCAGTTAAAGCTGTGTAAACTTGCTGTGCTTTGCCTTTAATTACACTCTATAACAACACTGATCATTTATCTTTCGGCCACTCTGACATCCGAGCAATAGTTTCAAAATGTTGAAAATATCTTTCCACTTCTGTTTCACTAAATGGAGGGACCAATTTAATTTCTTGACCAGGCACAAATGGGTTTTTAGAACCAGAAGACTGATTCCCAGACCTTAATTCCTCCATTGCATATTCAAATTCCCTCTTCTTCTGATCAGTTTCCAATTTACAACACTCCAATTCTGCTTTACTTTGTTCCAACCTCATTTGTTCGATTTGCTACTGAATCTCTATATCACTTATTGGAAACGACTCTAAAATCGATTAATCAAAAACACCCGAAACCACATAGTGTGACGTGATTTTCCTCTGTATGACGGCCTTAGATGTGGTCTGCAAAATACCTTTAAGTTGCAATCTACGAGCTATCTCAGATACCTCAGTTTTTTTTGCCTTCACTAACAACTCCGCGCCTGGCAAAGCCAGAAACCCATCAATAGTCATTGTCGCCGAAAAACACGCACAAGCTAATCAAACAAAAAATCGAGTATTCCCCTTTTCCAAAACACCGATTCAAAAGTTAGCAAGCATATAAACTCAAACGATCCAATCCGGATGCAGCCCCCATATTTATGTTACGTATTCAGGCAACAATAAATATATGAGTTCGGCAAGGATTTATACAACAAAAAACACTTTTATTAAACACTGAAACAAACCCCCAAAAGTAAACAAACACTAACATAACCGGAAACAGCTGCTGCGCGGCAGCTTGAACAGTTCTTAAAGCGATGTAGCTCAAACAGTTCTTTAAGCGATGTTGCAAAAACAGTTCTTTAAAGTAGTATTGCCAAAAGATCAAAAATGCTCACAGTCCATTTAAAAGGAGAGACATTATAAGACAATTTAAATTCTCTTTCACGTCGTTTTGCTTCGATCCCCGACATCGAACTTTTCCCATGAAGAATTTACGAAACGAAACGGCTTAAAGGCACTGACCTTTCCTTTATCACACCCAGTCAAGGGTTAACATACACATGGTATTCACAAAGGTTTTCCCTCACCAGAGAACCCACTCCCATGGATTAACTATGTGACAACCACACTTTTGTATCCAAATAGAATCAGACTCATCCCTACAAGCTACTTGGAGAGAGTCCAAATAGTGATCTCTTTATCTCTAGGTTTCTTCTGTTTCAAACCTTTTCTCTCCGCTCTTCTCTGCAACTGCCTTCAGCTGCAGCAACTGTGAGAATCATTTATCAATACTCTGGATTGATCTCAACTCACCCCTTTGCGCTACTGAAAGTTTAAACCAGCGACCCACTCACTGGTGTCTTTCCTTGACCGAAACCATACTCGACTCTGTGGAGCACTCTGTGCTGCTCCTTTTATACTGTTGGGGTAGGTCATCACGTGACACTCACAGAAACAAAGTCACAGATTTCCACTACATCATGTACCGTCCCAAGAATTGAGACTGGGGTACATAACACACAGATTTCCAGTACATCACGAACCGTCCCAAGAATTGAGACTGGGGTACATAACACACAGATTTCCAGTACATCATGTACCATCCCAAGAGTTGAGACTGGGGTACATAACACACAGATTCCCAGTACATCATGTACCATCCTAGATGTTGAAACTGGGGTTCATAATAAATGTGACACACTAAATCATCTAATAATTCAGTCAATTGGTTTTAGAAGTCACATAATTGCCCAAATGGAGATCACCTGTGTGCAGTCAAGGTGTTTCAATCGATTGTAGTAAAAATACACCTGTATCTGGATGGTCCAATCGCTGCTCGAGTTTTGAGGGGCTGCAACCACTGGAGAGGGCCGGGTGGATGGTGGTGCCGGCTATGGATGGTGTGGCGATGTTGGGAAATAGTGTAGATTCAACTAGAGGGGAGGATCTGGAAAAGGAACTGCAAATGAAGGGCTCGGGTGAGGGTGGGTTGGTGGGAGGAGGTTGGAAGGAAGTTGAATCCAGATCTGGAAAACAGAAAGAGAAACATAATATTGGAATGAATTCAAGTGATGGAGAACAAGGGATGAATATTTTGGAAAAAAGGAAAGAAGACTTCAAGGTATTGTTTAACTTTCAACCAGGACAGCTGTCCTCCATCAATCCCATTAAATTAATTACAGAGCTAAAAGTGGCCATAGGGAATATAAATTGTGCTGGTACTTTAAGTGGAGGGAAGGTATTAATTTTTTGTAAGGATAAAAAGCAGTCTGTGAAGGCATTATGATTGAAGACTTGGTAAAAAGATATTACTTATTTTGTCTGTGGAAAATAGAGATGTTAGGGATGTTGCACTAGGTGTTCCATTGGAGATTTTGATAGAAGAGGTTAAATCTCATTTATTGGGAGGCAAGTTTAAGGAGGTAAAGAGATTGCAAGTAGTCAGAAATGGGGAAAGGATAGATAGCTTGTCTATATCGATATGTATTGATGAGGTGAAGCTCCCTGATAAAGTTAGTTTGGGGCCTGTTAGTTATAACGTTTGAGGTTATATTCCTCCCCTGCTTAGATGTTCCAAATCTCAGAGGTTTGGGCATGTTGCAGCAGTATGTCATGGAAACTAAGATGTAGTAACATAAATATGAAAATTGTGAACATGTAAAATTTAATTGTTGTAATAGCAGAGGAGAACATAGTGCAGCTTATAGAGGATGTGAAATGCTTAAGGCAGCTGAAGTCAAAAGGTTAAAGTATGGTTTGGTGTGTCTTATGCAGAGGCTGTGCAAAAAGTTAAAGCAAATGATAAATTATTCCCAGTCAGAGAACAGATTGTGAAGTCAAAGGCTATATGTTGGCATCATGCTTCATCCACTAAAGATAACTTACTAGTTGATAAACATAAGTTTGTGATGTTCATAATGAGTGTGGTGAATTGTACTGCGCAGACATCTAGTTGTACTGAGAAGGTTAAAATTATTGTGAAAGCAGCAGAAAGGTATCTGGATATAACAGGTGTTACGTGGGAAGCTGTAAATGATGAAGCTCTAATGGGTGGGGTATCTGTATTTCAGTCTCCTTGTGAAATACATAATGGGCATAATAATATTACAGTGGAATGCAAAAAGTCTGATTTCTAATTGTCAAGACTTTAAGAAGTTTATTTCTGATTTATCAACTCCACCTGATATTAGATGTATTCAGAAAACCTGGTTGTTACCACATTTAAGTTTTTCCTTGCAGGATTATATTATAATTGGGTGTGATAGATTATTTGGTAGAGGGGGTTGTGTTGAAAGTTGTGTAAGGAAAGGGATAGGACATAGAGTTGTGGATGTAAATGAAGTATGTGAGGCACTTGTAATGGATGTATTTGATTCAACAGGTAGGGTTGTTAAAGTGGTAAGTATTTACAACCCCAGTGCAATGTTCCCTCTAATTTTTAATAGTCAGTGTGCGCAAAAATCTTGTGTTGTGCAAAGTTTTTTCCTGTAACAGAAGTATGTGCGCACTGAATGCACACATGGCACAATTTATGTAGGTTTACAAAATATTTGACATAAAACTGCACAGAATAACAACAAAATAACATACATATTTAAGTCACTCAGTTATTTTTCCTCTCTTTGGCATTTACCCATTCTTTGTAAACTCTATCTAGACTGATAGAACTTCCATCCAATTGATTGTTTTTGATTCTCATTAACATATCCAAATGACTTTCACCTAAAGAGTTTCTTGGCTTGTTTTTGAGCTGATTCATTAGGCTAAAACCTCGCTCACAGTCTGCACTAGATGCAAGAAAGGTTCCCTCAATGTCCATCAACTGTGCAAGGTCGCAAAACTCTTCATTTTGAAGTACAAATGCCACCATTTGAACAAAGTTTGAAATCAGTTTGGATTTAATTTTTTCTTGCACAGAAAGCTTGAAATTATTAAACTGTCTAACTATGACAGTATTTTCATCTAGAAAGTCATGATATTTTAGACATAAGGCCTTAACTTGTTCATCGCCAAATGTGAAGTCACAATCTGCAACTGCGGAGAAATCAGAAGCTGACCTTTCTTGTACCTCATCTTCAGGAAACCTTTCTTCTGAATGAACACAAAGACGATATATAGAAGTCAACAGCGAATTTGCATCTACTGTGATGTTTTCTTCACGTTGTTGGCTTAGCAAAACTTTAACTTTGTCACTCCATGGAACATTGTCTCCCAGGTACTGCTTTCTTACCTTGTTAATTTTGCCTGGCGCAAAATGAAGTGAATGAATCGGTGCCAGGCCACTCTTTTGAAGAATCTTGCACGGTAGAGCCAGTTCATCAAAGACATCACTTAAAACCTGTAAAGCTACTTTGTATGTGATGTTTATCAATTTCTTGAGACAGTATTTAGCCACAGGATCTTTTGACTGATCTTCTTCAAAGTATGTGATCAGTGCCTCATAATTTTTTACTATTGCCTGCAATGCAAAGTGTCTAGATAACCATCTGACTTCATAAAGTGATCTGAAAGCAACAGCTTCATTTTCATAGGCATCTGCAATTGCTTTAAATTCACATCTTTTTTGTGTTCATCCATCGTCGACGTCGATTTGACAGTGTTGAGAGTAGCTTGTGATTTGGATTTAAGTGAGGGGGAGTTGCACAGCGTCAGCCTCACTCTCTCTTCCCAATTCCCATCTGGATCCAGCGGCAAGACGAGATGACTGGAGATGGGACTAGGTGCAGTGGATGACCAGGACGTCTTCTGTGTCTTGTCCGGCTCTACATGTTCCATGACGCTTGCAGAGACTGCCTTGTTGACCGTTGGACCTTCTATTGGTCTCATCTGCTCAATCTGCTCAATCTCAGTCTGACAGAGTCTGTCTTCACTTGCTGGGATAGACAACTCCCTGTCTCACAGACGGTTTGAGACTCATCAGCTACCCTCACCTGGTTTAGCTGGCTTGTCAAAGCTGGTGCCTGGGGTGTGGCCACTGTCTCATGCAAACAGCTACGGGGAGCCGCATGTGAGAGCTGAGTGCCAGGTGGGGACCAAAGGTGGACAAACCACCTTGAAAAGGACGTTACATGTTCCCCCACCAGAGGTGCTACACCTCCCTGACACCCCATACACCTTTTAACTGCAAATCGAGAAAACACTGTATAGACTGTTGTCATCAAGGTTTCAATGTCTCCAACTTGACTTCTTTCCAATCATCACAAATCCCCAGATCTTCACAGTGTGCTACACAGTGTTGCTCAACTAAATGTGGAATGTCCTGTTAGTCTTGCTGCAACACCATTAACTCTGCCCAACATTACTGATGCTCCATCAGACGTAAACATCACCATTTTATGGAGGTCAAGTTTCTTCTCTTCATAAAACTGCTTTATTGCTGAAACATTAGAAGCATCACATGCTTGCAGCTGAACGATTCCTTCAAAAAACGTTTTATAAACAGTACAATCTTTAGATCAGAACTTGAAGTACAGAATGAGACATTTGTTGACAGAAAGGCCTGTGTTTTTATCAATTGCTGACGTGTGAAAATCTGCTGATGCTATTTCTTCAAACATGTCTTTCTGAACAATATAGTTGATAGCCTCCAGGAATTTGAACGCTTAATTTTTGCTTCGCCAGCTGTCTGGGAGTTGGACATACTTATCCGTATGTTCATTAATGTGTTGAACTGAATGTAAAGAGTTATTCATTTTAACAGCTAACAACACACTGTCGATAAGAACTTTGATCTCCTCTGGGTTTGATTGTTTTCGCTCTTTGCTCATCTGCACTCAACCGTAACATGCGCAGCACTCCTGTGATGGGTAATAACGGGTTCTGTTGTCTGAGCTTTTTACATTGTCCAAATGCAGTTTACTTGCCAAATGATGCTTCAAAAAGTCAGATTTCCAAATATCATTCCATTTCTTTCCACTAGCAAATTCTCCGGCAAATTTTGCATCACGATAATACAAACAGATAACTCCAGTTTCCATATCATACGTAAATATTTCTCGTAGGTGAACGTTCATGACCACATGAGCTTTTGGTGTAGCAGTTTCTTCTATTCAGTTAAGCCATTCAACTTTAAACAAATTTGCAGTTCTTTTGCACTTCATGCCCTTCACTTCTTTTGAATTTGACATAGTGAATCAATATTTTTTTCAATAAAAACTTAGAAAGCTATCTACAGGATTTGAAACATATCTTTGTAAACTTTATGATATGAACACTGCCTGCCAAAGATGGCTGCCACCATGATACAGCTGTAGAAACTGGAACAGGAAAGGTGAGATGACGTAAATGCGTGACGTGCATTGTGGTATTTGAAAAAGCGACTAACTAGTTAACAGAAACATTTAGCTAAAAGATTATTTTCAATAAATATATTTATTTCCTTTGTGCGCTGATTGAAAAACGTGTGTGCGCGCGCACACGTACACAGATTAGAGGGAACATAGCCCTTGTGGAAAGTTCTTGATTCATTTGCTGGAGAGCATATGTAGCTCTAGCTCACTAAGGGTTGTATGGTGTGGGAATCTTAACACACATTGTTCACTGTGGGGTTTTTCACAGAATGATGGTAATGGTTTGATATTAGAAGAATTTCTAGATATTTCACATCTTCTGTGTCTTAATGATGGGAAGTGCACCAGACTTAATGTTCATTATAGTTCTGAAACTGCTATAGATTTAACTTTAGTTTCGAGCATTCTGGCTGGAGTGAGTGACTGGGATGTCATGGGAGACGAAACATTGGGCTGTGATTATATTCTGATATTTATACGCTTGGGTGTGGATTTCTATAGGGGACAGGAGGCCACTTTTATGAAGTGAAATTTTGGTAAAGCAAATTGGGAGAGGTTTTATGTGATGAACATCTATCAGGGCTGAATGTTGTAGATGATGTGGATTTCTGCAATGAAAGGTTATGCATCAAACTGCTGTGACAATAGACAATAGAGAATAGGTGCAGAAGTAGACCATTCGGCCCTTCAAGCCTGCACCACCATTCTGAGATCATGGCTGATCATCTACTATCAATACCTGGTTCCTCCTTGTCCTCATATCCTTTGATTCCCTTATCCATAAGATACCTATCTAGCTCCTTCTTGAAAGCATCCAGAGAATTGGCCTGCACTGCCTTCTGAGGCAGTGCATTCCACCCCCCCCCCCCCCCACAACTCTCTGGGAGAAGAAGTTTTTCCTTAACTCTGTCCTAAATGACCTACCCCTTATTCTCAAACCATGCCCTCTGGTACTGGACTCTCACAGCATCTGGAGCATAATTCCTGTCTCTATCTTGTCCAATCCCTTAATAATCTTATATGTTGCAATCAGGTCCCCTCTCAATCTCCTTAATTCCAGCGTGTACAAGCCCAGTCTCTCTAACCTCTCTGCATAAGACAGTCCAGACATCCCAGGAATTAATCTCGTGAATCTACGCTGCACTTCCTCTATAGCCAGGATGTCCTTCCTTAACCCTGGAGACCAACACTGTACACAATACTCCAGGTGTGGTCTCACCAGGACCCTGTACAAATGCAGAAGTATTTCCTTGCTCTTGTACTCAATTCCCTTTGTAATAAAGGCCAACATTCCATTAGCCTTAGCCTGTGGAAGTGATTCCTATTAAAAAGGGCATTAATATTAGGAAAGCTGTACCATGGTGGACTTGGGATTGTGCAGAGGCAATTAGGGAGAGAAATGAGGCATTTAGGAAAATTAAGTATCACTCTTTGAGTGATGTTATTAAATATAAAAGGGCACAGGCCGTGGTAAGCAAAGTAGTGAAGGTGCAAAAACGTTTTACTGGAGGTCATACTGTGATTGTATTGGAAGAGATATTAAACCTGGAGATGTTTGGAGAATACTTAAAACAAATGTGGGGGGAGGCAGAGATTCATAGGGCTAATAACATTCCAGTATTGATTAAAGAAGGTAATACAATTATTACTGAAACAGAGAAGGTTGTGTTACGGGCTTGGTCATTTATTGTAATTCATAATAAAGTTGATTTAAGTGAAGAGGCTAAACAGTGTAGGGATAAGGCTCTAAGTGAATATTCTGATGTGTTATAGACCAGTGAGTCTTATTTCAATGGTGGGCAAGTTGTTGGACAAGATCCTGAGAGGCAGGATTTATAAGCATTTGGAGAGACAATCTGACTAGGGATAAGCAGCATGGCTTTGTCAAGGGCAGGTTATGCCTTAGGAACCTGATTGAATTCTTTGAGGATGTAATAAAACACATTGATGAAGGTAGAGCAGTGGATGTAGTGAATATGGATTTCAATAAGGCATTTAATAATGTTCCCCATGTGATGCTCATTCAGAAAGTAATGAGGCATGGGATGCAAGGAGACCTGGCTTTGTGGATCCAGAGCTGGCTTGACCACAGAAGGCAAAGGGTGGTCGTGGATGGTTCATGTTCTGCTTGGAGGATGGTGATGAGAGATCTGTTCTGGATTGACTCCTTTAATGTTTTTTATATAAATGATCTGGCTGAGGATGTAGAAGGGTGGGTTAGTAAGTTTGCTGATATTGCCAAAGTTAGAGGTGTTGTGGATTGTCTGGAGGGTTGTCAGAGGTTACAGCTGGACCTTGATAGGATGCAGAAATGGGCTGAGAAGTAGCAGATAGAGTTCAACCCAAATATGTGTGAAGTGGTTCATTTTGGTAAGTCAGATTTGAAGACAGAATATAATATTAATGGTAAGACTCTTGGCAGTGTGGAGGATCTGGGAGATCTTGAGCTCCATGTCCATAGGACACTCAAAGGTGCTGCACAGTGTACAGATTGACAGTGTTGTTATGAAGGCATATGGTGTGTGTAGGCTTTCATCAACCATCAGATTGAGTTCAAGAGCTGGGAGTTAATGTTACAACTATGTAAGACCTTAGTTACCCCCCATTTGGAGTACTGTGTTCAGTTCTGGTCACATCACTACAGGAAGGATGTGGATGCTATAGAGAGAGTGCAGAGGAGATGTACAAGGATGTTGCCTGGATTGGAGAGTATACCTTATGAAGATAGGTTGAGTGAACTTGGCCTTTTCCCTTTGAAGCAGTGAAGGATGAGAGGTGACCTGCTTGAGGTGTATAAGATGATGAGAGGCATTGATAGTGTGGAAAGCCAGAGGGTTTTTCCCAGGGTCAAAATGGCTAACAAAAAGGGAAGTAGTTTTAAGATGCTTGGAAGTAGGTACAGGGAGATGTCAGAGGTAAGTTTTTCACACATGGTGGGTGCATGGGATGCACTGCCGGCGATGATGGTAGAGGCAGACACAACAGGGTCTTTTAAGAGACCCAGAGACAGGTACATGGAACTTAGAAAAATAGAGAGTATGCGGTAGGGAAATTCTGGGCCGCTTCTAGACTCGGTTACATTGTCGGCACAACACTGTGGGCCAAAGGGCCTGTAATGTGCTATAGGTTTTCAATGTTCTATGTCTGTGTTGCAAGTTTGCTATAGCAAAGATAGTATTAGTGATGTAGAGTTTTCTTCATGTGGATTTATGAAAACTATTAATAGTACAGATCAGACAGGTCCAGGAAAGGATGTTATATGTTATTTTATGTTTTAAACATATGGCTAACAGCTCTTTTAAGATAATATTAAAATTTATGTATTTTGGAATTTAGGCCAGCTTCCCTCCTCATGGAAAATGGCAGCAGTAGTGCCTATTCTGAAACTTGGAAAATCATATGATATGTTATGGAGAGAGGAAATTAGGAGTGGGAGGACGGCTATATAAATTTTTTTCTGAGTTCCTAGTTTGGACGGTCAATGCAGGTAAGGGTAGGTAAGTATATTCAGGCTTCTATGAGCTGGAGAATGCGACTCCACAAGGCAGTATTTGCAGCTCTTTATTGTTTAATAGTATGATTGATATTATTTTCTCCGAGATGGGCGCTGGGGCGGGTGAATTACTCTTTGCAGGTGATGGAGTTATGTGGCTCAGAGGAAATAAATGCAATTAGCAATTAATAAGGCTGAACAATGGGCAATTAGATTGGGCTTTAAGCTTTCAGTAGCTAAAACACAACAAATGTTCTACAAAGAAGATCAATAGACCTGCACTCAAATTGATATTGTACAGTCAAGTGTCAGTAGTAAGATTTTTTTGGCATGTGGCTGGACAATACGCTGACATGGAAACACCGTATCAGTAAGATAATTGACAAATGTAAAGGAGTATTAAATATTCTTGGGTGTCTGTGTGGGTCAGAGTCCGGATCTCAATCCAATCGAAAATTTGTGGCTGGACTTGAAAAGGGCTGTTCACTCATGATCCCCATGCAATCTGACCTAGCTTGAATAGTTTTGAAAAAAAAGAATGGGGAAAAGTTGCAGTTCGCAGATGTGCAAAGCTGATAGAGACCTATCCACACAGATTCAATGAAGGCTGTAATTGCTGCCAAAGTTGCATTTACTAAATACTGTCCTGAAAGAAGTTGAATGCTCATGCAATCAATTATTTTGTGTTTATTTGTAACTAATTTAGATCACTTTGTCGAAATCTGTTTCCCCTTTGACATGAAAGAGCCTTTTTTTCTGTTATCAGTATCAAAAAAGCCAATTTAAATTCACTGTGATTCAATGTTGTAAAACAATAAAACATAAACATGTCTGCTAGGGGGGTGGTGTATGCTTTTTATCACCACTGTACATAGAAATGAATGATGCATTTTTAAATAAAGTATCATACTACACATATCAATAGAATAGATCAATAGAGCAGTTTAAATGGCCTTTTACTTTGAGCTGACCGCCTCAGGTTGTTGCAGCAATATCAATGGAAGAGACAATCAAGTTAGTTTACAAAATAAATACTTTAAGTGGTCTGTCATTGTTTATAAATATTTTGCAATTTGGAAATCTTTTTAGAAATCAGAGATCCTCTGTGTTTTAAATGTGTTAATAACACATACCTGATTTTAAATGTATATCATTAAAAATAAAATGAAGAGTTTTAAACTACGTTGTCAGCAGGAAGTGACACTGCATTCTTTAAGTGTCCTCCTGGTGTGAACTGTAAGCCTGCAATTGCCCTTAGTAAACTAGTTCCATTCGCTGTATACATTGTGTGTTTATTTTTTACTTGCACGTAAATTCCCTAAGAGTGAATTTTGATCCCACATCTCAGAATTTTTGATGACGATTTGTAAAATCTGTAATAATGAACTTTCATTACCCCAACTGCTAAAATGCTGGGTACACAGATCATTTATAGACCCGTAATGTGAGTTATTAATTTCTGCCTTGGAAACAAGCAGTGTAAGCTTTTTGATTTGGCCTCAATTACAGCATTATAAAAAGAAAGTTAAGATCCTTTAACAATCAAATGCTAAGTTGATTTTCACTTAAAACAATGGTTCCCAAACTTTTCTGGTTTGTCACCCGCTTGGTTCCAAGACCCCAGTGCCCCCTTCTCCCTTTCCTGAATTACTCAACATCTATAAAGCATTTTGATTTATGATGCACAGTTAAAGAAAATAGGAACTGCAAATTCAAAGTAGTGACAAATCATTGAAAAATTTTTAAAATCTATTTGAAGCTGCAAACAGAATTATTTCTTTACTTAGTTATAGAGAAAACTTTTTTCATCAATAATTTTAGAGTGTACTTTAGCAGTCCAAATATTCATTGCTCTTCCACCATTCAATGGGATGGATAAGCTTTGTGCAGTGATATCAGCTTTGCAGGCTAAATGTCATTCAGCAGGAATCTCAGATCCCATGTTTGGTAACTTGGAGTCTGTTTCATTACTTTGAAAGAATTTTGGGAAGTGCACTGAAACCATACTCCACAAAATATGATGTTGGAAAGACATTAAAGAACAATTTGAACTTTTTCTATAGTGCAGGATAACATTGGGAAATTTCTTTCTGGAATCAAAAATCATTATGAATTTTTTGAAACTTGGCTTCAGCTCAGTCATTTTGAAGTGAGATCAGATCTTCCTCCATTCTTCCTGTCAATTTCCCAGTAAAGTGTTCAGGAATGAATTTATTAACCAACCTAGAATTTGGATTGAGAGAAGATCTTAAAATCTCTCAGGCATGTCTTTATGTAGCTCACCTAGGAGGGTACAGTTTACTTGAAGGTCATCATCTGGTATTTTTTCTCGTCACTTGTTTTGGGCGGTGGTAAAACAAGTACTTAACATGTTTTCAACAAAAATGCTAGCTGATAATCAGATAGTTGTGAAATAGTAGGTTTAACACGGTGGCTCCAAAAGCCACTTTGTGGTATTGTGTACCAGCAAAGATAGCAAATTGATCAGGAACTCAAGTCCGGGGAAGGTCCAAGCACACGTTAGGCATTTGGCATTACCTGGTACATCAGGAGCAAAGAAGGAATAGTAGTATAAATACTCATTTACTTTTAAGAATTTACATAAATGCAATCACTTAATCTGAACATTGACTTCTCTAACTTCCGTTAATGCCCCTGCTCCCCTTCTTACCCCATCCCTGACATATTTAGTTGTTTGCCTGTTCTCCATCTCCCTCTGGTGCTTCCCCCCACCTCTTTCTCCTGAGGCCTCCCGTCCCATGATCCTTTCCCTTCTCCAGCTCTGTATCACTTTCGCCAATCACCTTTCCAGCCCTTAGCTTCATCCCACCCCCTCCGGTCCTCTCCTATCATTTCGTATTTCCCCCTCCCTCCACTACTTTCAAATCTCTTACTATCTTTCCTTTCGGTTAGTCCTGATGAAGGGTCTCGGCCCGAAACGTCGACAGCGCTTCTCCCTATAGATGCTGCCTAGCCTGCTGTGTTCCACCAGCATTTTGTTTGTGTTGTCACTTAATCTTCAGTAGTTCTCCCACCTCCCTGAAAGATTACTAATGCAGCCTCTGCAATGTCAGTTTTGCTTTATGTTCAGATTCATGGAAACCTGCTCCCCTGGAGCGTACACGTGCAAGAAATTTCAGCTAATCCAACAGTTCAGGAACAAGGTGGCTGAACTTGAGGAGGAGGTAGCTGACCTGCGATGTTGTACAGAATTGGCATTGTGCTCCAGCTGTCCTTTAGAGAGATGGTGTTCACACCACGATAGCTGCAGGTTGAGACTCCAGACCAGAAAGAAAAAGACAGCGTTAGAAGCGTCCAACCATTTTGAACAATTAGCAATGCTCGATGACTACCATGAAACCTCTGAGGTGGTATGAGGACAGAAGAGCCCCACAGGTCCTCCAATGCTAAACCTAAGCCCTGGAGAAAGGAAGTAGTTGTAGTAGGGAACTCAATTTAAAGGGAGTGGGTGTTGAGAATCAGGTGTGTCCTGACAAGGAGTCTTGTACAGTCTGTTCCCTACTAGGAACACAACTGGGAGACCTCCCTGGATGAGTAGATAGATTCTGGCCAGAGCTGGGCTGGATCCAGCAGTAATTGCCCACATTGCAATAAATAACCTACTGTGGGTAAGGGCAGGCTGTCAGTTCTGGAAGACAAATGTAAAGAGTTAGGTCGGAATGTTAGGGGCAGAAATGATTTGGTGGTCTTCTTGGCAATTCTGGCTGTGCCACGTGTCAGTTCAGGTAAGATGGAGGAGATTATAGAATTGAATGTGTGGCTCAAATCGTGGTGTGTGTTGGAGAGAATATGGTTGTGGGACATCGGGGTGCCTTTTGGGGGAGATGGAACCTAAACCACTGATGGGTTGCATATGAACCGAAGGGTCACTAATGTATTGGGAAGGCGTATGCTTACAGGTAGTTGAGGATGTTTAAACTAGGGAATGGGGAGCAGGGAACTTGGAACAGGCCAGGCTCAACTGTTTAAACATCTTAGTGGATAATAACATATTAGGGCATAAACCAATTATAGGCCTCAAAAATATAAAAATGGGTCAGAATAGGATAAAAAAAAATAAACCAAGCGTGGCCTGTATAAATGCAAGAAATATTAAGAATAAAATAACCAAGCTGGAATTATGTGCAAGAGCTGTTAAGTATGATAATACTTAACCTGGCTGACCTCAAAATATGGTGATTAATATAATATTAAAGAATATACTTGGGAAAGATAGGCAAGATAATAAAGGTGGAGGAGTAGCTATTTACATAGAGGAGAAGTTAAACATGAGGCTGCTTATGATAAGAAATGAGTCCAGACTTAGTGAAGGTTTCTGGGTGAGAATTGAAAGCTGTAAGGATAAAGGAATAACATTGATTGTAAGTTATAGACCTCCTAATGCTGATAGTGATTTTAATAAACAACTCTATCAGAATATTAAAAAAGCAAGTTCTGAGGATGATGGTATATTTATAGGCGACTATAATTTGCCAAATATTGAGTGGGAGAAACCAGTGTCAAATGGATTACAAAAAAGTGAATTCATTGAGTTATTCAATGATTGTTTTTTTTAACCCAGTATGTTAATGCACCAACAAAAGGGGAGATTTGTCTAGATTTGATATTCTGTAACAATCAGGATAGGATTTTGATTACTAAGTTGTTGATTTTTTTAGGAACGACTGGTCATAACATTGTTGGTCTCAAAGATTTTTGGGAGAGTATATCAGTAAAAACCAAAGCCATTAAATTGAATTTCAGAAAGGCAAAGTTTGTGCAGATGCACCAAAGACTTCAGACAGTAAACTGGAAGGAAATGCTTGACATTGAGTCAGTCGAGGAACAACACAATCGATTTTAGAGGTAATACACTCTGTGCAGGAAGTGTTCATAAACAAGGTTGGGAGAAACAATATAAACAATATTGGATGAATAAAGAGTTACATAAAATATTGAAGAAAGGACAGCTGTATAAGGAATACCAAAAAAATAGTTATGATGTTAACCATAGGGCATATGAAAATACGAAAACTATAGTCAAGAGGGAAAATCAAAATGCCAGAAGGCAGGTTGCGAAGAATATTGCTGATAATGCTAAGATCGATCCTAGGAGGTTTTTTTCAATACTTGAGTAGTTAAAGAAATATCAAGGATGAAATTAAGTGTATTAGGAATAATAATGGGGTGTTAAATTATGGAGGGAAGGACACAATGGATACTCTTGACTCATATTTTGTTGAAGTATTCACCTGTGAAGATGTTAGCAATATGCCAGTAAGTGTAGAGAAAAATAAGATTATTTTAAGTGACTTTGAGATCTTAGAAAGTGAAGCCCTGCTTCAGCTGAAAAGACTCAAAGTTAATAAATCTCCAGGGCCAGACAACGTATATCCAAGGGGATTTAAAGAGGTCTGTGTGCAAACATGTATTTTACTGAAGCCATTAAAGACTGGTGAAATTCCCAAGGACTGGAATGGGCTAATGTTGTTCCAGTATATAAGAAGGGTGACCACACTGACACTGGTAACTATAATCCAGTAAGCATGATGTTTATTGCAGGCAAGATAATGGAAACAATAGTAACAAATGAGATGGAAAAGAAGATGATTAGAACAGGTGTGTTACCAGAATGCCAGCATGGGTTCAGAAAGGGGAAACCGTGTTTTACTAATATGCTGGAGTTCTATGAAGAGGCAACTAAAGTTTCTGATAACAACAGAGCGGTTGATATCACTTGCATGGACTTTCAGAAGCCTTTGACATGAGAGGTTAATAATCAAGTTTAAGAAGATAGGGATTCAGAGTAAGGTGTGCGAATGGATGAGAATTGGCTCAGAAACAGAAAACATCAAGTTAAGGTGAGAGGATCATTTTCACACCTAGAAAATGTTAAAGTGGGGTTCCGCAGGGATCAGTTTTGGGACCACAGATGTTTTTAATTTGCATTAATGATTTGGATAAGCATATAACAAATAAACTGATAAAGTTTACCGATGATACAAAATTAGGTTAACATTCAGGCAACAGAATCAATACAGTTAGAGCTAAACAAAATCTAGATGTGGACAGATGAATGGCAGGTGAAATTTAATGTAAGTAAATGTACAATATTACATAAGGGAGGTGGAAATATTAGATACGTATACAATGGGGAGATCTTGAGCTGGAAAGTGCACGGTATGAGAAGGATTTGGGTGTATTGGTAGACTCATCACTATCAACATCTAGACAATGCACAGATGAGATTAGGAAGGTTAATACAGAATTGGTCTGTATAATATGCTCAGTGGAGTTCAGGTTGAGATACATTCTCCTTAAGTTGCTTAATGCTCCTATGAGGTCACACCTTGAATTCTGTGTTTAATTTTGGTCTCCATTTTGTGTGAGGAATGTGAAGTCACTGAAGAGAGTTCAGAGAAGAGTGACTAGATTCATTCTAGGTCTGCAGGGTTTGGGCTCTGAAGAAAGATTGAAAGAATTAAATCTTTTTCGCCTAAGTAAATCTAGAATGTAAGGAGACATGATATAGGTGTTCAAAACCATTAAGGGTATAAATAAAGCGGATGCCAGCTATTAATACAAAATTAATCCATCATCAAGGACACGGGGCAATAAGTGTTGACTGGTTAAAGGGAGATTTCAGACCAACATCAGGAAGCATTTCTTTACACAGCAAGTGGATACATGGAACAAACTACCTAGTTGTGGAATTGAGAGTGGCACCTTAGAGACTTCTAAATCTAAGCTCGGTAGTTACTTCAACACACTATGAATAGGAATTTATCAAGCATAATTGAGCCGAATGGCCTGTTGTCAAAAATTTTTAATGTTCTCATGCCCAAATGAGAGAGGCTTGGAAATTGGAAAAGGTTGTGATGTCCAATGTTGTACTTCAATAGAGATAACATGGACAAAAATGTGGTGACCACTGATTTGACTTTGATAAGATTCATATCATTTCATTGTAATTGAAGATTTATTTCATAAAACTTGCAAATAATTTTGTCAAATAAGCAATGTCATGCCTAATATTCTTATGTTTTTCAGTGAATGAAGCATTCGAGTGTTCAACGATTTTTATCACAATTTCCAAAAGCCCATAAAAGCGTCTCTGGCAGGTTCTTTTTGAGAGCCACCTGACTTCTGTGTGCAACAACAAGCACACTGTTCATTATTCTCAATACAAAGCTCTCTAAATTTCTAAAATTGAGAATATGGGACATTATTTTTACTTACTGCCAAAATAACAGTACTTAATGATTTCTCTGGCCAGTCACTTAGATATTTTGTTACAAGATCTTGTCTATAAATTACACAGTGAATGGTAAATATGTTAGGTAAATATTCCTCAAGAAAGTAATAATTCCATGGTGTTGTCCTGTCAGTCATGCTTCCCCATCTGTTGTACAAGCAAAAATGTTGGTGAGCAGAATGTCCTTCTCTTTGAAAAGTGTTCAACACCCTGAAATATTGACTCATTCCTTTCTGTTTCTTATCCCCGTGTAAATAACAAATCATGAACCAAGCTTTCATCTTCTTTGACACAAACAAAACCAAGAAGCAACATTCATTGCCTGGCAAAGTTAACTCATCCAACTGCAGAGCAAATTCTAATACCCTAAGCATATTGCCTATGTTACGTATCCAGTAACTGGATAACTTACCAGCAAAGATAGAGAGGTCCATTGGAGTCTGATGGCACTATTTTCAAATATTTTTATTCATAAAGGGGGGCACAAAAGTAAGGTTAATACAAACATTCAGATCATATACGTCGGCAAAACTCAATCTGAAGCGTGGGTATAGCAATAATCATCATTAAGAAATAATCTCGACTGTTGTCTAGGGGATAATATATTGTCCGTTGGAAATATAAAAGTCACTCAGAAGTCTGCAGGCTTCAGCCTTTTGGGGAATCGCTGGGTTTCACATGTTTTAGAGAGATTGGTGAGAAAAGGAAAAAACTTACCCGGGTCTTTATGAAGCAACTCCGTTGAATCAGGGGAGCGTTGGTTCCCCGTTGTTAGTTCAAAGTCCTTTTCAGTTTTATCAGCCACCCGCTCCCCAGGCAAAGGAGAGACGGAACGCACATGGCTTTGAATGGCTTCCAGCTAGCACGTGAGTGCTGAGCGATGGAGTCCTGGTGCGTCGCTGGGGTACCGGCTCCTGCAGTCCCCTTTTATCTTGACTTGCAGAGTTGTAGATGTCCATCAAAGTAGGGTGACGCAATCCCCACCCCCACATTGCCCAAGGGTGTCCATATCCATAGTAGCTGTCACGTAGCAGGGACATGCAATTCACACAGGTGTCTCTAAGAACAATGGTCAAAACCGTTGCATTGTCTCTCGTTTCCTGGGTCCGAGACCCGAATTAATAGTGATCTTGCGATTCTGCGGAAGGAGGGGGCTGCTCCCGCCCCTTCGGCCCCTCAGAGCTGTGGTACATTCATAACACCTAATATGTCTTCCACTTTCTCAGCCATTTCATGTATTTGTCTTTGAACAGAGTTGGCAAGTGAAATCGCTTTAATTATTTGATGTGGTGACTTATGCGAAACTGCACTCAGAACTTCCCTTGCTGCTGGCAGAATTGGTTATTATTCAATTATTTGGTTGGGGGGGCGTGTTCCAGAATATTGTATGAAGCATGCAAACTATCATTGTTTTGTTAAGAGCAGGCAAGCATGTTTTGAAGATGTTTCCATTTCTGAAAGTTTCCACAAAGTGACTGAAAGTAAGGCAAGTTCTTGCTTGCTTTGTCAACCTTAAATTTCAGGGCAATATTTACTCATGTTTCAACTTACAAGTTCACTCAGCTGTTGTTCTTTCAAAAGCACAACATGATTGAAAATGCATTGATAGGATCAAAGCAAGGCTGAGTTTATTCTTGCTTCTGATTGTTCATGAAGAGCTGCTGCTGAGCTATTGTTTCCGAATTGCCAAGACCATGCAGTAAAACTGTTGTCATAAAGCTGCTGAGTGAGAAATTGTGTATTTATATCCAGCAATGAGGAAAGCATAGCGATGCATTTTCAATTCAAGATAGAATGTGATTTGGAAGGGAAATTGAAAGGACGGCAGGTTACCATATCACTTGCGACCCTCATCCATCTACATCACACTTATTGCACTCTTGGGAGCTGCCCTGAGGTAGCACAGAAACTTTTTTGTAATTCATGAAAAATAACAGATTTTTTAAGACAATGGATCCAGAATGGAACTGAGATCCATTGTCTTAAAAATCTGGTTTGTTTCCTGAATTTCAGTAGTTTGATATGTTGAAAGTATTGGATAATTCCCTGTGAATACCACAGGCTCATTCCTATTGTTGAAAAAGTACCAGTTTTTGGAGTTTGGGGGAGCTTGGTATGTCACCCAAGACTTGCAATTCTTTTTACAGATACACCGAGGAGAGCATTCTAACTTGTTGCTTCAGTGTCTGGTATGAAGTGGCCACTACTCAGGATCAGAAAAAGTGACAGAAGGTTGCAAGCTCAGCCAGCTCCATCATGGGTACTAGCCTCCCCAGCATCGAGGGCATCTTCAGAAGCCTTTACCTCGAAAAGAGCCCCATGACCCAAACATGCCTTTTTGTCAAGGAGCAGGTACTCAAGCCCTAAAGGCACATACTAAATGTTTCAAGAACAAGTTCTTTCTCTCTGCCCTCACTATATTTTTAATTTGTTTGCTCTCTTTTAACACTATAATTTTATAATACATATTCCTTATTGTGATTTATAGTTTTTATTATTATACATTGTAATGTACTGCTGCCACAAACCAATGATATTAAATCTTATTCTGACTTAAAGCAAAAATTTACTTTGCCACCTTATTTTCATCAAACCATTCAATAATTGTTTGAATTTTAAATAATTACTTTGTAAGATTTGACCTCAAATACTATATAAACCATTCTAATGACAAATCTCTTTACATAGACACACATAGTCTTTACAGAAGCTCATATCCATTGGCCTAAGTGCACTGTTGTTAAATATAGCTCTAACTTTGAACCCCATATCCAGTTACTTGTCCTAATCAGACTTAATAACCGTATGAACACCTTTCTCTGTTTGCTTCTGTGGCATAAATGTGTGTCCCAGGTTTCATGAGGGTATTAGGATATCAGCCTGTCAATCAGAAAACTGGCCTTCAAAGGGAAGGCCATTGTGGTTCTTTGGCCTCCAGTTGGCAGAACTGTGCTTATGATGTTAGCATTGATTTGCTTTAGTAACTTTGAGAGAAGGGCAGGAGACTAATGGGCCTACAGGCATATACACACTTCCCTTCTTGGAAGTTTCATACCCCCTGGAGAGAGCAAATGGGGCTTTAGTTAGTCAACATAGCTGAAAGAAAGTACTTCAATTGTGTGTTTCTGGTTCGGAACTGTAGAGTCATAGAACCTTACAGCTCTAAAATGGACTTTGTCCACCATGACTGTAGTGCCCATCAAAGCTAATCCTTTCTTGCCTGCATTAGGCCCTTCACCCTCAATGCCTTTACAATCCAAATACCCTTCTAAAGCCCTTTTAAACATTGTATATTCCTCTGCCACTTCCTCCAGCAGATCAGTCCGGATAATCACCACACTCTGTGTGAAAGGTTACCCTTTCAAACTCATTTAAATTTCACCTAAAATGTGTCCTCTGGTTCTAGAATCTCCTGCCTTGAGAAAAGAAAGAGTCTTGACACTTTATCCCTGTTAATTTTCTAAATCGCCACCCAGTCTCATCATTGCTCTGCAACACTCTTTTCCAAGCAACATCAAGGTGACTTTCTTCTGCACTTTTTACAGCACACATCCTTCCTGTGCTCAAATGTGAGAGGAATTCTAATCTTCCTTCTACATAATTAATCTAAGTTGGTAATCTGAATGTGCTGTATATGCGGAATCTGTGTGTTTAACCCCACAGATGGTATAATGATTAGACCACTTTCCCAATGCTGGACCTGGAACTATGCCTACCTTTTCATCAGCTGCTTGGAACAGTCTATACTCCAAGCCTACACTGGTATTGCATCCCAACACTTTCTGCACCACATTGACAACTTGGAGCTGCTTCATCTATTTCATCAACTTTATCCTCAACTTCAACTCCACTCTTAAATTTACTTGTTGCATTGCTGACAGCTCTCTCCCCTTTCTCAATCTCTCTGGAAGCACACTATCTGCTAATGTATTTTATAAACCTATCGAGTCTCACAGCTATCTTGTGTATCCCTGTTTTCAACCTTTCACTTGTAAAAATACTATTCCCTTTTCTCAATTCCCTTAACCCTGCTCCCTCTATTCTCAGGATAAGGCTTTCCATTCCAGAACATCTGAGATGTCCTCCTCTTTCAAAGAATGGGGTTTCATTTCCTCTACAATTGATGCTGCCCTTATCCGTATCTCCTCTATTTCCTGGATATACACTCTTGCCTAATCCTTACCTATAATCCCATGAGTCTCCACATCCAGAACATCATTCTCTTTAACATCTGCCATCTTCATTAAGTATATCTTTCTCTACCTGCCCCCATTCTCTGTTTTCTGTAGGGTGCAGATTTTGCTCTCTGGGTGACTCCATTGTCCAGTCATCCTTCTCCAAGCACTTATCCCTGCAAGTGGCAGAAGTGCTACACCTGCCCCTTCACTTCCTCCGTCACCAACATTCAAGGCCCCAAACAGTCCATCCAGGTGAGACAACACTTCATCATCTGTCAGGATTCACCTGCTGTATCTGGTGTTCCTGGTGCTGCCTCTTCTACATCTATGAGACCTGATGTAGATTGGTGCTCTGTTTAATTGAATACCCTTGCTCCACCCACCACAACAGGCGGGATTTCCCATTGGCCATATATCTAAATTCTACTTCCTATTCCCATTCCAACATATCAGTCCATGGCCTCCTCTACTTTGACAATGAGGCCACTGTCAGGTTGGAAGAGCAGCTCCTCATATTCCATCTAGGTAGCCTCCAACCTGATGACGAGAACACCATTTCTCTAACTTCTGCTAATTTCTTCCCCCTCCTCCTTCTCTCTTATTCTATTCCCATTCTGGCTCTCTCTTACCCCTTCTTTTCTCATCCCTTGCTCAACACCCCTCTCTTGTGCCCCTGCTTCTTCCCTTTCTCCCTTGGATCTCTCCTATGAAATTCCTTCTTTTTCAGCCCTTTACTTTTGCTACCTATCACCTGCCAGCTTCACACTTTAGTCCCCCTCAACTGGCTTCACCTATCACCTGCCACCTTATGCTCCTTCTCCTTCTCCTCCTCCCCTTCTTATTCTGACCTCCCCCCCTTTACTTTGCAGTCCTGATGAAGAGTCTCGGTCTGGAATGTTGACTGTTTATTCGCCTCCATTGATGCTGCCTGACCTATGGAGATCCTCTGGTAATTTTTGTGTTTTGCTCGTAGACTGGTCTGTATCTTTGACTCCCAAGAAATAGTTTGAAAAAGGAGCCATATTCACCACCAGGACACTGTTGTGTGTTTTGTGCTGTCTATAATGGTGAACTTATAACTCTAAACCATGAATTAACAGCATTTGTGAATTTAATTCAGCACTTCCTTTTAATTTCAGCAAGGGGATATTTCCTCATATTGACTGCAGTTCATCTTGCCCTGCACACTAGGTGGAGTGAGAGACCAGTGCAGCCAAATAAACCAGTGGTGCAATGAACCCAGCCTTTGGGCTGGGAATCAGAAGATCATGTGGTTCAATCTGTTGGCAAAGGAATCACACAATGGAGAATAAGAAGCCAAAGATTATATTTATTTCCAAAATTAGATCAGTAACATTGCTAATCACTTCACAAAACAATTTTTAAAAATCCCACAGCTTTTGGTCACCTAATTACAGGAAGGATATTAATAAGGTTGAAAGAGTGCAGAGAAGGTTTACAAGGATGTTGCCAGGACTTGAGAAACTGAGTTACAGAGAAAGGTTGAATAGATTAGGACTTTATTCCCTGGAGCGTAGGAGAATGAGGGGTGATTTGATAGAGGTGTTTGAAATTATGATGGGTATAGATAGTGAATGCAAGCAGGCTTTTTCCACTGAGGCCAGGGGAGAAAAAAATCCAGAGGTCATGGTGAAGGGGGAAAAATTTAAAGGGAACATGGGGGGGGGGGCTTCTTCACGCAGAGAGTGGTGGGAGTGTGGAATGTGCAGCCAGATGAAGTGATGAATGCGGGCTCACGTTTAACATTTAAGAAAAACTTGGACAGGTATATGGATGAGAGGGGTTTGGAGGGATATAGCCCAGGTGCAGGTCTGTGGGACTAGACAGAAAAATCGTTCGGCACAGCCAAGGGCCAAAAGGCCTGTTTCTGTGCTGTAATGTTCTATGGTTTTCCCTCTTCTGACAATAAAAATAAAGCAAATGACACTCAATTTTCACTTTGTTTGAATTACTCACTTGAACTGAATAGTATTTTTTATGAGGATCAAAGGGGAACTGATGTATTTTAAAGTTGCTGTAACCAAATGTTAGGGTTTGATTTTAAAACCTTACATTGTTACAGCCAGCTCACATTCATTGGCATGGCTCACATAAGCGATAGTAAGACATTAGAAATGGTTAATGTATCTAAGTACTTTTAGGAGAAAAAGAAGAACAATGTATAAAATATGTGTAAAAATATCAAATCAGCAATGTCACTGGGCTATGTACATAAAAGAAATTAAAGTAGAAATACTTAGAAAATAAGCAGAAATTTTCAAAGTTAATTTAGATATTCTAATCCTTAAAAACATAGAAAAGATGACTGACCAAATTATAATCTATAATATTGCACGTGTTCACTGCATTTGACTCAAAAGACAAATCACAAAAAATTATAACATACACAGTTGATATGTTATAATAATAGACAGGCGTCGATCCCAGGGGATCATGGGTTTGCACCTCTGGTGGGCTGTGTCCTCTCCAGGATGCAAGCCTGGGTGGGAAGATTTGAAGAACCTGCTGTTGCCCATGCAATGGGATCCCCCTCTCCATGTCACTGATGTAACCCAAGGGAAGGGCAAGTGCCGATACAACTTGGCACCAGTGCCGTCGCAGAGGTTGCCAGAGTGAAGTTGCAAACATCATCAAACTGCCTAAGGGACCCGGGCTCCGGATTTCTTCCTCGGGTTTTACTCGCGAAGACTTTCCCATGAGTCAGTATGGCCACCAGACAGCGGAGGTTTAAAATCAGTTTTCCTTCTCCATTCATACGTTACAAATGGCAAATATGTGTAGTATTCTACTTACATAATGCTCCTTCTGCTTCTATTTTCGACTGAAGCTGACTACATATCACATTTCACTGTTTTAGTTCCTGAGAAGAACAGCTCAGCGGAAAAATGGCTTAATGGATTCATTCAACAGGAAGCAAACTTTTAAAGTGCAACTGAGCTTAAGAGCTTATTCTCTTTTCATTGCCTTATAGTAGTTTTGTACACAGACTTGCTTAGTATTTCAGGTGTAAAGCAGTGTCGCGCCTTGACACTCAAGACTGATCTCGCTGATGAGATTTAACAAAGCACTAATAATCAATATGTGAAGCCATTACCTTCAGATAAAAGCAATGGTGAAGAGTCCAACAATGTGCCCGAGTTAAAACTGCGTTCTTATTTTACCCAAGAACTGAGATTATTAAAAGCACAATTCTTGCTTTCAAGTTATTACAGAGGAATGCCATAGTTCTTTGTGAAGGATGTTGAAGTTTCACAGTTGCACAACAGAACCTCAGACAGATCAGACATCATAACACAAACTGATGGTTCCTCGATATAAGTTCCAAGTTAGCAGGGCAGTCTTCAAACCTGAGTAACAAATTTTTAAGCTGTTAAAGAAGAACAAATAAATTTTGAAAATCATGATGTGTGTGGCTAAAAATTAGTCAATGTTTGAAATCCAACCTACCATTTGATTTCCTGATTTTTCATTGGACTGTCGAACTAAAAAAAAGAAAATAAACTATTGTTATTTATGTTACAGCAATTTGAAGTAAATTAATATTTCTTGATGTAAAAATAATCCAAATTATTTTCTTATTGTTCTTAAACTCCTAATCATGCATACTAAGAGTAGTAACAATGACAGTAATAATGAATTCTTACATTTTCTGTAATATTCAGGTATTTCCAGCAGTAATGGGATGCAAAATTGATACAATTTTGAGACTGGGAGCAGGCTACAAATAATATGTCACTCCTTCTCAGTTGGAAATTATGTTACCAATCGATCAGTCTAATTGTCTCCAGTAATAAATAATCCAGGTGAAATTAATTCAAATCCTAGCCTCACAATATGGGTAGTTGAGCGTAGTTTAATAAGTCTGCCTGCTGCCAGTAACTGTAAGCATAAAGATTTATCTCTATCTACTCCCCATTCTGATCTTTCACTTTTTCTACCTGTCTGTTCTGGTTCCACTCCTTCTTCACTTTCTCCAATGGTCCATTTTCCCCTATCAGATTCTTTCTTCTGCAGCCCACGACCTTTCCCACCCACCTGGCGTCACCTATCACTTTCCCGCCAGCCTCTTTCAACACCCCACCCACCAACATTTATTTTTTGGTGTCTTCCCCCACCTTCCTTCACAGTCCTAAGGAATGGTCTCAGCCTGAAATGTCAACTGTTTACTCTTTTCCACATATGCCGCCTAACTTACTGAGTTAACTATCCCATAATGTCACACATAAATTATGTTTTTAAAAGCTTTTCTTTTTTATAGAATGCTCTCTCCAGCACCATTTGCTTTACCCAATACTACATCAATACTTGGTGCACTGTACATGATGGTAGTTTGGTAACAGAATCAGACCCTGCAGAAGGTAAATCAGAGCATTCCAGGGTGACTCATCTGGTGAGTCTTTAGGTGAAAGTGTGAATATGGTGAAAAGATCTGCACATTCTGAGGCCAGGATTTGGATTAATTGATTATATAATTTATCATGGTTTATATTGGTACTTTATCTACCTATCCCTGTAAAGATCCACTGCAGACAGGACTTCAAATCTGCTTGTGTTTGGAAGGCAAATGCACAAATACATACACAGCCCTGCTAACAATCTTGACCAGCCAGCTGTAGATCATAAAAATCATTAAAGTTTTCAGTCTTTCACAGATTATGAAATTATATTTTATATTAATCATTGGTTATCTGTGCATAATTTTACACGAGTGATTAATACTTTGAGTTACAAGAATTCAGAAGTTGGCTGAAATATTGTACCTGGTTGGCGCCTTTTCCAGAATTTCAAAAGACCCAGGAGGAATATTCCAGCTGCAAGACCTCCAACAACGACACCTACTGCTGTGAGGGTTTTTCTCTTTTTTTCTTCAGTTTGTTGATTAATTGATGGATTCACATTGGAAACTAAACAAAAACAGAAAAAGCCATAAATTCCATCATTGATCTTTAAAAGAACATTGATATCATTTCCCTATACACACCACAATTTTTAAAATCAGTTATGTTGATCTCCAAGCAAAACTGTGATTCCCAGAACCATCCCAGAACAAACACCCTCCAGAGCTAAATATAACCTCTATAGCATAACAAATGTAAGAAAGATTGGAACAACCCAAATATAACAACTTCCGTATCATTCAATGAGATTGTGGCTTTTATTTCAGCTGTATTTTCATACATGTTCCCCATATCTCTAAATACCCAAACTTCTATTTATCTCAATCATGGAAATATTTGGTGACTCAACTTCTGCAGTCGCCATGGGTAGATTGACTAATTTCTGATGAATTCCTTCTTCTCATCTGGGGCATGAAAGATCAACCCTGAATTTTGAAACTGATGCTGTGTCCAGACACTTCAACCAGGGAATATCAATAACATGTGAAGAACCGTGATAATTTTGTACCTTCCAATGAGATCAACACTGATTTTTGTTAAATTTAAGGGAGCTTAGGTCAAAACCCCTATTCTAGGAATTAACCTTGTTGCCCATTGCTCCAGTCTCTCTACTGCAAACCCATAGGCAAATAGTATTCCAAATGTTGACTCACCAGGGCCCTCAATAATTGGAGCAAAATAGCCCCATTCTTGAAGTCAAATCATCATGCAATTAAAACCTAATAAATAATCTGGCTTCCTACTTATTGCATCATACGGAAATGAAATTTCAGTGATTTGTGTCAAATGCTGTGCACATTGCTCTAAACACCAACAGCTTTCAATTTATCATGAGTTAATGGTGGAGCAGGCCTGACAGGCCAGGTGACATCATCATGTTTCTATTTTTTATGTTCATATATTCAATTTTTTCTTTCCCCCACCACTCCCAACTGCTCTCTGTACCTTCCCCCTTTGATTCCACATCTGCCTCTAAGTCAGCCTGACCTGAATTCACCTATCACCTGCTAGCTCTTGTTCCAGCCCTTCTCTTCACCCAGTAATGTTTTATATCTCTCCTCTTTCAGTCCAGATGGAGGGGCTAAACCTGAGATATCAACCGGGCATTTTTCTTACAGGTTCTACTTGAACTATTAAGTTCTTCCAACTTTTTCTAGCTAAGACTGATCACTGCAGCTCCCCACTTGTCATGCCTCCCAGGCTGAAAATCTCCAGCATATTTGTAAGTTTTTGTCGATATCCCAACATTCAGACTAGGCCAGTATATTGCATCTTGTGACATATGCTAAAATTTGCTTTGTTACACCCACTCAAAGTTCTTCTGGAAATCCAAATATACCAAGTTGGCAGCATTGAGAACCAGAAATATTGTAGCAATTAGTTAAACTATCACTTTCCTAATCATGAAAAAGAAGATTATGAACATACTTGTGATACTGTTCCTGGCTTCATATTTATGCTCTGCCTCATTCCACACAGCACAAGTGCAGTTATGCTCCTGGTCAGTTTCTGACGTTATAATTGGAAGTGTGCTGGTAATAGAGATCAGTCCTTGAGCAGTTTCTTTTCTTTTGGTTTTTGAGTTAAGTGTGAGGTTTTTCCCATCGACGGTCCAATGAATCTGAGCGGAAGGATATCCAGTTGTTTCACAAGTGACCACCATGGTCGTTGCTGTCAAATTAACTAAGGCCAGTTTTGGCAAACTGTAGGGGGCTAAAAAGAGAGCATTGTATTATTTGATAATATTGGCCAATCTTTCATTATTCCAAAATCTGCCACCCCTGCCATAGTATTCCAGTAAGGCCCCTGAAAATCAAAGCTCTTAACACTTAATCATGGCTGAACGCAACCCAATTGCTGTCGCAGCACAGGTAGTCAGCAGGTCTCACAGAATAGATACAGCAACCAGTGAGACCCTGAGCTCTGCCTCAGAGGCTTTCACTTTCATGAACATTCATCAAGGTATAAATATTATTGTATTGAAAAACTGAACTTCATACCTATGCTAAACAACTAATTAAGGAAAATATAACCATCGCAGGAGACATTTTCCATTCCTTTGAATGGATTCTGCTATGTTTACACCAGCTTTAAGCTTCAAAGCCCTGGGTACAGATTCCTTGAGGACACTTTTGGTGCAACACAGGGCAACCACTGCCTGTGGGGTATGCCACTACGATGGAGAGATATTGGTTAATTCTCAGCGTTAATGCCAAGGGAGCCTTGCCAGCATATGTTGATGTAACAACACCAAAAGTAGGTAATCTACTCAGTAGTACAGTCATCCACCATGAATGGATACTTTCACCTGACCAGTTACCTGGTGAGTTTACTAATATAAGTGGAGAGGGTGGGATTGGCTTCAGTGAAAGTGATATGATTTGGGATATTCAGGATATTTAAAACCTGTTATATGAATGCAAAGATATTCTTTGTTTCTACAGATAAAATTCTTATACAGTATTTATTTACCTACTGTAACTTTCTATCATTTTTTTCATAAATGAAGTCTATTTTTGTAATAATAAAAGCAAAACAAAGGTGTTTTGGGGAAGTAAAACTGCATTTCACATCACTTAGAATTAACCAGTTTTTGAAATGAAAATAAAACAGGGAAAATACACTGTGACTCACCTTTAACCACTAAAACGATGTTAACTTGCTTATATCCCACATCTGTTTCCAAATAGTAAAGATATTTCCCATTATCTGAAAGTTGTGTTTTTTGGAGTACCAGCGATACATTTCGTAGATCCGGAGAAAGTAATTTAATTCGATTGGGAGCATTCATGGCATCATGACGTCCATTAAACCGAAAAACAAGTCTATCATTTCCCTCATCTTTTCTCAATTCAATGGTTATGGATTTACTTGGCTTTGCCGTTGTCAGGTTGCATGGCAATATCGTGTCCTCGTTCAATATTCCCGTCACCGTCTCCTCGCACTTCAAAGTCACGAACTCTGCAAAACAATACATCCCATCATCTTCCATTACTGTCGTCAGTGTTGAATGAACTAGTGACTGAAAAACGATTTACTACTTACCTTTTACAGAGTAAACGTTTGCACACAGCACCAAGTAAAAATATATCAGTAGGTTTAAATCCATTTCCAGTATTCCCTTCATCTGCCTGCCGATTTAAACACAATATACAATAAATGTTTAAAGATCAGAAATCGGATGTTTGCCAGGAATTTCATATAATGTAAAGTCCAAGTAGGTTACAAAAAGGTAAATTGCATCAACTACAATCGATTCCTCTATATGTTTGATCAATCAGAAAACCTCGTATAAGTAACCCACTGGGTTTCTAGTTTGCTCTACGTTTAGCAGACTCTCCGCGACTGCGGACATTCGCTGCCTGGATCAAAGTGTTAATGCAAACACAGAAAACCAGTAGAGCTAAAGCAACAACCAAGTGTTGGAATCTACAGCGGGCAACCGGATTTGCCATTTCGATCCACTTGAGAAAGCTGCAAGAGTCTGCAATCACCTGTGGAGGGACCGCGGAGCCGAGCTTACCAACGCGCCTCACGCTGTCCCCCCGACAGCCTGCGAAATTCGTATCGATTCGGCGGACTGGGGACTTCTGTTTCCTGGACTTTCAATTTTCTTGCTTTCTGTTTCAATCTGAATGGCGAGGACGGTGGTGGCGATACCGAGTTTCAATTCCAAAAATAACTACTGTACCGAAGATTTATGCCTGACATGCAACTTTTTAAAGTTGTACGGCTGTTAAACTTGCAGGTAACCCGCGGCCTCTTCACCAGCAGCTCACTCGGAAAAGTGTCTTACGAAATGAAGGTCAATAGCATGCTGTGAAAATAGAAACTAATGCGGGAAATACCCGGGAATATAATTTCAGCAAACCCTATCCTTGTAAGAAGTATACTGTCCCCAGCTGGACTTTCTCTTTATTACACCGCTCCGGCATTTGTTCCAGGGACATTGTCTAAAGACCATCTTTCAGTTTTTATATTAATATTGTGGACTGACATAACCATATAACATATAACCATATAACAATCACAGCACGGAAACAGGCCATCTCGGCCCTCCTAGTCCGTGCCGAACTCTTAATCTCACCTAGTCCCACCTACCCGCACTCAGCCCATAACCCTCCACTCCTTTCCTGTCCATATACCTATCCAATTTTACCTTAAATGACACAACTGATCTGGCCTCTACTACATCTACAGGAAGCTCATTCCACACAGCTATCACTCTCTGAGTAAAGAAATACCCCCTCGTGTTTCCCTTAAACTTCAGCCCCCTAACTCTCAAATCATGTCCTCTCATTTGAATCTCCCCTACTCTCAATGGAAACAGCCTATTCACGTCAGCTCTAACTATCCCTCTCAAAATTTTAAATACCTCAATCAAATCCCCCCTCAACCTTCTACGCTCCAATGAATAGAGACCTAACTTGTTCAACCTTTCTCTGTAACTTAAGTGCTGAAACCCAGGTAACATCCTAGTAAATCGTCTCTGCACTCTCTTTAATTTATTGATATCTTTCCTATAATTCGGTGACCAGAACTGTACACAATATTCCAAATTTGGTCTTACCAATGCCTTGTACAATTTTAACATTACATCCCAACCTGTACTCAATGCTTTGATTTATAAAGACCAGTGTTCCAAAAGCCTTCTTCACCACCCTATCTACATGAGACTCCACCTTCAGGGAACTATGCACTTATTCCTAGATCACTCTGTTCCTCTGCATTCCTCAATGCCCTACCATTTACCCTGTATGTTCTATTTGGATTATTCCTGCCAAAATGTAGAACATACTTCTCAGCATTAAACTCCATCTGCCAACGTTCAGCCCATTCTTCTAACCGGCATAAATCTCCCTGCAAGCTTTGAAAACCCACCTCATTATCCACAACACCTCCTACCTTAGTATCATCAGCATACTTACTAATCCAATTTACCACCCCATCATCCAGATCATTTATGTATATTATAAACAACATTGGGCCCAAAACAGATCCCTGAGGCACCCCGCTAATCACCGGCCTCCACCCTGATAAACAATTATCCACCATTACTTTCTGGCATCTCCTATCTAGCCACTGTTGAATCCATTTTATTACTCCAGCATTAATACCTAACGACTGAACCTTCTTAACTAACCTTTCATGTGGAACTTTGTCAAACGCTTTGCTGAAGTCCATATAGGCTACATCCACTGCCTTACCCTTGTCAACATGCCTCGTAACTTCTTCAAAAAATTCAATAAGGTTTGTCAAACATGACCTTGCACGCACAAATCCATGCTGGCTACTCCTAATCAGATCCTGTCTATCCAGATAATTATTAATACTATCTCTAAGAATACTTTCCATTATTTTACCCACCACTGATGTCAAACTGACAGGTCTATAATTGCTAGGCTTACTTCTAGAACCCTTTTTAAACAATGGAACCACATGAGCAATACGCCAATCCTCCAGCACAATCCCCATTTCTAATGACATCTTAAAGATCTCCGTCAGAGCTCCTGCTATTTCTACACAAACTTCCCTCAAGGTCCTGGGGAACTATCCTGTCAGGACCCGGAGATTTATCCACTTTTAAATTTCTTAAAAGTGCCAGTACTTCCACCTCTTTAATTGTCATAGGTTCCATAACCCTTACTTGTTTCTCACACCTTACACAATTCAATATCTTTCTCCTTAGTGAATACCGAAGAGAAGAAATTGTTCAAAATCTCACCCATCTCCCTCGGCTCCACACATAGCTGACCACTCTGATTCTCTAAGGGGCCAATTTTATCCCTCACTATCCTCTTGCTTTTAATATAACTGTAGAAACCTTTCGGATTTACTTTCACCTTATTTGCCAAACCAACCTTGTATCTTCTTTTAGCTTTTCTAATCTCTTTCTTAAGATTCCTTTTACATTCTTTATATTCCTCAAGCAATTCCTTTACTCCATGCTGCCTATATCTATTGTAGACATCCCTCTTTTTCCGAACGAAATTTCTAATATCCCTTGAAAACCATGGTGCTTTCAAACCTTTAACCTTTCCTTTCAACCTAACAGGAACATAAAGATTCTGTACCCTCATAATTTCACCCTTAAATGACTTCCATTTCTCTATTACATCCTTCCCATAAAACAACTTGACCCAATCCACTCTCTCTAAATCCCTTCGCATCCCCTCAAAGTTAGCCTTTCTCCAATCAAAAATCTCAACTCTAGGTCCTGTCCTGTCCTTCTCCATAATTATATTGAAGCTAATGCTATTGTGATCACTGGACCCGAAGTGCTCCCCAATACGTACATCTGTCAGCTGACCTATCGCATTCCCTAACAGGAGATCCAACACTGCCCCATCTCTAGTCGGTACTTCTATGTATTGTTGCAAAAAACTATCCTGCACACATTTCACAAACTCTAAACCATCCAGCCCTTTTACAGAATGAGCTTCCCAGTCCACGTGTGGAAAATTAAAATCTCCCACAATCACCACCTTGTGTTTACTACAAATATCTGCTATCTCCTTACACATTTGCTCTTCCAACTCACGCTCCCCATTAGGTGGCCTATAATACACTCCTATCAGTGTTACTGCACCTTTCCCATTCTTCAATTCCATCCAAATAGCCTCCCTAGAGGAGCTCTCTTATCTATCCTTCCAAAGCACCGCCATAAGATTTTCTCGGACAAGCAATGCAACACCTCCTCCTCTGGCCCCTCCTACTCTATCACACCTGAAGCAACTAAATCCAGGAATATTTAGTTGCCAATCACACCCTTCCTGCAACCATGTTTCACTAATAGCTACAACATCATAATTCCAGGTATCAATCCATGCTTTAAGCTCATCCACCTTTCTTACAATGCTCCTAGCATTAAAATAGATACATTTAAGATACTCTCCACCTCCTCCTCTCTTTTCATCCCTAACAATGCATTCAAATTTATTATCCTTTTCTTTCTTCTCCCCTACACCTTTGGGCTGAGCGCATCCCTTCTCCATCACCTGCCTTTCCTCCCTCACACACTGTCTATTTACTTGCTCTACTGGTGAACTAACCTCCTCTCCCATAGTTTCCTCAAATTGATTCCCGTCCCCCCATCTTACTAGTTTAAAGTCTGCCCTGTAGCCCTAGCAAACCTCCCTGCTAGGATATTGGTCCCCCCAGGATTCAAGTGTAACCCATCCTTCTTGAACAGGTCACGCCTGCCCCAGAAGAGGTCCCAATGATCCAGAAACTTAAATCCCTGCCCCCTGCTCCAATCCCACAGCCACACATTCATCCTCCACCTAATTCCATTCCTACTCTCACTGTCGCGTGGCACAGGCAGTAATCCCGAGATTACTACCTTTGCGGTCCTTCTTCTTAACTGCCTTCCTAACTCCCTATACTCTTGTTTCAGGACCTCTTCCCCTTTCCTACCTATGTCATTGGTACCTACATGTACCACGACCTCTGGCTCCTCACCCTCCCACTTCAGGATATCTTGGGCGCGATCAGAAACGTCCCGAACCCTGGCACCAGGAAGGCAAATTACCATTTGGGACTCCCGATCACCTCCACCAAACTGCCTGTCTGAACCCCTGACTATCGAGTCCCCTATTACTATGGTCCTCTTTCTTCTATCCCTAACCTTCTGAGCTCCAGGGCCATCCTCTGTGCCGGAGACCCGGCCACTGTCACTTCCACCAGGTAGGCTGTCCCCCCCCCCCCCAACAGTACTCAAACATGAGTACTTATTGACAAGGGGTAAAGCCACTGGGGTACTCTCTAGTACCTGCCTCTTCCCCTTCCTGACCGTGACCCACCTATCTGCCTCCCGTGGCCCCGGAGTGACCACCTGCCTTTAGCTCCTCTCAATCACCTCCTCACTCTCCCTGACCAGGCGAAGGTCATCAAGCTGCAGCTCCAGTTCCCTAACTCGGTCCCTCAGGAGCTGCAGTTCAGTGCACCTGGCGCAGTTGTGGACGTCCGGGAGGCTTGGAGACTCCAGGATCTCCCACATCCGACACCAAGAACAACAAGCTGCCCTCACACTCATACTTCCCAAATAACTGAAAATAACAAGAACTAAAAGATAAGCCTACTGTGCCCTCTTCCGCCTAAAGCCCTCTGAGCCCAAGCCCTACACTCTGTTCCCGGCTCACTCCGCTGCCTGCAAACGAAGCGGAGGCTGCGTCCTTTTTATATCTTTCCTCCTTCCCAGGCCTCCTTCACGCGCCTGCGCAGTCCCGCCTCTCAGAACTCCGATCTGAGATACAAATGGACAATTTGAAAATGGCCGCCACCGCACTTCCTCTCAAAGCCTCGCTGCCCTCTTCCAAATATCGCAAATATTTACATTCATAATGAGCACAAAATAATCATTTCCACATTCTGAGCGTTGGTTTGGATTGCACCGATGATCTGTACTGGCAAGGAAAGCTCTTTGTGGTTAAGTGAGCCACACACACAAACAAAGCTGTAGACTGAACAGGCCTTATATTCGCTTGCAGAGCAAACATTAAGGGAGGGGGCTGGTGGGAGAATCTCTCAAAACTCAAAAGAATAAGATTTTAATTTTAAGTTAGTACAATGAAAGCAGTTGATCAATATCAACAATCAATATACAAGATTAACTCCCCTTTGCTTCTTTATAAGGTATCTCCGGTACCTGATGAAGTGACCACTGAGTGTATGCTTGTGGTCTTTTGCTGCTCCAGCCCATCAGCTTCAAGGTTTGATGTGTTGTGGGATCAGTAGTTCTGTAAACCACTGTTGCAGCACATTGTTTATTTGAGTTACTGTCACCTTCCTGTCAGCTTGAACCAGTTTGGCCTTTCTCCTCTGACCTCTCTCATTAACAAAGCAATTTCACCCACTAAACTGCTGCTCACTGGATTTTTTAACTCAAGCTATTCTCTATAATATTTTGATGTGCATGAAAATCCCAGGGGATCAGCGGTTTCTGAGATACTGAAAGCCACTCTGTCTAGCACCAACAATCATTCCACGCTCAAAGGCACCTAGATCACATTTCTTCTCTATTTTAACATTCGGTCTGAACAGGAGCTTTGCATTGCATTCCAGTTACACAATTGGCTGATAAAATATTTACATTAATGAGGTGTACCTAATAAAGGGGTCATTATGTGTATGTCACTATATTGGGTGTGAACAGATAGTTCAGTATAGTTATATATTTACACATCAAAATTGATACCTAGTTTTGAAAATTCAAACACCTTCGTCAAGACAAAGTCAACTGCACCATGTGTGTACCCCTGTATTCTCACATGCTACTCTTCAGCAATGTATGGGATGGACGATGGGGACAGATCAAGAGAAGTTCTGACCCTTCCTAAATGCAGACCTGAACTGTGTTTTTTTCTTCTTTCATTCATTCATTCATTCATTCATTTATTCATTCATTCTTCAGGGCACTCTGTTCCCAGCTGCCCGTTCCATGCACTCACCACTCTCTGCGTAAAAATCTTACCCCTGACATCTTCACTGTACCAACTTCCAAGCACCTTGAAACTGTGCCCTCTCATGCTAGTCATTTAAGCATTGGGAAAAAGCCTCTGATTATCCACATGATCAATGCCTCTCATCATCTTATACACCTCTATCAGGTCACTTCTCATCCTCTCTCACTCCAAGGAGTAAAGCAAAACAGTGGCTTGCCCTAATCAATAATGAATGTCAACATATAAAGTAAGAGAAGGCCACATAAGAAGTCAAATACACGGTAAAGCAGAAATACATTTGACTGAGAGAGCTAGAAAAGGTAGTAATAGGGTACAAAATGAATTTGAAAGAGAGTTTAATGTTATAAAAAAGGGATTTAACAGAGATGTTAAAACTGCAGATTTAATGTAAACATAACAAGAGCAAATGATTGGTGAAGGGAAAGTGACATGTATTGGAGATTCGTGAAAAATAATTTGCTTAATAGCCAACAGAAGGTAGAGGAACAGATACGTAGGCAGATTATGGAAATACCTAAAAACAACAGGGTTGTTGTAGAGGGTAATTTTAACTTCCTCAATATTGACCTGGACTTCCTCAGTGTAAAAAGGCTTAAACAGTGAAGAAATAGTAAGTTGCATCTGAGATGATTTCTTGAAACATTATGTGGATAGTTTAACTGCAGGAGGGACCTTATATTGGGAAGCTAGCCTGACCAGGTGACTGACATTTAAGTGGGAAAGCTTAATGTGTTTGTTTGTTTGTTTATTTATTCATTGAGGTACAGCATGAAGAAGACTAGCTCCCTGCCAAGAGGCAAAAAGGGGGGATTAAAAGAGGCCTTTTCTGATTGGCTGCCATTGATTGGTGGTGGTCTGCAATATTTGGTTTTGGGACTGCTTTTTATCACAATATATGTCAATGATGTAGATGATGGACTCGATGGGTTTGTGGCCAAGTGATGATACAAAGGTAGGTGGAGGGGAAGGGTATGTTGAGGAAGTAGGGAGTCTGCAGAAGAACCTGTACAGGTTAGGAGAATGGATGAAGAAGTGACAAATGGAGTACAGTGTAGGGATTGGTATTTTGTGCATCTTAGTTGAAGGAATAAAACTGTAGACTATTTTCTAAACAAAAAAATTCAGAAAGCTGAGGTGCAAAGAGACTTGGGAGTCCTTGTGCAGGATTCCCTAAAGGTTAACTTGTTGTTCAAGTTGTTGGTAAGGAAGGCAAATTAAATTTGGAGAGGATGAGACTAAAAGCAAGGATATAACGCTGAAACCATTTAAGGCATTGATCAGACTGCATTTGGAGCATTGTGAGCAGTTTTGTGTCTTATCTAAGAAAGGATAAGCTGGTATTGGAGAGGGTTCAGGGGAGGTTTGTGAGAATGCTCCTGGGAATGAAAGGGTTAATGGCTCTGGCCACCAGGGAGAATCTTCCTTCTCCCCCTTCCATCAGGCAAAAGATTTTTAAAAAAGCCTGAAAGCACTTACTACCAGGCTCAAGGACAACTTCCGTACTGCTGTTATAAGACAATTGCATGTTTCCCCAGTATGATAAGATGAATCCTTGACCTCACAGTCTGCCTCATTATGACTTTGCAACTTGTAGTCTACCAGCACTGCACTGTCTCTGTAACACTTTATTATGCACACTCTTACTGTTTTACATTGTAAAACCTCAATGCACTTCTGTAATCAACTGATTTGTATGAAATTTGTGCAAGGCAAATTTTTCACTGTACCTTGGTACACATGATAGTAAACAGATTCCAATTCTAATTCTTCTCTATCGTATGCCAACCAGACCTTCAAACAAAGTTCCAGGTGCTGTCTTACCCACCATTCTATACCAGTGTACACATCATTATCCCTACCTGACACATATTTTGGTAGATGACTATTGCCCAGATTGTCTGTGTACCTACTTGCCCACTTTCTGGATAGTATACCTGAACCATTGCCTTAATCATCAACCCTAACAGCCCTAACACACTGTAAGCATTGAATGAGACAATTCTTGGTCTTGTGCCCTGGGCTTCCACATCTGTTAAGAGTCTGAGCTTATATAGATTGTAGGATGGGTCTGAACATGGATTTTGGAATGAAGAAATAGCTTTCATGTTAAATTTCTGACTGAAAAACTGGTTGACCTGCCACTACAATAAAATCATTCTGAATACTGTCTGAAATTTTGAGTGTCTTTTTTATTTTAAAAGTTAATTATTAAAGATTTATTACATTTCCATGAAATTAAGTAATCAAACGGAAAGGATTTATTTTTCTTATTGACTTCAGCTGTTCTGTGCCTTGATCGTAATCTTCAGAAATTCAGATTTCATCCTGTCTGTGTCTTGGAAAATTCTCTTAAATTTTTCTGTTGGTATCTTTCAGTTCAGATTTCAGTTCATTTATTTGGATGCACAAAGAACAGCATGAATAGCTGATTAAACTATGAGCTATAAACACAGGAATCTGGTGAAAATATATTGACAATAGTGATTTTGCTAATTTACATGAAGAATTATGTTGACAAAGGTAGATTAATGACAGAATCTGGCTCTTTTTTTGAGAATTAACTTGATACACATATTCAATTTTCTTTATCATCTGTTGGAGAAAAAAATAACTCATCAGTTGAAGGATGGAATTAAAGTAACCTCAGAGGAAACAAATTCTTTGCATTCAAAGAGAAGTACATGAAATATAGTGAGATCAGAGTGTGGTATGCTGAGATTCCATATCAGGGATGGCCAACCTATGGCACCTGTGCCAGAAGAGGCACATTGGCTGATTAGAAGTGATACAATGAACAGTGGGACAACGAATTCTTATTTATAGTGAGTCCGTCAGGAAATCCATTGTGCATTATTTGTGAAAACACTTTCTCACATAATAGAAGATATGATCTTAATAGACACTATAAAACATCAGACTGAAATAGAAGGAAAACTGAAGCTACTGCTTGGGTCTGAGTTTCAGAAAGAACATGCGATTAAGAAAAAGGAAGAAATCAAAAGAAGACAAAATATATTTCTTAAAAGACTCATTAAGGTAAGTAATGTTTATTTTGTTTTTATATTAAATCAATATACCATGTAAAAATGCTAAATATGTCTACATTAACATTTTCACAAGAATTGAATGGGGCTACAAGAGTTGTATAGCGTGGTGTGTGGCCAAGTGGTTAAGGCATTGGACTAGAGACCTGAAGGTTGTGAATTCGAGCCCCAGCCCAAGGCAGAATGTTGTGTCCTTGAGCAAGGCACTTAACCACACATTGCTCCAGTCCACCCAGCTGAAAATGGGTGACGGCAAAATGCTGGGGGTTAACCTCGCAATAGACTGGCGTACTATCTGGGGCAGGGGGGGGGGGAGTCTCATACTCTCAGTCGCTTCATACCATAGAAAGTGGCATAAGCACTGGCCTGATCAGCATATAAGGCTCGGAACAGACTTTAACTTTAACTTAACGAGTTGTATGGCACATCTGAACTCGTGAAAAAATTGATGCATAGAATGTAAAAGGTTGGCCACCCCTTTTCTAGATCATGTTAATACCAAACGGCAGGAGGAATTGGGGCTGCTGGAGAATATTATGTGAAATAAATCCCCAGAGCTTGATGTGATCTATCCCAAGTTACCGGGAGAGGCAAGACAGGAGATTGCTACAGCCTTGACAGAGTATCCTTTATATTGACAGGTCCAGGGGGAATGGAGAATACTCAATACTGTTCCTCTATTTTTGAGACAAACCAGCAAATTAGAGGCCTGTGAGCCTTACACAAAATTATTGGAGAGAATTGTTATGGATACGACCAAATTGCATCTGGAAAAGCAAAGACTATAAGGCACAGGAGCAGAATTAGGCCAATTGGCACATCGAGTCTTCTCCATCATTCCATCCTTTGGAGGAGGACATGTATCACAAACTTTATTGTGCTTTTTGAGGTAATTGATAATGGCAAGGCAGTAAATGCTATAGTAAACCTGTGGATAAGATTACTTGTGGTAGGTTAATCCAGAATACTAAGGCCCAACAGATCCATGGAGACTTGATAGGTTGGATGCAAAATTGGCTTGGCCATGAAAGAGAGAGTATAATTATGCAGGGGAGTTACTCTGGCTGGAGGTCTGTGGCCAGTGATGTTCCACAAGGGTCAATGCTGGGACCTCTATTATTTGTGATTTATATAACTGATTTGGATGGAAATAAGTGGCTGATGAATAAGTTTGTAAACAATGCAGAAACTGGGGGAGTTGCGAATAGTGTGGAAGGAATCAGTAGGATATACACCAATTGGAAATACGGGCAGAGAAATTGCAGATGGAGTTTAATCTGAATACATTTGAGGTGTTGTACTTTGGGAGGTCAAATGCACAAGGAATTTGTTCAGGAAATAGCAGGAAGTGAGGAGCATTATTGTACTTAGGGATATTGAGGAAGAAGTCAATAGCTCATTGAAAGTGGCAACACAAGTTATTAAGGTGGTAAGGAAGGGATTTGGCAGACATGCTTTCAGCATTTGGGCTGTTGAGTATAAGCATTGGGAAGTCATGTTGCAGTTGTATTAAACTTTGGTAAGGCCACATTTCGAGGACTGTTAGCAGTTCATGTTGCTGTATTATAGAAAGGACATGAAGGCTTTGAAGAAGGTCTGCTAGTATATCTCCTGAACTAAAGAGTAGTCACTGTAAGGAGAAGTTGGACAAACTTGGATTGTTTTTGCCTAAGCACAAGAGGCTGAGGGCTGACCAGGTAGAAGCATCGTACATTATGAGAGGCACAGCTGTAGTTGATAAAATCTTGTTCCAGGTGGAAATATCATATACGAATCAGCGTAGCTTTAAGGTGAGACAGAAAAATTTAAAGGAGATTTACAAGGCATTTCTTGTACACAGTGTGTGGCAGGAACTTGGAACAAACAGAATGGCAATGTTCAAGAGGCATTTATACAGTCACATAAATGGACAGGAACTGGAGGGGTATAGACCAGGTACAGGCAAATGGAAATACTTCATTTTCATTATGGCCATTGTAGGTCAAAGTGCCTGATCCCACACTATACTGTGCTATGCTCTATTTAAAGGTAAAATAACCCTTCCTTTTAGGAATTGTAAAGATATTCTTAAAAGTTACATACCTACAAAATTTACCAGCGTTGCTGTAGATTGTTTCCAGAAGTGTGCTTTTGAGAAAATGACAACATTAATATTTCAAATAAAAATAGCATTATATTCAATCTGAAAAGAGTTTCTTGAAACAACTTTACATGATTTAATACTTTACCATGAACCATATCACACTTGGTTTGCTGCTGAACCTCTCTGCCTTTTTTAACCTCAAAATAAGCTCAGAGGGCAAATGCAAGGCTAATGCATTTTGATGTGAATCAATGTGAAAGGTATCTGTTTTGTTTCTGAAAACTGAAAGGCAGATTATTGCTTCTCTACTGATGTCTATTTCTGACACCTCCCTCCCCTTTCTTGATCTTTCTGTCTCTATCTCTGGAGATGGCTTATCTACTGATGTCTACTATAAGCCTACAGACTCTCACAGTTACCTGGACTATTTCTCTTTCCACCCTGTCTCTTGCAAAAATACCATCCCTTCTCGCAATTCCTTCATCTCCACCTCATCTGTTCTCAGGATGAGGCCTTTTATTTCAGGACAAAGGAGATGTCTTCCTTTTTTAAAGGGGAATCCCTTCCTCCAGCATCATCTCTGCTCTTAAACGCACCTCTCCCATTTCACACACATCTGCTTTCACCCCATCCTCCAACCACCCCATTCGGATTAGGGTTCCCCTTGTCCTCACCTACCACCCCACCAGCCTCCAGGTCCAACAAATAATTCCCTGTATGTTCTGCAACCTCTAACGGGATCTCACCACCAAGCACATCTTTCCTTTCCCCACACTTTCTGCTTTCCACAGGGATAGTTCCCTACGTGACTCCCTTGTCCATTCGTCCCCCCCATCCTTTCCCACTGGTGACACCCGATGCAGACTGGGAGACCATTTCGCTGAACACCTACACTCTATCCACCAGAGAAAGCAGGAACTCCCAGTGCCACACATTTTAATTCCACATCCCATTCTCATTCTGATATGTCTATTCATGGCCTCCTCTATTGTCAAAATGGATCCAAACTCAGGTTGGAGGAACAACACCTTATATACCGTTTGGTAGCTGCCAACCTGATGGCATGAACATTGATTCCTCTAACTTCCATTAATGCCCCTCCTCCCCTGCTTACCCCATTTATTCCCCCTCCTCTTTCTTTTCTCTCTGTCCCTCTCACAATCACTCCTTGTCTGCTCCCCATTTCCCTCTGGTGCTCCCGTCCCCCTTTCTTTCTCTCTAGGCCTCCTGTCCATGATCCTCTCCCTTCTCCAGTGGTGTATCCCTTTTTACAATCAACTTTCCAGCACTTAGCTTCATCCCTCCCCCTCCTGCCTTCTCCTATCTTTTCGGATCTCCCCCTCCCCCTCTCAAATCTCTTACTATCTCTTCTTTCAGTTAGTCCTGACAAAAGGTCTCGGCCCAAAATGTCGACTGTACTTCTTCCTATAGATGCTGCCTGGCCAGCTGTGTCCCACCGGCATTTAGTGTGTGAGGCAGATTATTATCTAAGCAATGATAAATTGGGAAAAGGAAACGTGTTTCAAGTAGGTGCCTTTGTACGTTGAAAGTTGAAGCAAACAAGTATTCATATTAGACGATTTTTATTGCAAAAGCAATGTTGTCATCTTGGTGAAAGCCCAACTGGAGTTTTGGTCTCCTTATGTGAGAAAGAATCGGTTTGTCATGGGTGGAGTGAATAAATGTTAATAGAGAGATCTCTGAGATGGAATGACTATTGTATGCAGGGAGATTGGGTCAGTTAGGCAAATATCGACTTCAATTCAGAAGAATGAAGTTGGATTTCCTAAAAGTCACACATTCAAAAAAGCTAACACGACTAAATAGAGGCTGAGGAGTGCAGAAAAAGGGGTCATGGCTCAAGATATGGTGTATACTATACCGAGATCAGGAGAATTATACACACAGGAGGGAGTAGAGGCCAAACCATTAAATATATTCAAGAGGGCAGGTAGATGTATAGAGCAGGGGTTCCCAACTCTTTTTCTGCCAGGGACACCTACCATTAACAAAGGAGTCTGTGGCTCCAGGTTGGGAATCCCTGGCTTAGAAGGATTAAGAGAAAAGGGAAGGCAGGAATACTGAAGTGAATGATCATCCATGATCATGCTAAATGGTGACACAAGCCCAAATGACTGGATGGCATATTTGTACCCTATGTTCTATGTTTCAAAGTTTTTATGTTAAGTGCGCCAAATCCCATTCAGTCATTACTCCTTGCTGATCTAAATAGTTCATTTTTAAGCAATGCCTTGCATTTGTTATCCATGCATTTAAGTAGTTTCCTGAAGTTCTGTTTCTCTCATTTTAAGACCCTGCAACTTGCTGGAAACTTTTTGCTTCCTCCACCCTTGTCTTCCGGTACACATTTATTACAGATTTTATTCTTCCCAACTTCTTAACCCTCTCTCTTTCTCTCCTTCCAATACCTCTCAATATCCACCACTTTGCACCAGTTATTTCTTCACATGGGATATTGTCTCCATCTTTAGATGTGTCAGATTTCATTATAATTCTGTCCATGTTGAGATGTTTTGCTGTTAAATTGCTTATATTGTGTAGTGAATATGTGATGGTATTGAGAGAGAACAGGACTGAGGTCAACAATGGCCACTTTTACATTATATTGCTTATAATTAATGCTCTTTAGACTCTTTTCTGAAAAATGGTCACTCAGTTAAGTGTGGTGGGTGCTGCAGTCTAACCCTGGCTAAACTTGGAATGGAGAAAGATGGATTGGTAAAAGTGTGAATGGGTCTTTATTGAATGGAATGAAGAATAGAACCTTCAAAAACTGCTATGTAACACCAGTTTTAGAGTCTTTGAAGTAGCATAGTCTGACCTGGGACAATCAGTGTAGATTTGTGAGGGGGAAGTTGTGCCTCATGAGCCTGAGTGACTTTTTTGAGGAAGTGACAAAACAAATTGATGAAGATGGAGTGATGCATTTGATGTTTATAGATTTAGTAAGGCACCAAAAAAGCTTCTCCATGGTAGGCTCTTTCAGAAAAGCAAGGAGGGAAGTGATCTAGGAAAACTTGCCTGTATGGATTCTGAATTGGCTTCCCTATAAAAGTCAGATTGTGGTTGTAGATGGAATGTCCTCTGACTGAAGCTTGGTAACAAGTGGAATTCCCGGGGATCTGTTATGGGACCCCTACTCTTTGTGATTTTTATAGATGTCTTGGATGAGGAAATAGAAGGGTGGGTTAGTAAATTTTCGAATTCCACAAAGATTGGTGTTGTGGATAGTGTAGAAGGTTGTTTTAGATTACAATGGGACATTGACAGAATATAGGGCTGGACTGATGAACTGAGATGTGGCAGATGGAATTCAATTCAGAAGAGTGTCCAATGATTCGCTTGGAAAGGTAAAACTTGAAGGCAAGGTACAGTGCTAATGGCAGGACTTTTAACAGTGTTGAGGAACAGAGGGATCTAGGGGTGCACATGCATAGATCCTTTAGAGTTATCATGCAAGTTGATAGGGTGGTCAAGGTGTATGTTGTGTTGGCCTTCATTATTTGGAAGATTGATTTCATGAACCACAGAATAATATTTCAGCTCCATAAAACACTGGTTAGACCACACTTGGAGTATTGTGTTCAGTCTGGTCGTCTTGTCTCAGGAAGGAAATGGAAACTTTAGAGAGGGTGCAGAGGATGCTGACTACACTAGAGTACAGGTCTTATAAGGAAAAGTTGAGCAAGCTAGGACTTTTCACTGTGGAGCAAAGAAGAATAAGGCGACTTTATTCAGGAGAGTGAGTGTCAGCAAATTCCTCAGTGTTATCATTTCAGAGGACCTGTCCTTCACCATCATGTAAATACAATTACAAAGAAAGCACAGCAGTACCACTATTTCCTTACAACTTCACTGAACTGTTCCACGACCTATGGAGTCACTTTCAAGGACTCTTCATCTCTTGTTCTCAACTTGATGTAATTATTTATTTCATTTCTCTTTGCACAGTTTTTGTCTTTTGCACATTCGTTGTTTGTCCATGTTGTTGGATATGGTGTTTCATTGATTGTTTTGTTTCTTGGATTTACTGTGTATGCCCAGAAGAAAATTATCTCAGGGGTGTACATGAGACATATGTGTACTTTGATAATAAATTTACTTTGAACTTGGTAGAGGTATATAAGATGATAAGAGGTATAGATCGAGTAGACAGCCAGCACCTTTTTCCCAGGGCAGCAATGGCTAATTTGAGACAAATACTTTTTAAGTAATTGTAGGAATTTGTAGGGGGTTGTCTGTTGGTGGTAGGTTTTATTTACACACAAAATGGTAAACGTATGGAACAAACACTCTGCCAGGGATGGTGGTAGAGGCAGATACATTAGAGAAATTAGAGACTCCTAGATGTCCATTGCATGAAAGAAAAATAGAGAGCTATGTGGGAGGGAAGAGTTAGATTGATCTTGGGGTAGGCTGAAAAGTGAACACAACATCATGGGCCAAATGGCCTGTATTGTGCTGTAGTGTTCGACGTACTGTGTTCTTCCCTTTCACTGGCCAGAATTAATACTCTACCTTTAGAAAATTTCTTCCTGCAGTAAAAAGCTGCTGTGCACAGCAGTATGAAGAACACAAAGGAGAGAATAACACCAACTCGTGTTCTAACATCATCCAATGGTTGCTGAGAAATTTCTTCAAATTTGAAACAATCCAATTCTGCAATGGAAAATAAATAATTAACTTTTCTCAAAACGTAGAATTTACATTCTGTAGCACAAAAATGTAAACTTAATATTTAATTTTGTAATTGAATACGTACAATATCAATTCATGAGATAACTGCACTGAGACAAGTAAACTGTCTAGGATACATAGGTTACACTGAATTGGGACTTTTAGACAAGCCAAATACGCTCATGCTCAGCTGCAACTTGTGCGCATTATTGCAAATGATTCTTTGAGGCAAAGGAAACATGAACCATATTAATGGAAATTCAACTTGATGGGAATTTCAGCTTTGGAGGGTTTCAAGGTAATCATAAATTTAAAAAGAACTAAATCATGGAACACTGCTATCAAAAAGGTCCTCACAAGTCCAGAGTATAGACAGGATAGGGACACCTGGAAGATGCGTCAGATCAGATCCACAACATTCTAAAGAGGGAAGGTGAGCAGCCAGAAGTCTTGGTACCTGTTTGCACCAATAACATAGGAAGGAAAAGAGAGGAAGTCCTTGAGATGATTTAGGGAACTGGGTAGAAAGCAGAAAACTGGCCAGGTTTTCACATGATAGCAAGATAGGTGGAGGGGCAGGTAGTGGTGTGGAAGCAGGGAGTCTGCAGTAGGATTTAGACAGATTAGGAGAATGATCAAAGATGTTGTAATCAGAATACAGTCTCAGGAAGTACAAGGTTATGCTCTTTGGTAAAAGGAACAAAAGCACCGACTATTTTCTAAACAGGAAGAAAACTCAAAAATCTAAGGTGCAAAGGGAATTGGGAGAGCTCAAACAGCAGTCGCTAAAGATTAATTTGCAGGTTAAGTTTGTGGTGAGGAAGGCAAATGCAACTTTAGCATTCATTTCCAGAGGACTAGAATAAAAGAGCAAGGATGTAATGCTGATCATTTATAAGGCACTGGTGAGGCCTCACTTGGAAAATTGAGAGCAGTTTTGGGCTCCTTATACAAGAGTCGATGTGTTGACATTGAAGAGGGTTCCAAGGATGTTTATGAGAATGTTTCCAGGAATGATCAGGTTATCCTATGAGGAGTGTTTGTTGGCTCTGTGCCTGTATTCACTGGAATTTAGAAGGATCAGGGGTGATCTCATTGAAACCTATCGAATGTTGACAAGCCTAGATAGAGTGGCTGTAGAGTATATGCTTCCTATAGTGGTGAGTCTATGACCAGAGACCCAGTCTCAGAATAGTGGGATGTCCATTTAGAATGGTTGTTGAATCTGGGCAATTTGTTGCCACAAGTGGCTGTGGAGGCCAGATCATTGTATGTATCTAAGGCAGAAGTTGATAAGCTCTTCATTAGTCAGGGCGTGAAAGGTTGTGGGGGGAAGGTAGGAAAAGGAAATGGATCAGCCATGGTGAAATGGTGGAGCAGACTTGATGGACAGAATGGCTTAATTGTGCTCCTACATCTTTTTGTCTCATGGTCTTATGGAATATTCAAGATAGTGGGTACTTAACAACCAATTTAAGATCCATAGCTAGGCAAGATCTTGGGTTGGCTCCCTGCAGTAGTTTCTATTTTAACATTAAACTGAGGAGTGTTTCCTGGAACACAAGTGCAGCAGAAATAATGCAAACATTTTAAATATGATTACAAAATAAGAACAAAACTCCTATTAAAATTATTCCACATGTTATAAGGAATACAAAATATAATTATATGCAGTAAATCATGCAGATGTACACTCAGCAGCCATTTCATTATAACATACACCTGCTGTTCGTCTGACTGTGGAATGAATGTTGATGTTGGGTGGGGTTGTCTGAGTATCTCTGAAACTGCTGATCTGGCATTTTCATGCACAGCAGTCTCGAGAGTTCGCAGACAATGGTGCAAAAATCAAAGCACATCCATAGAGTGTCAGTTTTGTAGTTGAAAAACCCTTTCTAATGAGAGAGGTTAGAGGAGAAAGTCCCAAAGGTTCTGAAACTCCAGACTGGTTCAACCTGACAGGAAGGTGGCAGGAACTCAAATAATCTTGCGTTACAACAGTAGGGTGTAGAAGAGCATCTCTGAATGTACAACATGTCAAACCTTAAAGTGGATGGCTACAGCAGGTGAAGACCACAAACATACACTCATTGAATGGCATAATTTGGTAATTTGGTACAATGCAGAACTGAGAGGAGTTATAATTGTTGGGTTCACTATTTCTGCCCACTATAAATATGATTTTTGAAGTATGATTCAAAAATCCATTACAATGAATCACACAAGGGAGCTTCATGATCTTTGACATTCTTGATCATTTATTTAGTTCAAACTGATCATCAAGTTCCATTAAGCAGCTGCAAGCTTCCCGACTTTATTCCTCTATCCAGATTCAGATCTTGTCTTCATATCCACAGTTTCTACACACCTCTAGTCACAGCCATTAGGGTCTTCTATTTCCTCTCCTCACCACATTATTTGATCATTATCATATTGACGTGCAAATGTGCTTGTTTTACTCAAGACAACTGCCACATACTCCAAGTTGCAATGTTGATTAAATGTCAGTAGTGAGTAGCAGTGAATAAATACATGTGTTTCTTTTCATTGAGTCACTGATTGAAATTGTTACAGCATACATGGAGGCCTTGTATTTTATAAACAGCCAATTCACAATAGAGGCTCAGAAGTTGCAGAGCTTGCATTTAATGATAAATAAGATTCAAACTTACCTTTAGATTTGCAATCATTTCCAATGCAAACAGAACAAGTATAGTTTATAGAGCACCAATCATCAACTGCTGTAATGCAGCTGGTGATGTTGTACAATTCACCTGATCGCGCAATGTCAACACTATTAGGTGAGATGGTTTCATTTGTAGTCTTCCAATAAAGTTGTGCCAGTGGATATCCAACTGTTGTGCACACAAGAAATGTTTTGCCATTTTCTTCTTTTTTGCTGATATGTGGCCCAGTATATGGAGCTGAAAGACATGCCTTACACCTTTAGCCATGTGACCATAGCATTGGATGCACAATGTCTAATAGGATTAGCACTAATATCCATATTAACATTATGAATGCCTTTTTCCAGCTTTCTTTATAGAACAGCTTACATTCATATAACTCACTGCATAATTCAAATCTGAAACTATTGGACTATTCAAACTTTTAGGGTATTGACAGATCAACGTTGGAACTTAGTGAGATATGAGGCAGCAGTTCTCCGTTACTTAGTACAAGAGGTCTATAAATAAATCGAGGAAAAAAAAGTTGCGGATCTTCAACTGATAGAGCCTCAAATTCAAAGATCCAAAGTACATACTTCCTGTAATTTGATTTCTTGCCAAATATATTTTGTAAGCATTACTGCCAATTGCAGATACTGTATACAAATACACCATTAAAGGTACTAAATTTTCCTTTTATGTCCCAATAACCTTAGGAGATTAGTAATGCAGTGGGTCAGAAATTACAAGTGTTGTAGCTTGCTCCTTTATTGCTATCATTTTAAATGACTAAACAAATATATTACTATCTCTTCCCTTCTTCAAATGTCAGAAAACCTATCTACTTCGTATACTATTCACACAGGAATTTTTTCTTTTTTTAGACCACGATGGTCTAGAATTTAAGAATCTCCGATGTCTTCTTTCATTAGAAACTTCTATATTCTCAAATATAAATTATGTACTTAATCAACAAAAAAATGTTATTGTCCGGTCCGGTGCCCGCATTCCAGGTCTTGATCCGGTCCGCAGATTCCGGACTTCAAGTCTTGCAGCCATCCTTCCCGAAAGCCAAATAGGATTATCTTGGCTTAAGAAGGTGCACCTGTTGCCTATCAGCTGGCAGGTGGATTTAAGGGACTCTGGGACCAAGCCTAGTTGGGGGATTGTCTTGTATGAACTGGTTTGCCATGTTTTGAGGTGTTTTGTCTGATTGGCTCTGTTTGTTCAGGTCATCCTGGCTTGGAGGGCCCACGGCTTCATCCTCAAGTTCTGTGATTCAGCCTTGGAGTCACCCTGGACCAAGTTACCTTCCGATGCCTTGCCTCCATTGGGTAGCGGGCTGGACTGCTGTTGCCTGGCGGGGGGACTGTCCCCTTCCAACCACTCACCTCTGATGGGTTGTGCCTGCACCTGCCCAGGTGTTCCATGTCTTGCACAGGCCTCCATGTTCCTGCCTGGGAGGTGGCCCTGCCAAGGAGTTATGCGGCCGCCCAGGGGGCTCTGCTGCTGTGCCACGGACTCTGGGATCCAGCCGAGCCATGGACTCTCTCTGAACCCCAGGATTACCTAGCATGCCCCGTCTCTTTCGCATGCTCTGGTCTCCCCATCTGGTTCTATCCTTTAGTTATTCCTGTCCTGCCCCTAGTACTTCAGTGCCTGCGTCCTGCACTTGGGTCTAGCCTCCTGTCCCCATGTGACAAGGAATCATTTATTTTATTCATGCACATTTATTCAGTGTTTGATGGAAAGGAGCTTCACTCAAGTTGGTAGAATTCAAAACAATTTGTTGCAGTGATATGACTTCTAATGATGATATAAATTCAGCCATTCTTCCCTGTCTAAATATAGCTATCAATATTGCATATGTCAGACTAACTCACAAATCGAGGCACTTAGAGAGATACAGTATTAACTGCAATTTTTTACCAATTAGATGTAACCAATATTCATAAAGAAAATTAAAAGCAGAGAAAATACAATATTACCCACCTCTAACTATCAAATCGATGGATTTCGAGGCATGTCCATGATCTGTTTCCACGGTGAATTGATATGTTCCATTATCAGATGCTTGTATTTTCTGGATTATCAGGGACACATTCTGTGAATCTTGATGATGTAATTTAATTCGACCCTGAACTCCAGTGTCATTTTCATTTGAGTTAAATTTATATACGATTTTATCATTCGATCCACTTTCATGTAGTTTTGTTAGAGTGAGTGTTTTCATCCCTGCTGCTTCCATACTGCATGGTAGATTGGTGTCCTCGTTAAATATTCCTATTACTGACTCCACACAATCCAGCTTTACAAATGCTAGAAAATTAATTTCCAATAACTTCAGTCACAAGTTTAACAATCAATGTTGAACGAGCTATTTATTGAAAGGCTTTCAGTACTTACGTTCTACATAGTGCATGTTCAGGTACACGATCAAATAAAAAAAGTTCAAACATAACCCCATTTCTGTCATTTGATTCACCTGCAGATAATACAGATAAACAGTTAAAATCACAGGAATCTTATAAAATCCATTCCACTTTTGTATCATAATGTCAGTATTGTCTTAAATTTACTTGTACTTTGGTCATGAAAATGAAAGTGAATAGTATTTGATGTTTCAAAAATATATTAAATAGATCGAGTACAATAATTTAACAGTAAAATCACCACTCCTCTACATAATCTTAGTGCCCCTTTTACATGACTTTCCTTCTGCAGGTGTCTCTATGAGATGAGACCTTTGTGGCTTGAGACGAATGCTTATTTTCAGAAGTGGACAGAGAACATATAATTGCAAATTTCACCATCTCAGCCTGAGCAGCAACATTCATGGCTGGCTGAACTACAAGCAGCAGTGAGGTGGAGAAAAGTAGATGCGGCTAAGAACCATGGCTAAAATCCTGGAGTGTGAATACAGACGCCTCTACATAATAATTTAAAACTGATGATATGCTGATTTTTCTTCTGAAAAGTAGTGGAATGCAAGGTTTGATCAGAAAAAAAGAAGCATATGGCAGGTATAGGCATCGACACTCAAAACGGACATCTGCAGAATATAGAAGATTTATGAGGGTATGTAAAAAGAAATTAAGAGGACAAAAATGAGGCTATGAAATATTCTTAGCAAATAAGATTAAACAGAATCTTAAGCCCTTCTATAAGTCAGAAGTAACAAGAGGGTAGTAAGGGTCCAAATGGTAATTCATGCATGCAACCAAGAGGGCAATATTCTAAATAAATACTTATCATCTTTGTTCACCAAGGACAAGGATGTGGAGCCCAGCAAGTTTGAGGAGAGATAAGTTGCTTGGCAGCATATAGGTATTAAAAATGTGGAGGTGTTGACTTCCTTGAAACGTGTGGTAAACTATGTATGCCTGTCTGGACACACCCCTCTGCTGACTGCTCCTGTGGCTCCTCCGACAGACCCCTGTATAAAGGTGACGGGGCACTGCTCCTCCCTCAGTCTCCGACATGGTCGTGCTCCCTTTTCGCTGTTAATAGAAGCCTATCATTCACTTCCAGGCTTCTAGAGTTATTGATGGTGCATCAACATGTAAGGGTGGATAAACCTCCAGGACCATATGAGATCTATCTCAGAATGCTTTGAAAAATAAAGGACAAGATTTCTGGGGCACAGATGGAGATTTTGGCATCTCTATTATCCATAGGCTCGATATCAGAAGATTTATGTATAGCTTACACTGTTCCTTTGTTTAAGAAGTGTAGAGATAAGTCAGATAGCTACAAGCCAGTGGTAGGGAAATTACTGGAGAAAATACTGGCACAGTATTTATATACAGCTGGAGAAGCAGGAACTGGTTAGAAATACCCACCGTGGCATTGTGAGGGGGTAAAAACTGTCCTAGTAATTTGATTGGATCCAAAATTGGCGAAATGAAACAACATTGAGTTGAGTAATGGGAGCACGTTTTTCTGACTGGATGTTTGTGGCCATAGAGATATCATAGGTATCTGTGTTGGAAGCTTTGCTTGTAGTCCATATCATTGACTTGTTTGTGAACATACGAGGTATGATTTGTAAGGTTGCAGATGACTTTAAAATTGACAGTGTTGTGTATAGCAAGGAGGTCACCTAAGCCTACAGAAGGATATCATTCAGATGGAATGTTGGGGTAGAGCATTGTAAAATGGAATTTAATCCCAGACATTGCAAGGTGATACACTTTGGGAAGTGACATGTTGACAGGTTATATGCAGTAAACAGTAGGTCAATGAATGAATCTGAGGGGTGAGTTTCTCTTACATTGAGAGTGGTTGATATCTAGAATGTGTCGCCAGGAAAGATGGCGCAATCAGATACTATTACTACGCTTAGCAGACATGTAAACAGACAAGGCAAAGAAGGATACAGTCATGATGCAGACAAATGGAATAAGTTCTGTTGAATAAATAGATGAGCATCGACATGTTGGCTGTAAGGCAAGTTTCTTCACTGTACAACTCTATGACACCATGTCAACAGAACTGAAATTATCTTACAGTTATACAAACTTGTGGTCAGGATGAACAAATTATTGCATTTATTGCAGGATGCCACAATTTAGTAATCAAATATTGTCTTTGAAGGTGGGGTGTTGGGGTAGAGGGGTAAGTGTCTATATAACATGTGACACCAGTCTGTATCACCTTAGTAAAATTCTTCAGAGTAGTGATAATTAACTGGGGATTTAATAGAAGTATTTAAAATGAGGAAAGCCATTGACAGCTTAGTCTGAAATGAATTTATTTGGTGGGAAATTTTGAAACACGAACTTTAAAGTAAAACATGGGCCAGAAAGCATTCCTCATTCCAGCATAATGTAGAATTCTCTATCCAGAGAATTTCTGAAGCTAGTTTAGATGGCCATTTCAAACTACCAAGAAGCATAGAATACAACAGCTAGAACTATAGAAAAGATCTGAAGGAGTGAGTGCAGTTCCAGAGACAGGAAGTGAGAAGGGTAAAATGAGTAAAAGGATTGTCAATAGCCCTGCAATAAAAAAAGTGCCTGGAATAGAAAATTGATAGCACAATATCTAGAGCATGCCTATTTTTATTAATGAATTTCCTGACCCAGGTACCAGAGTGGTTGGTTCTCAATTGAGAGATGCTAACACACTATTTGCTCTCAAATCTCCAATGCTGACTTTCATTGCAGATCCAAATTGACTGCACTCTGTCATGGGGAAATTAATTGAATGGGCGCTACCTCTACTCGTCCCGAACCACTGACTCTTCATGCTAAGGGCGATGATACCTGGTTTTCCATCCAGAGAAATCTTCATCCTACAAGTACCATCCTTGTCAAACTCCACAGGGGTTCTACAGTATATTTTTCTATGACATTACCCATATTGCTTCTGTACTCTCAAACTGATCAGTCCACCAAACCTCTTCAACAAAACCCACCTCCAGATATCAATCCTTGTACTAATTCCTCTATCTGGGGTAGGGAGACCAGAATTATACATAATATTTCAGTGCACTTCCTCAGGGTCCTTAGTAATTGCAGTGAGATAGATGGATCCCTGAATTACAAAGAAACTACAGCTGTGCCTCTACTTCCTGAGGCGTTTTGTGAAGATTCAGCATGACATCTAAAACCTTGTCATCAATAAACGTATGGTCGATGGTATGTGGACTGGCTGCAGCACAGCCTATATGGAACATCAAAGCCTTCGAATGGAAAATCCTATGAAGAATAATGGATATAGCCCAGTACATCATGGGTAAGGCCCTCCCAACCACTGAGCACATCTACATGGAGCGTTGTTGCAGGAAAGTAGCATCCATCATCAGTGATCCCCACCACCCGGGTCATGCACCCTTCTCACTGCTGCCATCAGGAAGGAGGTACAGGAGCCTTTGGACTCACAGCAGCAAGTTTAGGAACAGTTATTACCATTGTTGTATCAAGCTCTTGACCCAAAGAGGATATCTTACTCAACTTCACTTGCTCCATCACTGAAATTTTCCTCAAACCTATGGACTCACTTTCAAGGACTCTTCATCTCAAGTTTTTTATATTTATTGCTTATTTTTTATATTATTATTAATTATTTAGAAACATAGAAAACCTACAGCACAATACAGGCCCTTCGGCCCACAAAGTTGTGCCGAACATGTCCCTACCTTAGAAATTACTCGGCTTACCTACAGCCCTCTATTTTACTCAGCTCCATGTACCTATTTAAAAGTCTCTTAAAAGACCCTATCGTATCCGTTTCCACCACCATTGCCAGCAGCCCATTCCACTCACACACTATTCTCTGAGTAAAAAACTTACCCCTGACATTTCCTCTGTACCTACTCCCCAGCACCTTAAATCTGTGTCTACTTGTGTTAGCCATTTCAGCCCTGGGATAAAGCCTCTGACTATTCACACAATCAATGCCTCTCATCATCTTATACACCTCTATCAGGTCACCTCTCATCCTCCTATACTCCAAGGAGTAAAGGCCGAGTTCACTCAACCTATTCTCATAAGTCATACTCCCCAATCCAGGCAACATCCTTGTAAATCTCCTCTGCACCCTTTCTATGGCTTCCACATCCTTCCTGTAGTGAGGCAACCAGAACTGAGCACAGTACTGCAAGTGGGGTCTGACCAGGGTTCTATATAGCTGCAACATTTTCTCTCAGCTCCTAAATCCAATTCCGTGATTGATGAAGCCCAATACACCATACACCTTCTTAACCAGTGTCAATCTGCACAGCTGCTTTGAGCGTCTTATAGACTCAGACCTCAAGATCCTTCTGATCATCTACACACCGAGAGTCCTACCATTAATACTATATTCCGATATCATATTTGATCTACCAAAATAAACCATTTCACACTTACCTGGGTTGAGCTCTGTCTGCCACTTCTCAGCCCGGTTTTGCATCAATGTCCCGTTGTAACCTCTGACAGCCCTCCACACTATCCACAACACCTCCAACCTTTGTGTCATCAGCAAATTTACTAACCCATCCTTCCACTTCTTCATCCAGGTCATTTATAAAAATCACGAAGAGTAAGGGTCCCAGAACAGTTCCCTGAGGCACTACACTGGTGACCGACCTCCAAGCAGAATATGACCCATCCACAACCATTGTTTGCCTTCTGTGGACAAGCCAATTTTGGATCCACAAAGTGATGTCCCTTGGATCCGATGCCTCCTTACTTTCTCAATAAGCCTTTCAGGGGTACCTTATCAAATGCCTGCCCTTGACAAAGCCATGCTGAGTATTCCTACTCATATTATACCTCTCCAAATGTTCATAAATCCTGCTTCTCAGGATCTTCTCCAAAAACTTACCAACCACTGAGGTAAGACTCACTGGTCTATAATTTCCTGGGCTATCTCTACTCCCTTTCTTGAATAAAGGAACAACATCTGCAACCCTCCAACCCTCCAGAACCTCTCCCGTCCCCATTGATGATGCAAAGATCATCGCCAGAGACTCAGCAATCTCCTCCCTCACTTCCCACAGTAGCCTGGGGAACATCTCATCCAGTCCTGGCGACTTATCCAACGATGCTTTCTAAAAGCTCCAGCACATCCTCCTTCTTAATATCTACATCTTTTCCATTTGCTGAAAGTCATCACTACAATCACTAAGATCCTTTTCCATAGTGAATACTGAAGTAAGTTATTCATTAAATACCTCTGCTATTTCCTCCGGTTCCAGAAACACTTTCCCACTTAATTTTTGTATTTGCACGGTTTGTTGTATTTTGCACATCAGCTGACTCTCAGTTGGTGCTGTCTTTCATTGATTCTATTATGGTTATTATTCTATTACGGAGTTATTGAGATTGCCCTCTAAATGCAAGTCAGGGTTGTATGGGGACATATTTGTGGATAATCAGATTCCTCCGAACATCAACAGCTTTCCATTTTCCTCAATTTACAAAATGTTTCGCTTTCAACTTCTTGTTCTACCTGTGGATACCACTCCACCATTAATTTCTACCTCGCATTCCTCTTGTCCTTTCATTCCCAGTTCAGTGAGCACGTTTCTCCTTGAAGTTCCTATGCCTTTCTTATTGCTCACACACAAACAATGTGATGAAATTAGATAAGCGGCGTGAGAGAGGAATCCCTTTAAATCACACACCCGGACTGAAAATACACACAGCAGCCGGGATCTTGCCTGAAAAGGAAAGCTCCGCAGAGTAGCGATAAAGAATAGAAAGAAAGCGTCACTTTTCTGTTGCGCTCCCCGTTCCCCTGAACTCTGGGTCACCTGGAGAGGGGTCCCAAAAGCTGACGAAAGGGCTGATTTCAGAGAGGGCACCAAGCGCCATTAGGTGTATTGCAGCTGCTACGCGCTTCATTTAAGTTTGTTATGAACCCTGTCCCAAGTCCAACAAGTTAATCTCGATCTGACACGTTGACAATTCCTTCCCCTCCGAACCGACCCCCGAAGTTCCTCCAGCAGTTCGCTTGTTGCTTAAGCGCCCAGCATTAACCCTTTCTTGTGCCTGAAACAAGCAGTTTATTCTGTCGAAGCGTTGCCGAGAGAGAAATGACCACTAACCGTCAACAAGGAGATGGTGTGTCCCGTAGTCCTGCAGACTTCACGCTGTTAATGCTCGTAGACAATATCCATTCTGACTGATAACGATGGGACTTCACATTCCCATTAAAACCAGGGCGGGGGAAGACCGCTTCAACTCTTCTGCACCACTCGCTAAATTAGCGTCCTGGTAGTTTCTCTTTCGCTGCAGAGAATCCGGAACAATTGGTAATTATAAATTCTTGCAAAGGAAAACAAATCATTCTCGGCGCAATCTGTAATCCGCCACTCAGAGACTTGATAAACTATCTTGTCGAAAGTATAAGTTTTGAACAATCCAAGTTATTGAAATAGTATTAAATGAGAATAATTTCAAAGAAGCATAACTACTTCTAACTTGTTAAATATGAAGTAATCTAATCAAACACAAAGTTCTCAGCAGCCTATTAATCACATTGCATTAGGGCTCAGCAATCACTTATTGGGTTGGGGAGCTTGGGTAAACCCCCGCTACACTAGCTACTTCACACAGTGCGGACCAGCACAGCTCAGCTGTCCTGACGTCTGTAGTTAAACAGGAGAAAGATGTGTCTCTGCTCTCAGAAATAGCGCAATATTCCTTTCACATGAACTGCTCAGACAGATGGTATGACCACATTAATGGGACTTTATAGACAGTAGACAATAGACAATAGGTGCAGAAGTAGACCATTCGGCCCTTCGAGCCTGCACCGCCATTCGGAGATCATGGCTGATCATCTACTATCAATACGTGGTTCCTGCCTTGTCCCCATATCCCTTGATTCCCCTATCCATAAGATACCTGTCTAGCTCCTTCTTGAAAGCATCCAGAGAATTGGCCTCCACTGCCTTCTGAGGCAGTGCATTCCACCCCCCCCCCCCACACAACTCTCTGGGAGAAGAAGATTTTCCTTAACTCTGTCCTAAATGACCTACCCCTTATTCTTAAACCATGCCCTCTGGTATTGGACTCTCCCAGCATCTGTAACATATTTCCTGCCTCTATCTTGTCCAGTCCCTTAATAATCTTATATGTTGCAATCAGATCCCATCTCAATCTCCTTAATTCCAGCGTGTACAAGCCCAGTCTCCCTAACCTCTCTGCGTAAGACAGTCCAGACATCCCAAGAATTAACCTCGTGAACCTACGCTGCACTTCCTCTACAGCCAGGATGTCCTTCCTTAACCCTGGAGACCAAAACTATACACAATACTCCAGGTGTGGTCTCACCAGGGCTCTGTACAAATGCAAGAGGATTTCCTTTCTCTTGTACTCAATTCCCTTTGTAATACAGGCCAACATTTCATTAGCCTTCTTCACTGCCTGCTGCACTTGCTCATTCACCTTCAGTGACTGATGAACAAGGACTCCTAGATCTCTTTGTATTTCTCCCTTACCTAACTCTAAACCGTTCAGATAATAATCTGCCTTCCTGTTCTTACTCCCAAAGTGGATAACTTCACACTTATTCACATTAAACATCATCTGCCAAGTATCTGCCCACTTACCCAGTCTATCCAAGTCACCCTGAATTCTCCTAACATCCTCATCACATGTCACACTGCCACCCAGCTTAGTATCATCAGCAAACTTGCTGATGTTATTCTCAATGCCTTCACCTAAATTGTTGATATAAATCGTAAACAGCTGTGGTCCCAATATCGAGCCCTGTGGCACCCCACTAGTCACCACCTGCCATTCCGAGAAACACCCATTCACTGCTACCCTTTGCTTTCTATCTGCCAACCAGTTTTCTATCCATGTCAATATCTTCCCCCCAATGCCATGAGCTCTGATTTTACCCACCAATCTCCTATGTGGGACCTTATCAAATGCCTTCTGAAAATCGAGGTACACTACATCCACTGGATCTCCCTTGTCTAACTTCCTGGTTACAACCTCGAAAATCTCCAATAGATTAGTTAAGCATGATTTGCCCTTGGTAAATCCATGCTGGCTCGGCCCAATCCTATCACTGCTATCTAGATATGCCACTATTTCATCTTTAATAATGGACTCTAGCATCTTTCCCACCACCGGTGTCAGGCTGAAAGGTCAATAGTTCTCTGTTTTCTCCCTCACTCCTTTCTTAAAAGGTGGGATAACATTAGCCATTCTCCAATCCTCAGGAACTGATCCTGAATCTAAGGAACATTGAAAAATGATTACCAATGCATCCACAATTTCCAGAGCCACCTCCTTTAGTACCCTAGGATGCAGACCATCTGGACCTGGGGATTTGTCAGCCTTCAGTCCCATCAGTCTACTCGTCACTGTTTCCTTCCTAATGTCAATATGTTTAATTTCCTCTGTTACCCTATGTCCTTGGCTCATCCATACATCTGGGAGATTGCGTGTGTCTTCCCGAGTGAAGACAGATCTAAAGTACTTATTAAATTCTTCTGCCATTTCTCTGTTTCCCATAACAATTCCACCCAATTCATTCTTCAAGGGCCCAACATTGTTCTTAACTATCTTCTTTCTCTTCACATACCTAAAAAAGCTTTTGCTATCCTCCTTTATATTCCTGGCTAGCTTGCATTTGTACCTCATTTTTTCTCCCCGTATTGCCTTTATAGTTAAGTTCTGTTGTTCCTTAAAAATTTTCCAATCATCTGTCTTCCCACTCACCTTAGCTCTGTCATACTTCTTTTTTTCTAATACTATGCAATCTCTGACTTCCTTTGTCAACCACTGTGGCTCCTTCCCCCCTTTGAATTCTTCCTTCTCTGGGGGATGAACTGATTTTGCACCTTGTGCATTATTCCCAAGAATACCTGCCATTGCTGTTCCACTGTCTTTTCTGCTAGGATATCCGTCCATTTAACTTTGGCCAGCTCCTCCCTCATGGGTCCATAGTCTCCTTTGTTCAACTGCAACACTGACACCTCCAATCTGCCCTTATCCTTCTCAAATTGCAGATTTATTATAGAACACTCAACAGTCCATGGGATTTAGAGGAAGAAGTTCATAGAGAGGTCACAGACAGTTGCAAGTAACAAGGTTGTGATAATAGGTAATTTAAACTTTCCACATATTTAATTGGTACATCGAAGTCCCAACTGTGCGTTACTACATCACCTATTAGGGAGTGATCAGTGCGGGTGACAGAAATTTGTATAGAGAAACATGTTGTATCTAGTGTTCCTAATGACATCAGTTTCAAGGTAATTAATGGAAAAGCATTGGTCTGATCCTTGGGTTGAGATTACAAACTGGAGAAAGGCCAATTTAGATGGTATCAGAACGAATCTGGCAAGTGTGGTAGGGACAGGCTGTTTTCTGACAAATTGTATACTTGGTAAGTGAGTGGCCTTCAAAAGTGAAATTTTGAGAGGAGAGTTTGTATGTTCCTGTCAGAATAAAATGCGAGGATAACAGCTTTAGGGAACCATGATTTTCTTGAGATATTGAGCCCCAGGTAAAGATAAACAAGGAGGTACATAACAGACATAGGCAGGCAGGAACAAGGGAGATACTTGAGGAGTATAAGAAATGCAAAAGAACACTTAAGAAGGAAATTGGAGGGCTAAAAAGGACATGAAATTGCTCAAGCACACAAGGTGAAGGAGAATCCTGAGGGTGTCTATAGATATATTAAGAGCAAAAGGATCACAATGAACAAGATCAGAGTGGTAATCTATGTATGGAGCTGAAAGAGATGGGGGAGAATGTAAATGGAGTTTTTGAATCTGTATTTACTCAGAAGAGGGACACAAGGTCTATATAAGTTCATCAATGCAGCTGTGAGGCTACGCACTCTATACAGATAACAGAGGAGGAGGAGTCATGAGGCAAATTAAGATGGGTGAATCCCCAGGGCCTGACAAGGGAGGCCAGTGCAGAAACTGCAAGGGCCCTAGCTGAGACATTTAAACATCCTTAGTCACAGGTGAGGCGCTGGAGGATTGGATAATAGCTAATGTTTTTCTGTTGTTTAAGAAAGGCTCTAAGAATATGATAGGGAATTAGATGCTGGTGAACCTGACGTCAGTAGTAGGAAAGATATTGGAAGGTATTCTGAGGGGTACCCTCAATATAAGTATTTGGATAGACAAGGACCGATTAGGAATAGTCAGCATGGCTTTGTGCATGGCAGGTCATGTCTAACCAATCTTACTTAAAGAATTTTTCGAGTAAGTTACCAGGAAAGTTGATGAAGGCAAAGCAAACCCTTTGACAAGGTCCTACATGGGAGGTTGGTCAAGAAGCTTGAATCACTTGCCATTCAAGATGAGGTAGTAAATTGGATTCAACATTATCTTTGCAGGAGAAGTCAGAGAGTGCTAGTAGATGGTTGCCTCTCTGACTCGAGGCCTGTGACCAGTGGACTGCCACTGGGACTGGTGCTGGGTCCATCGTTGTTTGTCATCTATATCAATGAACTGAATGATAATGTGGCAAATTGGATCATAAAATTTGCGATGGCACCAAAATTGCCAGTGTAGTGGAAAGCAAGGAATACTATCAAAGTTTGGAGTGGGACCAGGACCAGCTGGAAGAGTGAGTTGCAAAATGGCAGATGGAATTTAATACAGACAAGTGTGAGGTGTTGAACTTTGGGAAGTTCAAGCAGTGTTGGTCTTACACAGTGAGTGGCAGGACAGAGAGGAGTATAATAAAATAGTGAGATTTGGGAATACAGATTCATAATTCCTTGAATTCCTTTTCAAACGTTGATAAGGTCATAAATAAACATTTTGGAACATTGTCCTTCATAAATCAACACATTAGTGCAGGAGTTGAGAGGTAATGTTGAAATTGTATAAGATGTTGGTGACACCTAATTTGGTGTAATGTGTGTTGATTTGGTCATCTACCCAAAGGAATACTGTAAATAAGGCTGAAAGAGTACAGAGAAAATTTACATAGATGTTACGGGGACTTGAGGATCTGGGTTATATGGAAAGGTTGAATAGGTTAGGATGTTATTCCTTAGAACACAGAAGGTTGAGAGGAGATTTGATAGAGGTGTACAAAATTATGAGGGGTATAGCTAGGGTAAATGCAAGCAGGCTTTTTCAGCTGAGGTTGGGTGAGATGAGAACTAAAGAACATGGGCTAAGGGTGAAAGGTGAAAGGTTTAAAGGGAACATGAGAGGGAGCTGCTTCACTCAAAGGGTGGTGAGATTGTGGAGTGAGCTGCCAGTGCAAGTGATGGATGGGGCATTGATTACACCATTTTACATAAATTTGGATAAGTACATGGATGGAAGGGGTATAGAGGACTGTGGGTTAATGGGGCTAGGGAAACTAATAGTTCAGCGTGGACTAGATGGGCCGAAGGGCCTGTTTCTGTGCTGTAGTGTTTTATGTGTCTATGCTCCATGTAGATCACAGGAAATGAAATGCATCAGTCAAGGCTGCATTGTGGAGGGCGTTGGGATGTAAGAAATTCATCCGTGATCTTACTGATTAAGGGAGCACACTGGAGGAACACCTAGCCTATTATTTTTTGTAAGCTTTTCCTGTGTTGGTAGTTTATGTGTTTGGTAGTGAGGACTCCTAAAAGGAGATTTGCTGGAATCCTTAAGATTGGGCAAACATTGATTGGGAGCTCAGGTTGTTTGAACTGCATTACACAGGACGGCCATGAACAGATCACTTGCTAAGTACCGTGCAGAAGAAAACACTAGGCAGTGTTTCCTTACCCATGGATAAATTACTCATGGATAATTTATCCTAAACCAGAAGAGAATTTGAATCACCATTGTGAGTCCAGGGCAGATGGAACCAAGATTCTTGCATTATAAACATCCCAGAGCACATGAACTATTTCACTGAGTAACTTTGAATAGAACTAAAAATTTAAGTAAACAGCAACTCTTCTAAATTATTGGTTATGGAAAAGTCCTGGATGAAGTTGATTAGACTTGAAGCTGAGATTACTGACATTGCAATTGTTAGTTATATTTGACATAAAGTTCTCAGAGGTTTCAGTTGCAATGGAGTATCACAAATAATTTTTTTAAATAGTTCACTTTTCAAAATAAATTTATTATCAAATTATTTTATATCACCATATGCTGCCTTGAAATTCATATTCTTGAAGGCATTCACTTTAAAACAAAAACTGTTGTATAACAGAATCAATGAAAAACTACACATAAAGATTTACAAACAAAGAATGTACAAAAGAAGACAAATGGCAAAAATAAAAAAAGATTATAATGAATAAATAATACTGAGAACAGGAATTGGAGAGTTCTTGAAAGTGCGCCCATAGGTTGAGAGAAGTTATCCACACAGATTCAGGAGCCTGATGGTTGTAGGGTAATCCCTATTCCTGAACCTGTTGCTGCTGGACCTATAGCTCTTGTACCTCCTTCCCATTGTCAACATAAAGAAGTGAGCATAGGCTGGACAGTGCAGATGATTAATGATGGCTGTGGTTTTTTTGTGGCAGTGCTACTTGTCGATGTGCTCAGTGGTGGGGAGAGCTTAGCCTGTGATGTATTAGGCTGTTATCCAACACTTTTTGCAGACTTTTCTGTTCTTGTAACTGATTTTGTCATCCTTGCTTCTTCGTCAATAGGGTCTGAGTTAATTTCAGCACTCAGGATGAAAAGCCAAATGTGACATTTACACCACATAACCTCCTGCAGAGATCCTCTCAGTAATTCCAAGTGCTCTACTGTCAACACTGATCAGAACATCAGAGATTTAAGACATAGCAGATGTTGGAATCTTAAGCAAAAACAAACCTCTGGAGGAAGTCAGTGAGTGAAGCTGCTTGACCCCATGAGTTCATCGGCAGATTTCTTTCTGATGAACACCTCGTCTGGATAAATCACTGGAGAGATGATTATCAAAGCAGATCAAAGAGCAGAGGGCTTAGTATTTAATTTAAAGCTGGTAAATTTTTGAGAGCAGTAATTGGGAACAGATGTACTCTGGGAAATTTATATTGGAAATATGGAGCTTGCATAAGGGGTATTTGCATGGGCTTCTGGATTAATTTTCTTGTTGAGACAAGGAAAGATTGGAAGGGAGAAGGAACTATAATTGACATGAGAGGTGGAGCATCTAGTCAAGAATTTTAGCAAGCAAAGATCAGATTTGGACACCCTTTATTCAGACAAGAGTCTTGAGAGTTACAAGGTAACAAGGAAAGAACAAAATAAACATAAGAGAGCTAAAAATGGACGTGAGAAAGCCTTGATGAATAGGATTAAGAAAAACCTTAAGGCTTCTACACATATATGAAGAACAGGAAGGTGAATACTTTGTTATAGGTCTTCAGAGATCTGTAACTGCTCCCTGATGTTAGTGAGGAGAATAAGTCATGCCCTCATGGTGAATGATGGATGCCACGTTCTTAAATAACTGCCTTTTGAAGATGTCCTCAATAGCTGGGAGGGTTGTGCCTCTATCTGGAAATTTATTCAAGAGGGAGCAGTGTACATGAGAACAGTTTCTGTGGTGCCACAGAAAACAAGTGGCAGCTGTGAAAAGAGAGAATGAACAGCCGAAATACCTAACCACAAACCACAGCCACCATTTACTTTTGCCTACATTGCTCCGGAATAAGTGATTCCTTTATCAGCCTCTACAGCCATCTGAGGACCCAAAAATAGGCAACCCCTTGGAGAACATCATATTCAACTCAAGTGATTGCACTACTACTATGGATAGTAATCAATTTTGACTTTACTTTAGTGTAGGTAACAGGAGACAAATGATTGGAAATAAATTAGATTTGGACCCCCTTTATCCATAGATTTAAAACAAATTGAGAATGTGTTACCTGTAGGTTTTGATGGGAATAAATGCAGAACTTATTGCTAAAATCTTTACCAGCATGTCAACTGTTTGACCTGTTTACTTGTTATACATTCTATGTTTTTTCTGGCTTTAGTGTTTGTAGATTTACATTCAGATCAGCTTCATTCAACAATATTTACCATTGCTAAACAGGTCTAGGCACTTAGCTTATGGAAATTCCATCATTCTTTCCGTAGATCTGATCTGATGTTTCTCTTTTACATTCCTCTGATAAATTTATGTAATGCTGGTTACAAAATATTGCTATCGTTCTCTGAGTGGGTATGAATATCAAAATGATCTTACTAATAGTCATTTCTATTGATCGTGCATAGAGATTGCAAGTACAAATTCAGCTTTGTTACATGGTGAATAAAAATGTTTATCAAAAAGGCATAACTTTTTGGAGCTTTACTTCTTCATGGAAAAACAAAACTTCAGACAAAATATGTTAATTTCTTTGAAATTCACTAATGTTAGGAAAATTGTTATTTAACAATAGTTAATGCATACATATGCAAGCTATCACAACTGAAATGAAAAAATTAATTAACAAAAACCAGTTTTGTTTTCATGACACTTTGAACCAGATTGTTCATGGCCTTGCATCATATTGAATTCTGCATGTTGCAGATCAAATGTTAACTGCATCATTACCTTCAACTCCTTTGCCTTGCCTGCTTCTGGTCTGCTTAAACCACGTGTTGAAATTTCCACCTTTATTACTTTTACACTGTGTTTCTTGGTTGATATCCCTAATGCCACCTAATAGGCAAACATGGTTTTATCTCATATCCTACCAACATATTTTAAAATCTCTACTCAGTCTGGACTTACTTAAATTCTATAAATCGTTTCGGCCCAAAACGTCGACAGTGTTTCTCCCTATAGGTGCTGCCTGGCCTGCTGTGTTCCGCCAGCATTTTGTGTGTGTTGTTGTTTAACTAATCCTTCCTTTTTTGTCTTCTTGAAAAGTCTGTTGCAAACCTGCATATTTACAGAAAATTTTCATCTGCTGTTGTAAAATATTTTTGTATTTAAGGGTGTTAAGTTTTGTTTAATAACACTGTTCCAGGGGAAGCTGGAGTCACTTCAATATGTTAAAGGATGAATATACTTAAAAGTAACACAGACAAATGCTGGCGGAACTCAGCAAGTCAGGCAGCATCTGTGGAGGGAAATAAACAGTCAATGTTTCAGTTCAAAAGACACCTTACCAGGAGTCCTGATGAACGGTCTTTGCCCAAAATGTTGACTATTTATTTCCCACTATAGATGCTGCTTGAGTTGCTGAGTTCCTCCAGCATATTATGCATGTTGCTCAAAATTTCCACCATCTGCAGGATCTCTTGTGTCTGTAATATTCTGTGGTTACAATTTGCTGTGCTTGTTTCTATCCTTAATATGGTTTGCATATGGAAGCAAACAAGCATAGATTTTAAATAGCGATTTCCAAAACACGTACAAAAATGAAAATACTGCTGATAAAATCATTAATTCTATCTCATTAAAATTAAAACAGGAAATAACTCTTAGAAGCTTCAATCATCAGGAAGCAAAGGACATAAAATTAATTGATAGCATTTTCATTCTAGAGGCATGGTCTAATAACACAGGTTATATCCCACTGAAGGAATTGGAAAAATTAATTGCGATTCATTATATAAAAAGTTACTAATGTGCTGATACAAGTGAAATTATCTGGCTCGCTTGCATCTTTTACTAAAGGATATTTGACATCTTTTTCTGTATTTATTTATGACAAAAGACCCACAATACGTCATCTTTCTGTCAGTGTAAGCCAGACTGGTCATTCTCCTCCGACCTCTCTCGTTCACTCACAAAACTGCGATTCACTGGATTTTTTTTTTGTTTTCCTCAACATTCTCTGTAAACTCTGCTGACTGTTGTACATGGAAATCACGGGAGATCAGCAGTTTCTGAGATACTCAAAGCCACCCCATCTGGCACCAACAATCATTCCACGGTCAGCCACTTTCTTCCCCATTCTGATGTTTGGTCTGAATAGCAACTAAACCTCTTCATCATATCTGCATGCTTTTAGCACTGAGTTGCTTGCTACCACATGATTAGCTGATTAGATATTTGCATTAATGAGCAGTGTACAGGTTTACCTGATAAAGTGGCTTCTGAGTGTATGTTTCGTGATGCATTTCCTCTGTGAATTTCTAATTAAACAGTTCAAATGTATTGGCTTCAATGCCAAGTTAAGATTTAAACTTTGGAGCTAGCACTACCAAATATATTTAGATTTGCCACAGTAATTGGGAAAATTTTGCAATATAAACTTTAATATCAAGTATTGCTTCTCCAAAATTAACGTTCTCCTGCTATTGATTAACATAAACTATGGTTAAGTAGGAGAATAGCATGGTGTTGCTCTGAGGAGAAGCATTTCGCAAGACATAGATGACAGCTTCTGAAAAGGTACTGATTAAGAGGAATCAGTAGGTAAACTGACCTTATCCCACGAGAAGCATGACTCTGGGAGAATTAGCCAAAGTTATCACGTTGCTCAGTGGAGTGGATAAGGTCCTTTGCCATACTTGGCATTGACTTAAGTTATATGCTTGGAACCTTCATAAAACATTGGTTGATGTCATTCCAAGAATCACATAGAAGCAGTAATCAGTAGATATTTTGCTTGCTGAGAGCTGCAGTGGAGGGATGGCGATGGTGGTAAGGAATAGAGGCTAACTGAACCCATATTGATAGATGCCCCAATAACTAACCATTATTGAAAGCTAGCCAGCAATAAATGGAATATTAAAATAGATGCACTACAGATGAAGACTTTGTCATTACATTAGCCATTGTATCACACAATAAATGAATCCATGTAGATCTGGCTAATACTGTACTACTATCCATTAATTGCCCAGCAAAAAATAAATAGCATCTCCTTCTTGCTGACAGTCAACACTGGCATACCCCAAGGATGAGTGTTTAGCCCACTGCTCTACTCTCCCTACACCCACGATCAAACAGCATCTATAAGTTTGCCAGTGACACAACCATTGTCGGCAAAATTTCAGATGGTGGCAAGGAGGTGTTCAGGAGTGAGAGAGAGATCAGCTGGCTGTGTGCTGTCGTAACAACAACCATGCACACAGTGCCAGTAATATCAAGAATTGATTGTGAACTTCAAGAAGAAGAAGTTGAAGATCATACACCAGTTCTCACTGAGGGATGAGTAATGGAAAGGGTGAGGAGTTTCAAGTTCCTGGGTGTCAACATCCCTGAAGATTTATCCTGGAACCAACATATCAATGACAAAGAATGCACAGGAGTAGCTATATTTCATTAGGAGTTTGAGGAAACTTGGCATGTCACCAAAGATTCTAGCAAATGTTCACAGCTTCTTCACTCCACCCTCAGATTTCTGAATGGACTATGACCCCCATGTACTCCTCCTCACCATTTTTGCTCTTTTTTTGTGAATTGCTTACAGAATTTATTTTAATTATATGTACTGCTATCACAAAATAGCAAATTCCATGACATACGCCAGAGATTTTAAACCTGACTCTGATTCACTCTCTGAGATCAATCATAGTCCCTTGGGGTGAAAAATGATGGTGAAAGATCCAAGACTGGCTGAGTGAAGCCTTCCAAGAACAAAAGGAGATGTGTGAAGTTGCCTTCATTGACCTTCATTCCCGTCTCTTGGCTATCAGCATCTAAAAGAAAAGACAAGTTGTGTTATCTTCATCAGTTACTTTGAAGCTCTCTTCTGATGTTACTAATAGTCGTGGAAGTGATATAAAACCACAAAACAAATAAAGTAAGTTATACATGTTCTTACTCTGAACACATTGGAAGCCCAATCTTTCATCTTCAGCAATTTTAGAAACAAGTTATAGTCATGTATTTACAAGTACCTGATGCTATACTGTGGCATTATATCTGTTCTTGTCCTGAAGGAAAAATGCATTGTTTCTGATCCCATTGCCAAGGCCACAATGGTGCACTTGAAGTGGTAGGTTTGCAAACAAAATGGTCATTGTTGCACCATGCAGTGAGCAAACATTGCACCTACACTGCCATGCTATCTTTACAGGAAATGTTGCCTCACAATACCCTATTCTATCAACTGTTGTCCTCTTTTTCATCTCAAACTACCCTTCAATCTGTCAATGTAGTGAGATCATAGGCATCCTTACACTGGAAGAAATTATGAAAGTAATATTCCTGGTAATTTTCTGATTCTGATTCTTATTCTGACATCTCGACTTTGTAACTGCTTCATTTCTCCCTTCTCAAATGGAAAAGTCAAATGCTTTCTTTCCTCCACTTTCAACAGCAGATATTTCACTTCCTCATTGCAACTGCAATGGTGTCCTTATTAGTACAATTGTAAAGATTTCTCTTCCGACCCTGAATTTTCTATTACTGACTAAAGGAACTTGTTCCCCTGCAGTAGACCTCTTGCCGCAATCTTTTTGTGCTAATGATATGTTGAACAGGAAACAGCTGTATCATAACAGTAAATACAATGACAGAAATAATAAATATCACCACGTGTTCTTATATTCACATATGACTCACAGACAAGCATTCATTCTGACATCTATTTTTGCAGGTCTCATTCCACAAATGAGAAAGCTGGACATGGATAATGATGTGTCACATTTTCACTATCTGTCCATTAGGTCATTTGGGGAGATATTTATTTTAAGAGTTTTGATGTGAAATACACTCAGTGTCTACAGGAGGGGAACCTGGTGTGATCTTCTGCTGTTTGTGGCCCATTCACTTCAAGGTTCAACATGTTGTGCATTCAGAGACACTCTTCTGCACATCATTGTTGTAACACGTGGTTATTTGGGTTACTGTCACCTTCCTGTCAACTTCAACCGGTCAGGTCATTGTCCTCTGACCTCTCTCATTAGCAAAGTGTTTTTGCCCACAGAACTGCTGTTCACTGGAATTTTTTTTCTTTGTTTCCTGCACTATTCTCTGTCAACCCTAGAGAGTGTTGTATATGAAAAGGCCAGGCAATCAGCATTTTCTGAGATTCTCAAACCTCCTGTCTGGCAACAACAAACGTTCCATGTTCAAAGTCACTTAAATCACATTGCTTCAGCATTCTTAACAGTGATTGGAAAACTGAGCCTACTGGGCCTGAACACCTCCCTCTGCAACTGGATCCTAGACTTCCTGACTGGGAAACCTCAGTCAGTCTGGATCGGGAGCAGCATCTCCAACACCATCACACTGAGCACGGGGGCTCCCCAGAGCTGTGTGCTCAGTCCACTGCTGTTCATTCTGCTGACCCACGACTGTGCTGCAACACACAGCTTGAACCACATCATCAAGCTCGCCGATGACATGACCGTGGTGGGTCTCATCAGCAAGAACGATGAGTCAGCATACAGAGAGGAGGTGCAGTGGCTAATGGACTGGTGCAGAGCCAACAACCCGTCTCTGAATGTGAACAAAACAAAAGAGATGGTTGTTGACTTCAGGAGGGCACGGAGCAACCACTCTCCACTGAACATCGATGGCTCCTCAGTATAGATCATTAAAAGCACCAAATTTCTTGGTGTTCACCTGGTGGAGAATCTCACCTGGTCCCTCAACACCAGCTCCATAGCAAAGAAATCCCAGCAGCATCTCTACTTTCTGTGAAGGCTGAGAAAAGTCCATCTCCCACCCCCCCATCCTAATCACATTCCTCAGAGGTTGTATTGAAAACATGCTGAGCAGCTGCATCACTGCCTGGTTCAGAAATTGCACCATCTCGGATCGCAAGTCCCTGCAGCGGATAGTGAGGTCAGCTGAGAGGTTCATTGGGGTCTCTCTTCCCACCATTACAGACATTTACACTACACGCTGCATCCCCAAAGCAAACAGCATTATGAAGGACCCCACGCACCCCTCATACAAACTCTTCTCCCTCCTGCCATCTGGTAAAAGGCACCAAAGCATTCGGGCTCTTATGACCAGACTATGTAACAGTTTCTACCCCCAAGCTATCAGACTCCTCAATACCCAGAGCCTGGACTGACATCAACTTACTGCCCTCTACTGTGCCTATTGTCTTGCTTATTATCTATTGTAATGCCTGCACTGTTTTGTGCACTTTATGCAGTCCTGGGTAGGTCTGTAGTCTAGTGTAGATTTTTTTGTCTGTGTTGTTTTTACGTAGTTCATTGTCATTTTTATGTAGTTCAGTGTAGTTTTTGAACTGTTTCATGTAGCACCATGGTCCTGAAAAATGTTGTCTCATTTTTACTGTGTACTGTACCAGCAGTTATGTTCAAAATGACAATAAAAAGTGACTTGACTTAACTTGACTCTGAGAAATAGTTCTTTAGGCACAAAATCACAGAAAAAATGTAATAATTAAGAAAAGTATGTAAAAGGATTTATTTGGTTAATACTTGTGTAAAATGGATCACATGAAATGTTAAGAAGACATGCATTGGATCAAGGAAGGAGAAGTGGAGACGGATAACACTTAACACTATGGCAGATTATGAGGGGGTATATCATATGTACTTGATGTTGTGGTGTTTGCTGAGCTTGTCAATTAGCTTGCAGAGGCTTCATCACCAGTCGAGCTGACATTTTCTGAGGATGTCTGCAAGCTAATTGCCAAGTTTGGCAAACACTGCAACGTCAGGCACCTCAACCTGAGCTACCAATATTTTCCACCATTACATGCGCTCTTTGTGAATTGCTTATAAGGACGCTGGTGTGAGATGATGACATCAATTTTGGTTTAATGCAGACATAAAGTTAAATGAAGCAAATTATGAAAACAGTGCTCAGGATTTGGAATGCAATATATGGGCCCAACTGATTTTATTTTTAACTGCTCTAGTAGTAAGCCAGTCCTTACCTGGGCTAGGTTCCTACATGTGAACTTCAAAAGATAACTTTTCTTTTGCTTCAGTAGGCACGAAAACATTCTCACCAATATCTAGCATCATGTAGTCTGGCCTGATCAAATTCCTAGCTTTGAATTTACCAGCTGTTAGACAGTGAAAGCTGCTGGCATCCCTGACATCTGCAAATATTCATAAACAACAATAAAGTTTATTAAAGATTCAGAAACAAATATTTTAAATAATAAACAAATGACATTCTTCAGAGCTGTAAATCTAGATAGACCCAAACAAACTGCTGGAGGAACTCAGCAGGTCAGACAGCATCTATAAAAATGAATAAAGAAGCAATTTTTAGGCTGAGATCCTTCATCAGTTCTTGATTTTTTTTCAAGGATTTGCATAGAGTAAAACACAGGGTTTACAATTTATATGGCTTTTCCCACACCTATTTTAACCTCTTGCAAAACCAACTGATGAGCTTATTAGTTCTCCGCTGAACCACAACAGTACCATGAGAAGCAATCAGTAAGTTTTGAGATTGGAATCACAAACTGCTATAAGTGGAAGAGTGGAGTGATCTTTCCAAACTTTGTAGAGTTAGGGTAGAGTCAGACAGGGTGTTCTGTAACGGATGTTTGGAGACCAAGCATCCTTTTTGGTTTTGTGGGAGGGAAATGAACCATCATAGAGTGGACAGCTATGTGTGGAGCCAAAAGAGATTGGGTGAGATTTTGAACAATTTATTTTCTTCGGTATTCACTAAGGAGAAGGATATTGAAATGTGTAAGGTAAGGGAAACAAGTAGGTAGTTATGGAAACTATGATGATTATAGAAAAGGAAGTACTGGTGCTTTTAAAGAATATAAAAGCGGATAAGTCTCCGGATCCTGACAGGATATTCCCTAGGACCTTGAGGGAAGTTAGTGTAGAAATAGCAGGGGTTCTGACAGAAATATTTCTAATGTCATTGGAAATGGGGATAGTGCTGGAGTATTGGCGTATTGCTCATGTGGTTCCATTGTTTAAAAAGGGCTCTAACCTAGCAGTTATCGGTCTGTAAGTTAGACGTCAGTGATGGGTAAATTAATGGAAAGCATTCTTAGAGATGGTATATATAATTATCTGGATAGACAAGGTCTGATTAGAAACAGTCAACATGGATTTGTGCGTGGAAGGTTATGTTTGACAAACCTTATTGAGTTTTTTGAAGAGCTTACTAGGAAAGTTGACGAGGGTAAAGCAGTGGATGTTGTCAATATGAGCTTCAGTAAGGCCTTTGACAAGGTTCCACATGGAAGGTTAGTTAGGAAGGTTCAATCGTAAGGTATTCACATTGAAGTAGTAAAATGGATTCAACAATGGCTGGATGGGAGATGCCAGAAAGTAGTGGTGGGTAACTGTTTGTCAGGTTGGAGGCCGGTGACTAGTGGTGTGCCTCAGGGATCTGTACTGGGTCCAATGTTGTTTGTCATATGCATTAATGATCTGGATGATGGGGTGGTAAATTGGATTAGCAAGTATGCAGATGATACTAAGATAGGTGGTGTTGTGAATAATGAAGTAAGTTTTCAAAGCTTGCAGAGAGATTTATGCCAGTTAGAAGAGTGAGCTGAAAGATGGCAGATGGAGTTTAATGCTGATAAGTGTGAGGTGCTACATTTTGGTAGGACTAATCAAGGTAGGACATACATGGTAAATGGTAGGGCATTGAGGAATGCAGTAGAACAGAGTTATCTAGGAATAATGGTGCATAGTTCCCTGAAGGTGGAATCTCATGTAGATAGGGTAGTGAAGAAAGGGTTTTGGTATGCTGGCCTTTATATATCAGAGCATTGAGTATAAGAGTTGGGATGTAATGTTAAAATTGTACAAGGCATTGGTGAGGCCAAATTTGGAGTATTGTGTACAGTTCTGGTCACCAAATTATAGGAAAGATGTCAACAAAATAGAGAGAGTACAGAGGAGATTTACTAGAATGTTACTTGGGTTTCAGCACCTAGGTTACAGAGAAAGGTTGAACAAGTTAGGTCTTTATTTTTTGGAGCGTAGAAGGTTGAGGGGGGACTTGATAGAGGTATTTAAAATTATGGGGGGAATAGATAGAGTTGACGTGGATAGGCTTTTTCCATTGAGAGTAGGAGAGATTCAAACAAGAGGACATGTGTTGAGAGTTAAGGGGCAAAAGTTTAGGGGTAACATGAGGGGGAACATCTTTACACAGAGAGTGGTAGCTGTGTGGAACGAGCTTCCAGTAGAAGTGGTTGAGGCAGGTTTGATTTTGTCATTAAAAAAAAATTGGATTGGTATATGAACAGGAAATGAATGGAGGGTTATGGGCTGAGAGCAGGTAGATGGGACTAGGTGAGAGTAAACGTTCAGCATGGACTAGAAGGACCGAGATGGCCTGTTTCTGTGCTGTAATTGTTATATGGTTATATCATATCATCATTGAGGGGTGGGGGGGGGGTCTGGTGTCAACTGGAGAAGAATCAGGAGTTTGGAGAAAAGAAGGGAGCATGCAATTAAAAATCTGGATCAAGAACTCTGATGTTTGAATTGACTTTATTACTTACATGCTTCATATACATGGGGAGTAAAAATCTTTACATTTCTGTCTAAATGTGCAATGTGCAAGTTATAGTAATTTATAACATAGTGTAACATAGAAATACAATTATATTAGCAAGAATTAATCAGTCTGGTGGCCTGGTGGAAGAAGCTGTCCTGGAGCCTGATGGTTCTGGATTTTATGCTGCAGTACTGTTTCCCGGATGGTAGCAGCTGGAACTGTTTAGCGTGCGTAGGAATTTGAAGGCCAAGTGATTAGCTGGTGGTGCTTATAGTATGTTCAATGGATCAGGTAATGTCACCAGCAGGTTCAGAAACAGCCTTTTTCCTACAACCAACATAGTACTGGCCCAACGATAACCCTACCTCAAAGGAGCTCTATGGACAACCTCTTACATGATTACAGACGTGTCACTGATTATGTTACCTTTTGCACAAATGTCTTACTTGATTAGAGTTTTTCTTCATTGTCTTTCACACAATGCATGTATAACTTATTTTCTTGTGCTCTCTGAATTTATAGGCCTGAGATGCGGCTGCAAATAATCGTTTATTGCACCTAATTCTCACTTTACTTATCCATATGACAATAAACTCAACTGCTGCTAAAACAATAAATTTCATATCATACACTGTATGTCAGTGATATTAAACTTGATTCAGATTATGGTAACTTGACTATTTCAGGCAGTGTTAGAGATGTAGTTTTAACACTTGGTGGGAAAGTAAGGGTTGGTGAGGGAGGTCTGCAAGGATTTAGGTAAATATTTCAAGTCAAGTCACTTTTATTGTCATTTCGACCATAACTGCTGGTACAGTACACAGTAAAAATGAGAAAATGTTTTTTTCAGGACCATGGTGTTACATGACACAGTACAAAAACTAGACTGAACTACATAAAAAACAACACAGAAGAAAACTACACGGGATTACAGACCTACCCAGGACTGCATAAAGTGCACAAAACACTGCAGGGGTTACAATAAATAATGAACAAGACAATAGGGCAGTAAAGTGTCAGTCCAGGCTCTGGGTATTGAGGAGTCTGATAGCTTGGGAGAAGAAACTGTTACATAGTCTGGTCGAGAGAGCTCAAATGCTTTGGTGCCTTTTCCCAGATGGCAGGAGGGAGAAGAGTTTGTATGAGGGGTACGTGGAGTCCTTCATAATGCTGTTTGCTTTGCAGATGCAGCGTGTAGTGTAAATGTCTGTGATGGCGGGAAGAGAGATCCCGATGATCTTCTCAGCTGACCTCACTATCCACTGCAGTGTCTTGCGATCCGAGATGGTGCAATTTCCAAACCAGGCAGTGATGCAGCTGCTCAGGATACTCTCACTAGAACCCCTGTAGAATGTGATGAGGATGGGGGGTGGGAGATAGACTTTCCTCAGCCTTTTCAGAAAGTAGAGATGCTGCTGGGATTTCTTTGCTATGGAGCTAGTGTTGAGGGACCAGGTGAGATTCTCTGCCAGGTGAATACCAAGAAATTTGGTACTCTTAACGATCTCTCCCGAGGAGCTGTCGACGTTCAGCGGGGAGTGGTCGCTCCGTGCCCTCCTAAAGTCAACAACCGTCTCTTTTATTTTGTTGACATTCAGAGACTGTTGGCTCTGCAACAGTCCATTAGCCACTGCACCTCCTCTCTGTATGCTGTCTCATCGTTCTTGCTGATGAGACCCACCATGGTCATTTCATCGGCGAACTTGATGATGTGGTTCGAGCTGTGTGTTTCAGTACAGTCATGGGTCAGCAGAATGAACAGCAGTGGACTGAGCACGCAACTCTGGGGAGCCCCCGTGCTCAGTGTGATGGTGTTGGAGATGCTGCTCCCGATCCGGACTGACTGAGGTCTCCCAGTCAGGAAGTCTAGGATCCAGTTGCAGAGGGAGGTGTTCAGGCCCAGTAGGCTCAGCTTTCCAGTCAGTTTCTGAGGGATGATTGTGTTGAATGCTGAACTGAAGTCTATGAACAACATCCAAGTGTACGTGTCTTTTTTGTCCACGTGGAGGGTGATGGCAATGGTGTTGTCTGTTGAGCGGTTGGGACGGTTACTGACCTGGCAGAAATTCCAGGCCGCTGTTGTAGGAGTGAGATTGTGCTAATCTGGGAAACTCCATTCATGAACAACTGGAGAGAAGTGCTGCCAATGATATTGTCCTTGATCCAGAAATCGCTTCGGGAGTCTTGTATTTGTCTCATGATAGAAGATGTCAATTATATTTTCTCACTGAAGCAAAAATTAAAGATAAGCTTTGTGTTACTCAAAAAAACTTGATTTTCCTGAAAAAATGGCATCTCATTTACAAGAAACTGAAGTTTCTGAAAATTTATCAATGATAAACCTTTCAAAATAATAAGATCATTCTACCCAGCTCTACAGCAAGACCATAAGCAGGTTCGGAATGAATACATTTGCAAGTTTCCTACATTTTGAAATCAGAACGACTCTGTGTGGAGGAAATGATAAACCGATAGCTAGGAATGAATTTGCCATTCCTTAACAAGATGTGGAATCAACTTGAATCGTTTATAAAATAATTGTAAAATAAAAGTGAGGAAGAAATCCAAGTGTGTTTGACTGGCATCTCGGATAGCTTGCATGCCTTGACATTTTATTTTTTATTTAGAGATATAGCACAGTGCATCTAAGTGACTGACAAAACTACTATCCTGTATGTCTTTGAAATATGGGAGGAAACTTTAGCACCCAGAGCAAACCCATGCAGTCACAGGGAGAATGTATGAACTCCTTGTAGACAGTAGCAGGAATTTAACCCAGGTCACAGACATTGTAAAGCATTACATTAATGACTACAGTACTGTGCCACACCTTGAAAGTAAATTTCTTGAATAGATCCTTCCTTAAACAATCTTAGGACTCAAATTACTGTACATCTGCACGGATAATGTGGGGGAAGGAATACCAACAAAACATGTACAAACTGCCTTCAAATCAAATGGTCTTGGTTGTTTTTTTTCTTTTGTTCTGGATTCCCAGCAGCTGCAACTTCATTATTTGCCTTTTTACTTTTTGAACTCTCTGAACTGGAGCTTCAAGCAAGCAAAACCTTCATTTGGAGCAGTGACCTTCAAGTGAACTGCCAAAATGTTTTTGCAGCATGTCAATGAGTGTTATAGGTAGAGCAAGGGAGGTGTTGAGTGAAGAATGGGTCATGCATGGCGTTATGGAGAGTGGGAAAAATTCATGAGCGACAGAGATTTTAAAGTCAATACAAACTTTATTCATAATATAAATATTTACAAAAGTATGCCGTGCAATGCCTTTTCATTCGTTCATTCATAGTCAATGCTTTGAGTACTGTTCTGTTACATTCCTACGTACCAACAGTAAAAAAGACGCTCATGCGGTATTCCATCTTGAGAGGTGCCCTCACCCAACCCAGTCCCTCTGCTTCTAACCACAAGACCTCTACTTATATTTGTTTACCATTGTACATAATCCAGAAGTGTGCAGGCTGAGCGCAAAGACGAAAAGAGGATGATGTGTCTGGTGAACTTTTATTCCGAGATAGAAGATATTTATTTAGTTGTGAGTATTGTCATTCATGCAAAGGTGTGAATCTGCATTGATCGTTAGACATGTGCAGGTGTATGTCAGTATACTGTGTAGAGCCCCGGGGCAGGCTGTCACCTGCTAGTCATGATTTTATTGTGTGAGCTTTGCATGCACGCTTGATCTTAAAGGCACGTAGACAAACAAGAAAGATTTTTATCAATGCAACCTTGTATGATTTCACTATTACAAGCTAATTGATACTTATCCCATTCAATTGATAGCACGGTAAACATTCCAAATAAGGTTATCTCCAACTTCGTGTTCCATTCAAAATTACCTTTTCTTATCAGACACACTGAACAGCTGCGGAAGAAGATCCAATGATCCTCTTCCAAACCTCTAGTTAATCAATATGAGAGATAAATCTTCCCTTTCCTGACCATACCACGACTCAAACCAATGAGAATAAGAAATTTCACACTAAACTTATGTGTCTTTATCCTTCATTTTTAGATTTGCCAGCTCTCTCACGCTAAAGTGAGCCCTGTTGCACTCACCTCAATAATAAGCAAGTGCTTAGAGAGGCTGTTTAAAGATTACATCTGCAGCTTGCTATCACCCACACTGGACCCCCTGCAATTCGCCTACCGACAGAACCGGTCTACACATGACACCATACCACAGGTCTACACACTGTCATCACTCACATGGTAAGAGGGATGCACATGTTAGAATGCTGTTCCTGAGTATTCGACACCATAATTCTCTCCAGAGTTGTCAGGAAGCCCAGAGACCTCGGCCTGCACCCTGCCATGTGCAGCTGGCTCCTAAACTTCCTATTGCTGACAGGTGGTAAGGGTGGGCTCCCTCTCCTCTACCCCTCTGACCCTCAACAATGTGCCACCCAGGATTGTGTTCTGTCCCTTTCGCTACTCCCTTTACACCCACAACTGTGCTGCCTCACACATCTCCAATCTGCCGATCAAATTTCCAGGTGACACGACGTTGATTGGCCTTATTTCTAGCAGTGACGAGACAGCCTACGGAGGAATGGTTAACACCCTGACACAGTGGTGCCAAGATACCAACCTCTTCCTCAATGTCCAAAAAACAAAAAAGCTGATCGTGGATTACAGGAGGAACAGAGATAGGCTCACCCATGATCAATATCAATGGGACTGCAGTTAAGAGGGTGAGTAGTTTTAAGTTCCTCAGTGTACACATCACTGAAGATCGTAACTGGACTGTACACACCGTCTGTGTGGCAAAAAAAGCATAGCAGCGTCTCTTCCACCTCTGGCGACTGAAGATATTTGGCATAATCCCCTAAATCCTTAGGACTTTCTACAGGGGCACTATTGAGAGCATCCTGATTGGCTGTATCACCACCTGATATGGGAACTGCACCAACCTTGATCACTGGGCACTGCAGAGCATGGTACGGACAATCCAGTGCATCTGTGGATGTGAACCTCCCTCCATTGAGGACATTTACGGCAGCAGGTGCATAAAGAAGGCCTGGAAGATCATCGGGACACCAGTCATAAACTGTTTCAGCTGCTTCCATCTGGTAAACAGTAACGCAGCATTAAAGCCAGGACCAACAGGCTACAGGACAGCTTCTTTCTACAAGCCATTAGACATATAAATTCATTTGTCTGAACATTGCGATGGAGTCATAACACAAAGATTTTTACTCCTTCATATTGTGGGGTAGATGTAAGATTTAAATAAATTCAAATTCAAATATTTCAGTGATTATTAAGATATTTTGGTGGTTAGCATACATAACTTCACACATAAGACATCTTTAGGGAGCAGTGTCTCAGAAAGTCAGTGTCCATTATTAAGGACCTCTAGCACCCAGGGCATGCTCTTTTCTCACTGCTACCATCACATAGGTGGTATAGAAGCCTGAAGGTACAAACTCAGCGATTCAGGAACAGCTTCTTCCCGACTGCCATCTGATTCCTAAATTGACTTTGAATCTTTGCACACTACCTCACCTTTTTTAATATACAGTATTTCTGCTTTTGTAATTTTTAAAAATCTATTCAATATTCGTAATTGATTTACTTGTCTATTTGTTATTATGTTTTATTTTATTTATTTATTTTTTCTCTCTGCTAGATTATGTATTGTATTGAACCGCTGCTGCTAAGTTACCAAATTTCATGTCACATGCCGGTGATAATAAACCTGATTCTGTTAACTTCAGCAACTGACTTCCACCACCAATCTTCAAATATGAACATAGACAACAGATTAAATTTAAAATGCTGCTCTGAACAATGGGATCCTAAAAACCCTGAAAAACCAATGCTGATTAAAATGCCTTTAGATGTCAGCAGTGTGGGTGCGAATGAGTAGATTTGAAGTTTGTGTGTAGTTCAAAGTAAGCATTGTGGATGCATTGCAATTACGGAATTGTCCTTTTGATCTATAGGTCATAAAATGTTGTGTAGTGATAAGTCAAGCAGGTCTTTTCCTCTGAAAGGATCTCTGAATGATGCCTGCTATGCCTCATTTTGATCTTCCTATCTTGTCCATTGACAGTCTATACATGGCCCAGCCAGAACTGGACACATTTTTGTGCCTTGTTGTTGAATTTGGCAAGATCTGCCAACAGTACAGGGTTCCTCTAGCAAGGGGCATTGCAGGAGATGTTACATAGTTTGTGGCTCAGTTGCACATTCACAAGTTTTTGGGCTGGTTGCATATCCCCATTTATTTAGTGACACCTTTGAATGACCTACACCAGTCCTAACTTAACAGTCCTAAGTCTGCTAAGGCACTTCCAGGTTGCCCAGTTGCAATTAGCTCCTGGGGGAGGCTTTCATCCGTTGGGGGTTTGAGACTGGTGAGCCGGTCTTCCCACAAGGCGATGCGGGCTTCAGATGGGGCTGATTGTAATGGAACAACACTGTTCATGAAGCTCCTCCTTGGTGTAGGTGTACGACCGTGTAGAGGGTGCTTCTCATCTGATGTTTGACAGAGTCATCCTATCTTGCTGGCTACCATTCTTCTTATATCAGGGGGAGCGATACCCACCAGGATATATAGGCTGTTGGTGTTTGTTGGTTTTAAGCAACGTGTGATAAGTCGGCAGCTTGCATTCAGAATGGCATCCATCTTCTTAGCATGAGTAGATCTTTCCCATGCAGGGCAGGCATTTTGATAAATAAAGAGACTGCTTCATAGCGATCAGTACTTCTCTCTGGTGACTTTGCTCACACAACGATATTGGGGGTTCGTCCGTGAGGCCTTTGTGACCCATTGTGTGGCTAGCAATTTCGGCAGTCTAAGTGGGTGAGTATTTTTAATAAACACTTGGACCTGTTCAGGTTGGTGGATGCAGGATTGTCAGGTAATATGAACGTGGTGGGAGTTGAAATGGTGTGTGTGTGTACATATATGAGGAAGGATTCATGTGTACATGTATGAGGAAGGGTTGGATAATCCAAGGAGGGAAGACCCCGTCTTCCTGAAGATACTGAAGGAAGATCTGGGACCTGAGCACAGCCAGCAGAAAGTTTTAGATTTCGGGATAGTGGTGACCTGGTGTCACGGACCAGTTAAATAGACTGGAGGAGGGGCAGAGGGAGTTGTAAAGAGGCTGTGCTGAATGTAGCTGTTGAGAATTTGCTTTGTGTGCCAGCAGCCAGGGCATGTTTCAGGGAACTGCTGGAATAGACGTGGGAGGATAAAAGAGATGATTTGTTACAGCTGTGGCTTCTCAGATGAAGATTAGACGTAATGCTCTGAGGAACAGTGTAAGTATGTAAGTCACTTACCAAAGCAGGCAGAATCCATAGCAACGCCCTCTCTTTTCAATTTGACTGCTGACCAGATTATAGAGCTGATGAGATCAAACAAACGGGCTGATGGCAGCCTCTGTTGCCAGTGATGATCATTCATGGATGTACACAAGAGGCTTATTAGGGGCAAGTAACGTGAAATGTCAGTGAACACAGGGTCGTCAGTATCAATAACTGATCTACCCTTGCCCAAGACTAGAGAGGCAATTTACATTACCAGTGCAGGAGGTGAAACAATGAGGGTGGAGGGGACTCAGCCCAGGTACTTGAGATTGAGGGAGTGTAGCTTGCTGTAGATTTCTGGGTGTGCCCAAACATTAAAAGCAACATCCTGGGAATCGAGGCACTGAGTAAAGCAGGTGCGATCATAGACTTAGGAAAAGGAGAAATAACATGGACAAGAGAGGGAGAGCAAAGTTCGTGACCTGCAAAGCAGCTAACTTGGCCCACAGAGAGAGAGCAGCACCAAGCAGGGAGGAGAGAAAAGGCAACATGAGGGAATCATGTCAGGAGGTCCCCAGGGGAGCATCCAAGCACAGTCAGGAGCTTTTTGACGTAGTGCAGCTGCCTGAGGAGATTACAGTAAAAGCTTGCCAGAAAGGAGACAGTAAGGAGCCAAAAGTGAGCGAGTGGGTAGACTTCAGTGTGAGGAGAGCAGCGGACAAACAAGAAGCAACAGAAATTACAAGTATATAGAAAGAAACCACAACTCCCAATTTAATAAGATTACATGGGGAAGGACCACTGAAACCAGGGTAAAGTGTTGAAGGACCGAGCAAAACAACAGTAGCACATTACAGATCAGAGAGAGAGCCAGAGGGAGAGGAGATAGTCATCCCATAGCTTGGCGACCAAATCCTGGTGATGGTGCAGCCTGAAAAGGCAGAGTTTGCTCTCAGATTGATAGGACCACAGACAGTAGTCTTAAAAAATGACTCTTAGTCTGTGTGCAGGGTTGGCAAGTTAATCATTGAAAACACTGGACTCAAATTAAACCGTACAACTCACCTTCTTGTGGCCCGCCCAGTCAGAGTGGGACATCAGTGTAGTTACAGAGAACCTAAGAGATGAACACCAGCTAGCTGCACCAGACCTGACCACGGTTAATGTGAACGCGAAGTTAGAGGACATTGAGGGTGCAACAGAAGGCCGAGAATAGCATGCTAAAGTGTAATGGTAATTGTACTTGGTAAGGAAGGCTGGTTGCTGAAGGTACTATACATGATTGATTGTGTAGCATAGTATAGAAAAGGTATTAGGGAAAATAGATGGGAAGGGATGCAACTTACATCAGAGACATCAGGTTCCACAACATCGAGGGTGTGGCAGATAAAGAGTGTGATTAAACTGCAATTGGCCAGCTGGGAGGGAGGCAACAGGCATACAAATAACAAAGCTGCATCTTTAAAGAGCGTTACTCAAGTTTCAGCTTAGTATCTGATGGCTGAGGTATAATAACTGTTCCCAAACCTGATGGTCTGGAACTTAAGGTCCCTTTGCCTTCTGACCAATGGCGGCAGCAAGAGGAGAGCATGTCCTTGATGGCAGGGGTTCCTGAAGATGGACGCTGCTTTCAAGTGACAGCACTCCTTGGTGGTCAGTGGTGGGGAGGGCTTTACCTGTGAAAGACTGGGTTGTGCCACTACTTTTTGTAGGATTTTCCATTCAAGGGCATTCGTGTTTCCATATCAGGCTGTGATGTAACCAGTCAGTATACACTCCACCACATATCTATCGAAGTTTGTCAAAGTTTCACATAGGTAGATATACAGAGAGAAAAAATGAATACCATTAAGTATAGATATGGAAATTAAATAGCTAAATTAAGAATAGTAGTGCAAAAAGAGAAAAAAAATGATAAAAGATAAAACGGAGTAGAGTTCATGGGTTTAATGTCTGTTTAGACATCTGATGGTAGAGGGGAAGAAGATGTTCCTGAATTGCTGAAAGTGTGCCTGCAGGCTTCTGTACCTCCTTCCTCATGGTAACAATGAGAAGAGGGCATATCTTGGGTGATGGGGATCCTTCCTAATGGACATTTAATAATCCATTGTTTTATGGCAGAAGTACAGTGTAAACCATGCAAAACTATAACTTACAATAATAAATAAATAGATAGATAGATGGATGAATAGTGCAGAAGACAAATATTGATGCAATGTTCATGGATTCAGAAATCTGATACCAGAGGGGTGGAAGTAGAAGGTTCAGTAGACCTTTTTGCATTCCAGTGACAGTTCAGAGTATATTTTTTCCATTTCACTTCATTTGACTCCCATGTTCACTTAAAATTACTTCTTTTATATCTACTTTTCCATTCTTGGGCATACTTGAATCTGTCATGAGTATCTGAGAAAGTTTTCCATCAGCTAAAGAATAAGTGAAGAGTTAGTTTAATCATCACTGCAGCTCCCATTTACAGATTGAATGGCACAGTTCCCAAAATGGTCATTATTTATGTTCTGAGCCAATGTCAAGTTTTAGGTCAGAAGAAATTGGCTAGAATGAAAGTTGCCTCTGCCAGAAGTCACACTATGTACATTTTCTGAATTTCATCTGGAGCACAGATTCTGGAAGTTTTGCAAACAATGGCCCAAGATGCATTTGACACAATGAAGGAATGTATTTCTAAATTATGAAATCACATGGGCATTCACAATTAGATAAATAGTTCCTGTGATCTCAGCTCATACATTTCTGTTCTTGTATTCATTCTGATTTGATAGCTTGTGATATAAACTCCTATTTGAATTTTTGTCTTTTACATTTATGACATTATACAATCAACTTATCTCAACCATTCTGACCAATATATTTAGATTAATCTTATTACTTCATGGCTCTTTCTTGCAATGACAGACTCAAGTTCGGCAGCTGGAAGTTAAACACTTCCGGCATTCAACTTGGTGTATCTTAAAAATGATTTGTATAATTCATTGGCCCTGATGTTAATCTTGTTCCACAAAGGAAACTGTTTATTGAAACAGTTTATATGAGTCTGGTAAATTATACTTAATTATAAATGGGATCAAAATAGCTGAGGATAACGTCAGGTTTTCCCTTCATTTTTGGAAAAAGCATCAACATTTGCCTTATAACTGACCCATTGAGTCTTTACTGACTCGAAGTTCATTTGAAATAAATTTGGGGTGTAAAATCCTGAGAGGTATAACACAACCAGAATAAAAGCACAGTGCTCTTCGATAAGCTTGGTAGGAACTGGACAAAAGATCAAAGGTGAGTGGTTAAAATGGAAATAAAACGGCACAACTAGATACTTGTGTACAGACACTACAAATTGAATTCAAATTAGAAATCAAAGGATATAATCTGCATGGCTACAAGTAAATAACCTTGATTGCAGGTACTAATGGAAATAAAGATATAGTATATAGTCATTTATATATAAATACAGTCAAAAGAGAATTGATGGGCATGTGTAAGCAGAATAATTTTCATGTCTGTGGAAAAATAAGGAAAGGGGTCAAAATAAAAAGAGGATTGCTCCTCAGGGGAATAAGCATGGACTTAATGGTTCCATTCAATAGAAGTGCAAGCCTTTTGTTATCGTTTTACCTGAAAGAGAGAAGAGTAACAGTGTTTTGTTCAGCTCTATTGACACAGGTTATAATTGAATAGAGTTTAATATAAACAGTTAAGCAGCATGAATACACATTTCCCCTTGTGTAGTAAGACTGGAATCAGGCCTAAAGAATGTACAGGTTGCACATAGAATGAACATAGATTGCACTTCATTTAGTCTATCTGAATGCACTCTAACTTTTATGATTATGTTAACCTGACATACAAATGCCATAAATTCATCTGATGTTTGAGGACAAGAATTGGACTTCAGGTCTTCTTCTCTCCTCAGCTTTGGCTCTCATCCAAGTCACTTGTCCAAAGTTCAAAGCAAATGCCTTATCAAAGTACTGTATGTATATGTCACCATATTGTATCCTGAGATTCATTTTCTTGTAGCCACTCACTGTAGAGCAAAGAATACAATAAAATCAATGAAAATCCACACACCAGGACTGACAAACAACCAATGTGCAAAAGAAGACAATCTGCACAAATCAAAAAAAAACTTAAGTTATTAATACTGAGAAATGGAGCTGTAGAATCCTTGAAAGTGAGTCCATAGGTTCTGGGATCACTTCAGAGTTGAGATGAGTGACATAATCCACACTGTCTCAGGCACCTGATGGTTCAAGGTTAATAACTGTTCCTGAAGCCAGTGGTGTGGGACTTATGGCTCCTGTATCTCCTTCCTAATGGCACCAGTGAGAAGCGAACAAGGCCTGGATGGATGGGGTCCTTGATGATGGATGCTGTTTTATTTTGTGGCAGTGCTTCATCTAAAAGTGCTCAATGGCTGCTCTGAGTGAATTAGAAGATATTGAAAATCATTGAAGGCACATGTCATTGCTTTAGCATACAGTTATAAATTGCTTTGGTTTGGTGACTGCATTCTCAACCATAGATCAAATTGATGCAATTTATGAAGATCAAGAAAATGCCACTATAAAACAGAGAGAAAAAACATATCTGAGTTGAATAATGTGCAAGTGTAAAGGGGTTAATTGTGAGCAGCACTGAGGATTAATTCAGTAAAAAATCAACAATGCGTCAGACACTTGACAGAAATCCATCAACTTGCAAATTTAAAAACCTAACAAACCCTCTTCACTCCACCCAGACAGAGGCAAGCCATGAATTGACATGTTTTGTTCTCGTTAAATTATATAATAATTTTGACAGTAAGGAAAAACAGATGGAAATGTTTGACAGCATTCTTTCATGTGGAGGATACTGGCAGTATGCCAGGAGCTCAAGAGTGCTAGGAGCAGAAGTGACTTTAGCTGCTATTACTAGGAAACCTGGGTTACTAGTTAACTTGGTTGACAATTACTAGGTGCTTGGGAAACTGAAAGTCCTGAATTGAATTGAATTAAATTGAATTGAGTTGAATTTCGGTTATTTTGTCATTTAGACACCACAACTGCAATGCAGTTGAAAAATGAAACAACGTCCCTCCAGAATGATATCACAAAAGCACACGACAAAACAGACTACACCAGAAAATCCACATAATGTTTGGCAATCTCCAAATCCAGAGTCCGGAGAGACTGCTGCGTATTAATATCGCGCTACCATCTTATCGTGTTCCCTGGAAAGGAGCTCCAAATCCACCAGACAAAACAAGACTACCCAGACGCACCAAGTCAGGAGACCTACTCTACCACCCAACAAACCAAAAACTAAAGCTACAAGACCTACAGAAAACCTCATAGTTGCAATGTATAGTTACAACTGTGCAAACAATACCATAATTGATAAAAAAAAGACCATGGGCACAGTAAGAATATTCCAAAGATGTTAAAAGACTGTAAGTTCGAAAGAAACCACCACACGGTTTCCACAAGTCCTCAGGGTCCCGATAGACTCGTCATCCCACGCAGGCAGCAGAAGGGAATACCCCTGCTATGGACTTCCACAGCGCTGCCGGACTCAGCCTCACAGACGCAGCACACAATGAAAGTGCCCCGACCATAATGGACTCTGAGTCCATCGAACCTCTGAGCCTCCGACCATCCCCTCTGGCACAGCCTCTCCGAGCACCATCCTCTGCCGAGTACACTACGATGCCCCCGCCACCGGCCACCACAAACACAACCCCATGGACTGGGGGACTGTTCTTCCCAGCAGAGACCCGGACCTCACAACAGCAGCAGCAATGAAGAAGGCCTTCCTGGAAATTTCCAGATGTTCCTCCGTGCTCCCATGTCTGTTTTTCATCAGATTAGGATTGTGCACGGCACCCCGCTTGACAAATAACAGATATCAACTCTGGAGAGGCTACTGCAAACAGCGTCGCGCCGCCGTCATGAAGCCATCTGAAGGTATATAAGTCATCCAGACCAGATGGACTACAACCCATGGTTCTGAAAAAGGTGGCTGTAGAGATTGTGGAGGCATTAGTAATAATCAATGGATTCTGGCATAGTTCTGGAGGATTGGAGAAATGCAAATATCACTCCACTCTTCAAGGGAGAGAGGCAGAAGAAAGGAAACTGTAAGCCAGTTAGTCGGACTTCAGTGCTTGGGAAGTTGTTGGAGTCAATTGTTCAGGATGTGATTTTGGGTACTTAGAGGCAAGAATAGGCCAAAGGAATGCAGGGAGAAGGCAAGAGGTTGGGGCTGAGAGGGAAATGGATCAGCCATGAAGAAATGGTAAAGCAGATTAGATGGGCAAAATGGCCTACATCTGCTCCTATATCTTATAGTCTTATATAGATTAGTTTATATTTATCATTTAACAGTATTATCCATCTATCTACCTATTTATTTATTTATTCATCCATCTATTTATTTATTTATTTATTATTTGTTCCATTTTTAGTATTTGCACAGTCTTTTACACTTCTGTCTTTGTTAGTCTTTGCTTGGCTTCATTTTTATTTCGAGGTACAGTGTGGAACAGGCCCTGTTGGCTCAGCAGGCTACACTGCCCAGCAACCCAACTATTTAATCCCAGTCTAATCACAGGACAATTTACAATGACAGATTGACCTACTAACCAGTATATCACTCGACTGTGGGAGGAAACTGAGCACACGGACAAAACCCATGTGTTCGCAGGGAGGAAGTACAAACTCCTTACAGAGGATGCTGGAATTGAACTCTAAACTCTGATGCATCAAAATGTAATAGTTTTACATTAACTTCTACACTACTCTGGTTTGTGTGTAGTTCTTCAATTCTATTGTATTTCTTTGTTCTTCTGTGAATGGCTGCAAGCTAATTAATCACAAGGCGTTATACAATGACATGTAAGTACAATAATAAATTTACTTTGAACTTTTGAACTTTGAGGTTTTTCAGCTTCCTGGAATTAAACAGCAAAACCATTGTAAGAGTACTTGGCATTGGACAGCACTGTAAAACTAAATGGTAAATGGTTTCCTTTCTTTTTCTATTCTCTTGCATACTTATTTGAAAAAAAAATTCTTCCTAGCTGTTACGTTAATTTTATCTTTGGAATAGCAGGGGAAAGTTTTTGAGAATTTATGCCAATTTTGTGAAAGGTGCTGTTCAGATTTAACATTCAACATTTAACATGGGGAGTATTATAGAACAGAGGGATCTAGAATTACAAATACATCGTGTCACAGGACAACAGAGTGGTGTGGAAGGCTTTTGGCACTCTTCATCAGTCAGGGCACTGAGTATGGTAGATGACACTGTAGAAGGTGTTGGTGAGACTGCTTTGGATATTGAATTGAGTTTTTTCAGTCTCTTGTAGGGAAGATACCACCAAACTTAATGTTGCCATATCTCAAGGGATGGAGTCATGGAGAGAAGCTGAACAGGTTGGGACTCTATTCGTTGTAGTATAGGAGAATGAGATGTACAGTATATAAAATCATGAGAGGGATAGATCGGGTGAATCTACCCAGAGTTGGTGAATCAAGAACTAATGGATATAGATTCAAGGTGAGAGCGAAGGCAGTCAACTGAATCTTGAGGGGCCACTTTTTAACCCAGAGGGTAGTATGTATATGGAATAAGTTGCCAGAGCAAGTGGTGGAGGCAGGTATATTAATAACATCTAAAAGGAACTTGGACTGGTATATCAACAGGAAAAATTTAAAGGGATATGGACCAAATATAGGCAGCTGGGGCTGGCTGAGATAAGAATCACGGTTAGCACGGATCAGTGGAACATGGTTACTTAATAACTCTATGCTCAATAGTAAATCAGGAAAACACTTGCTGATCCTAATGGATGTGCTCCGTCAACAGTTATGAAAATGACCATTTCCATCAGAGCCTACAGCTTGGAATTTTTCCGGGATTCAGCTGGAGAGGTTTGTAGATTTTGCTTTAGGCCACTTTTGGACATACATGGCAGTCAATGGTTATATTACTCTCACCTACGGAATGCTGAAAGAACTAGATAGGGTGGATGTGGAGAGGATGTTTCCTGTGGTGTGGGTATCCAAAGCTAGAGTACACAGCCTCAAAATTGAGGAGTGACCCTCTAGAACAGAGGGAAGAAGGAAATTTTTAGCCAGAGAGCAGTAAATCTGTGAAATGCTCTGCCACAGACTGCAGTGGAGGTCAGGTCCGTGTCTATATTTAAGGCAAAAGTTGATCATTTCCTGATTGGTCAGGGCATCAAAGGGTTTGGCAAGAAGGTAGATGTATGGGGTTGAATGGGATCCAGGATCTGCCATGATGGAGTGACAGAGCAGACTTGATGGTCTGAATGGCCTAATTCTGCTCCTATGTCTTATGGTCTTAGGATGATTGAGCTCTCAGGCTGCTGCTCTGGCTGGCATCCCTATTTCCAGGACATTACAGGTATCACACACACTCACATCATACAAGAGTTTGAAGAAGGTTCAAGTTCAAGTTTATTGTCATTCGCCCATACACATGTACATAGCTGAAAAAAGGTGTTTCTCAGGGACCAAGGTGCAAAACACAGTGGATACATCACATACAGCACAAAAAATAATATTAACACAATCATTTTAACAGATAAAAAAAGTATTTTGTAGATGTGCCTGTTGAAAAATATGTATCCATGACATATAGTTAAACCAGCAGGGACAGTGGACTGTTTCAGAGTGTTGTTAAAGATATCTGAGAGAACATTTGCTAGCTGGGCCACACAGCACGCAACCAGATGCACTGTCAGAGCCCACACACAGCTTTGCGTGGGTTGACCTTGTCTAGGGTCTTCCACACATCAGCTGTGGCCAGGGAAAATGCCCGCTCCTCAGTGTGAGAGCTGTCTTCTTTGCCAGCACCTTGTTCAGTGCATCAAACCCTGCATAGAAGACATTTAACCCAACAGGAAGAGAGGCATTGACATGCAGAGTGATCTCATCGTTCATTATGGCCTGAATATTCTGTCACATCTGTCATGTGACCCTGGTAATCCCGACATGCTGTAGGTTCTCTGCGTGCAGTCCCGTTTCGCTGGTCTTGCTAACCTGACAGCTGCCTTATCTCCTGAACTGAAGGCGGCATCCTGTTCTTTCAGCAGCGGCTGGCCCTCTGCCATTAGCTTTGGCTTCTGATTGTTCTGAATGGTGATGGATTTAATGGTGTCTTTGCTGCACTTCACAATACAGCCAGTCACATATTGTGTATATTCATCAATGTTTATATGAGGATCATAGCTTGCAAACTCCTTGACCATGTTCCAGTCCGCGCTTTGAAAAGGGTCCTGCATTGCTGAGGATTCTCCCACCGGCCAGACCCTGATTTCCTTGTGTACTGCTTTGGCTCACTTTAGCAGTGGTCTGTATCGACTAGATAATAGATAAGTCATCAGAGTATCCTCATCAGAGGAAGAGGGCAGCTTTGTAGCCCCCCAGATGTTGCTGAAAACTGGGTCTAATGTGTTCTCTCCTCTGGTGGCAAAGTCCACATGTTGATAAAATGTAGGTCAGGCTGTTTTAAAGTTTGCATGATTAAAATCCCCAGCACAATAAAGAAGCCATTGGGGTGTGCGGTGTGTAGGTCACTCCTGGCATTGTAGAGCTCATGCAGTGCTTCCCCAACATTCGCAGAAGTGGGGATATTAAAAACCACAATCACAATGGCTGCAAACTCTCTTGGTATGTAGTAGGGCCTGCACGTCACCATTAAAAACTCTACCAATGGTGAGCAGTGGGTTGCATTCATAGACCAATTCTTGTTAATGTACGAGGGGTGATTGATAAGTTCGTGACCTAAGGTAGAAGGAGTTGATTTTAGAAAACCTAGCACATTTATTTTTCAACATAGTCCCCTCCTACATTTACACACTTAGTCCAGCGGTCGTGGAGCATATGGATCTTGGATCTCTAGAAAGTGTCCCAGCAGGGGTGATTGATAAGTTTGTGGCCTAAGGTAGAAGGAGATGAGTTATACAGCTCTGGTTGCACGCGCATGCAGGTCAACTCTTTGAGTGGTTATGCAGAAAGTCTGAAGTTAATAACTCATCTCCTTCTACCGAGGCCACAAACTTATCAATCACCCCCACTGAGTTATTAACTGATGAGTTACCATGCTTACCATGCTTCTGTTTTCTCGTACACCTCTTTCAGCACCTTCCTTCCTGGGTGGGTGTCAGAGGAAACTCTGTGGTTTGAGGGTCTGGTACATGCAATAACCCGAGGCTATGCAGCTCCACTCTTATCAGACTTGTTAATAAGGTAAACTCACTTTTTGTATATTTGATGTCCAAGAGGGTCTTACACCATCTGTTGGACCCCAAGTGGCCACTGCAATTGGGTGCTCTGTCATCTTAGCGGATTCCCAATGGAAAACCAATGTGAACATTCTTTTCCAGAGGACCAGAATATAAAGCAAGCCTTATAAGGCAATAGTCAGACCACACTTGGAATATTGTGATCAACTTGGGTCCCATATCTAAGATGTGCTGCCCTGGACAGTGTCCAGAGAAGATTCACAATATTAATCCTGGGAAGGAATAGCTTTACATATGAGGAGTGTTTGATAGCTCTGGGTCTGTACAGAGAAATGATGAAACCTGCTGAATACTGACAGGCCTCGATAAAGCGGATGCAGAGATGATATTTGTATTAGTTGGAGAAGCTGTGATCCAAGGACACAACTACAGAGTGAAGGAATAGCTGTTTAGAACTGGGATGAGGCAGACATTTTTCATCCAGAAGGTCGTGAATCTATGGAATATTTTCCACAGAGGGCTGTGGAGGCCTAACGATTGGGTATATTTAATGTAGAGAATGATAGGTTCTTGAGGTTAAGGGTTATGTGAGTAGGAGGTAGAACAAGGTTGAGTAAAGCAAAAAAATACTATGGTGATTGAATGGTGGAGTAGACTTGATGGCTGATTTGCCTTATTCTGCTGCTATATTTAATGGTCTTAGGAGGTTTCATTAATTGGAAAGACTTCCATTCCATTAACTTAAGATGCATGGTACCATACAAGATGATTATTGTCCAGTTATGTGTTTGATTCCTGGGCAGCTGCTGCAAATAATTTAGTCCACATTGATATTGAAGAAGAAAGAAGAATGAAAACACAGACGTCACACTGCATTAAATACACGGCTGTGTAGATAGTAAATATAGGAGTCACTGTGTGCTGAATGGGTATCTGACTACACTAATGAAGGAATGATCTTTATTGTCATTATACATAGATGCAATGAAACTCTGATGGGCTTCCACTCAGGCAATTAAATAAAGTGGTAGATAAAAACAAGACAGTAATAGAAAAACAGTATTAAATAACTAAGTAGTCAGAAAATAAGTTGTAGCAGCACCAGAATATCGCAGTAATGCACAAAGTGCCATTAGTGCAAGTATTTGAGTCCTTGTGTGTGCATGTGTGTTCTCACAGTTTCAGTCATATATTTGCTTGCAGTATAGATTTATCAGGAATTCATCCTGGAGATCAAGGGACAAATTACAAAGAGAGATTGCTCAGGATGGGGTTCTATTCCATTCAATTATAAAAAAAATTAAGGTGTAATTTAATTACATTTTTAGGCAGTGAGAGGAAATGGTAGGAGGGTCTGAGGAAGGATCTCGACCCTAAACATTTCTGTAGATGCTGCCTGACCTGCTGAGTTCCTCCAGAATTTTGTGTGTGTTGTTTTGAATTTCTTGCATCTGCAGACTTTCTTGTGTTTAGGAACTGGTAGGATATCCTTTCCACTAGAGCACAGTCTAATGTTGTGAGTCAAAACTTTCAAGAATTAAGATATGAAGCACTTTCACACGTAAAGTAACGTAGAACTTTGTAATTCCCTTTAACAAATGTGAGTTAATGTTAGATCAATTGTTAATTTTAAATCTAAATTTGTTTGCATTTTAATAATAAAATATATTGATGTTAGTTAAAGGCACAAATATGAAGTTACTGAAAGTCACAGATCAATGATAGGAATACAAAAACAGCAGAGATCTCACAGCTTTAAAGGATGGAGACAGAGGGCAAAAGTAGCAGCAGAAGTTGTACAAAGAAGATGCAGTATTGAAGGAATATATACATTGCTTCCTGTTTTTGGATGTACTGTTATGGTTGTGAGATTCAAACTGACTTTAGGAAGGTAAGAAGACAGATAGCCCATTTAAAAAGATATTACTTCTTTGCCTAATCCATTACATCAAAATAATCAATTCTGCACACGGCCACAGTGGCTTTGTCCATTCTTCATTCCGTGACATTCATCTGGGTGAAACTGCCCACTTAACATTTAAATATTATTGACTTTTTGACAAATAATTCTTTTGAATACTTAGAAATGAAATTTGACAATTTAAAACTTGGCGAATTACCCTTGCAAAATCATTTTAGGACTCTACCTCTTCCCAAACTGGGTACGGTCCCTGTACTTTCATAAGTGGTGGAGACAGACTGCACACATCCCAGTCCATATAGCTGAGCTAACTTTGTCTTACATTCTCTTAGTTTTGCAAACACTACTTTCTCTGCTGCAAGTACTTCCATTATCTCCACATCTCTGCAACTATGTAAGGCAGAGTTTGTTATCAGGTTTTATGCAGAACTTTGGCTTTTAATCAACTAGGGAACAATAGATGAAAAAGTGAACTTCTCTGACCAGCTCAAGTCATGCATCCTGTTTCCATTTTAGTAGGCCTCCCACACAAGCCACAGAGCACTTTACTGCAGTTAAGCGTAGCCAAGGCTAGGATACCCATTATAGAAGTACGGCTGGCATCTACTGTGTGCAAACCATCCGTGAAAGGCAACTTGCACTTTAGTAAACACAAAGTACACTGCAGATGCTGTGGTCAAATCAAGACGTACAAAAAAGCTGGAGGAACTCAGCCGGTCGAGCAGCATCCGTTGAAAGAAGCAGTCAACGTTTTGGGTCGAGACCCTTCGTCAGGAAGGAGGGGGCAGGAGCCCTATAAAGAAGGTGGGGGGAGGGAGGAAAACCAATCAGAGGAAAGATCAAGGGGTGGGGGAGGGGAAGCAGGGAGGGGATAGGCAGGAGAGGTGAAGAAGGAATCTAAGGGTAGTATGGGTAGTAGAAGAAGGCAGAGTCATGAGAGGTGATAGGCAGCTAGAAGAGAGACAGAGTGAAGGTGGGATGGGGGAAGGGAGAGGGAAAGAATTACCAGAAGTTGGAGAATTCGATGTTCATACCAAGGGGCTGGAGACTACCCGAACGGTATATGAGATGTTGTTCCTCAAACTGAAGTTTAGCCTCATCATGGCAGTAGAGGAGGCCAGGTATGGACATATCCGAATGGGAATGTGAAGGAGAATTGAACTGAGTGGCAACCAGGATATCCTGTCAGTTGTGGCGGATGGAGCGTAGGTGCTCGACGAAGCAGTCCCCCAATCTGTGTCGGGTCTCGCCGATGTAGAGGAGGCCACACCGGGAGCACCGAATGCAATAGATTACTCCAACAGACTCACAAGTGAAGTGTTGCCTCCCCTTGAAGGACTGTTTGGGGCCCTGAATGGTGGTAAGAGATGAGGTGTAGGGACAGGTGTAGCACTTACGCTTGCAGAGATAAGTGCCAGGTGGGAGATCTGTGGGGAGGGATGTGTGGACCAGGCAGTCGTGGAGGGAATGATCCCTGCAAAAAGCAGAGAAGGGTAGAGAGGGAAAGATGTCCTTAGTAGTGGGGTCCTGTTGAAGGTGGTGGAAGTTGCGGAGGATAATATGCTGGATCCGGAGGCTGGTGGGGTGATAGGTGAGGACAAGGGGGACGGTCCATGTTGTGGTGACAAGAGGATGGGGTGAGGGCCGAAGTGCGGGAAATGGAGGAGATGCGGGTGAGGGCATCATTGATGACGGCAGAAGGGAAACCACGATTCTTAAAGAAAGAGGACATTTGGGATGACCTGGAACGGAAAGCCTCATCCTTGGAGCAGATGCGGTGGAGACAGAGGAACTGGGAATAGGGAATAGAGTTTTTGCATTTGCCAGGGTGGGAAGAGGTATAATCAAGGTAGTTATGGGAGTCAGTGTGTTTATAGAAGATGTCAGTGGACAGTCTAACTCCAGAAATGGAGACCGAAAGTAATTGCACTTTAGTAAGTTCTCCAATTATGTATGCATTCTTTACCTGGGTGAAATTAATGGTTTGACAAAGTCTAACATCATGCTTCTGTTGATTAAGATAGGTGCACAGTGTTGCCAGAAGCATGTCAGTAAGCTGCTCCTTCATTGCTAATTCTCTAGAAGTTTTTTGTTCACGAGATCCAACACATGCATCCAGATGAATAAAGCTTAACTTTCTATCTTCTTCAGTGCAAGTTACCAACTGCTATCTTGCTACCTATTATCTGCTCTTCTCTTCGGGCTGTGAAATCTCTCTTACCAGGCTGTGGGTGGCTGAGCTGGTGTTATGTGCAATGATAGTGAACCCTCTGAATGAGTAAATGCTTCTGAGGAGACACCCTCCCTGATCCACATAAAGTCATAGGGATGAAAGCTACATGGGAGATTACAGTAATGAATGAGAACCAACGATGTATGAATGTTAAAGTGCAGAGCTGGGCTGAGAAGTGGCAGATGGAGTTCAATCTGGAAAAGTGTGAAATGATTCACTTTGGAAGTCCAAACTTGAAGAGACTGTACAGGGCGAATGGTAGGACTCTTAGCAGTGTGGAGGACCAGCGGGATCTTAGGGTCTACGATCTATAGATGTCAGGGTCCGGTCCTGTTCCGGAATCCGCGTTCCAGGTCTCGATCCGGTTCGAGGGCTCCGGACTCCGGGTCCTGCAGTTGTCCCTCCTGTCACCCATGATCTAGTTAGGACCCTCCTGGCTCAAGGAGGCACACCTGTGACTCATTGAACTGCAGGTGTTTATAAGGGGCCTTGGGACTGGGACCAGGCGGGTGGTGGTTTTGTTCTGTTTCCTGTTTCTCCGCTGGCTCCCAACTCTTCTCTGCATTCTGCTATCCTGCCCGGGCTCAGATCTACTCCTCATCATGCTTCTCTGCCCCATACCAGTACTGCCAGGTTGGTCCTCTCCCCCACCTTTCTTCCCATGCGCTGGTCCCACTTCTCCGCTCGTTTGTTTCGTTCACGTGGTCGCACTGTCTGCTGGCCTTTCCCAATTTTCCTGCTATTATGGCTGTTGTGTTGGTCACCCTGGACCTATGCCCATTCCTACCCCTTGCCTCCATCGGGCAGATCCGGCCAACCTGCCGCTGCCCGGCGGTGGTACTGCCTGTTCCTACCCCTTGCCTCCGTCGGGCAGGCCTGGCCGTTCTTCCGCTGCCCGGTGGGGGTTCTGCCCCGTCCTCCTCTTCCGCCCGGACCCTGGGATTGTGCCCCGCCTAGGGGCCTGCGTCGTGCCCGGCCTCCGGTGTTTCCACCTGGAAGGCGGCCCTACCCGGGGCATATGTGGCCCGCCCAGGGAGGGCTCTCCGCCAGCCTATCTAGCCACCTAGACCTGCCTGCCTGAACCCTGGGGACCTGCCTGCCTGCCTGTCTGAACCCCGGGAGCCCACTCCGCTCTGCCTGCCTGAACTCTGAGAACTTGCTCCGCTCTACCTACCTGGCACTCTATCTACCTGAACCCCAGCTCTACCCTTAAATGCCACGGCATCACCATCCTGTCCCTCCCCCTAGTACTTCAGTGTCTGCGTCCTGTGTTTGGGTCCATCCGGCCGCATTCCTGACAATAGATCCCTCAAAGCGTGTCTGGTGTGCTGGTCTTCATGGGTCAGGCAGATTGAGTTCAAGAGCTGTGATGTAATGCAGCAGCTCTATAAAACTCTGATAGACAGGTGGAGGAGTCTGGCTGGGTGCTGACGATGGGTAGCCTGGAAACAGTTGGCAGCCAGGATGACCCCTAAAAGCCCTCTTCAAAGCAATCTGACAGCAGCAAACCAGGCCCTGGCAGACAGCCTCTCCACCATTGGCTCTTCATTGGGGAATGCAGGGGGTTGGTAGCCATAAAGTATTTCAAAAGGTGATACACCTATGGGAAAGGAGGTGTGTAAATTGTGGAACAACTTGACCCAGAGCTTATACTTCTTCCATATGAGAATATTAGAGGCAGCAAAGCATTGCAGAAACATCTTCACTTGCTGATTGGCTCTTTCTGACTGCATGTTAGTCTGCGGATGATAGCCAGAGGACAAATTCACTGAGGTGCAACATCAGAAGCCGAAGCAAATTGTGTGCCCTGGTATACAACCATAGAGGTGAATAACATGTTTGACAATCAGGTCTACCATATCAGTGCCTGTTAAATGTTTGGGGAGGGCAATGAAGTGGGTTGCCTTTGCGAACCGGTCCAGCACTGTCATGATCACTGTGGCCCCATGGCAATTTGCAGCCTCTGGCGTTCAGGGACCAGTAATGGCTGCAGGAGCCCAGATGGCCACTGGTTGGAGGGATTGTACTGGCCACATTGAGGGTAGGCAGCAATGACATACATCTGTGATCATGGCAGGACACCATAAGTGGTGTCACTGAAAATCTAGAGTCTGGATGTTCGAGAAATCGTGTGTCAGGATTGATAGAGTCTTAGTGTTGTTGGAGCTGAGTCAGTAGGAGATGATGAAGATGAATTGCTTGAAGAAAAAGACCTAGTGGGCTGGACATGGGTCGAGTGGATAGGTCAGTTGTATGGATACATGGATCTGGTGGTAATTTCTGATCAGAAAGGACTCTGTTTTACCCATTAGCCAATATCTCCATTCTCCCAGGGCCTATTTAGAAGTGAGTAGCTCCCTGCCTCCTTATCCATAACAGTGCTGTGTTGAGTTGAACTTGTGTGAGAAGAAGGCACAAGGATGTGTCTTCCCATTCACATTGCTGGAAGAGGGTGGACCCGGCATCCACTTCTACAGCAAATGATCTGGAGATGTTTGGATGGCGCAAAATGGGAGTGATGGTGAAACATCACTAAAGCTCCTCAAAAGCATGGTGCACGGCAGCAGACCAGAAAATTTGTGAGGTGGGTGACTTGGTGAGGGAGGCGAGAGGGTTGTCATTTTGGATCAAAGCTCGGAAAACAGCTGGACCATTGGTAAGTCCAAATGGTATCACCAAGTATCATGGTGGTCAATGCAGGGATGAAGACCCCCCCCCCAACACCTTTTTTTTAGACAAAGGAGAATCCTGCACCAGGTGGGGACTGGGATATTTAAGTGAAGCAGTGTTGTAGCATTTCCGTGATGCAGTCATTCATGGCTTGGGTCTCAGTGGGGGAAAGGGAAAAGAGACGACCGACGACCTTGGGGAGGGGTGATGCCTAGAAGGAGGTCAATTGCGCAGTCGTGTAGTCTGTGAGGTAGCAGGGTGCTGGCTTCCCTGTTACTAAAGGCAATGGCTAAATCGTAGTATTCCCGTAGGAGTCTGGTGAAGGCAAGGGTACCCTTCATCTTGATGGATTCACAGAGTTAACTAAACTGAGATTGCAGGCATGTGCGTCCCCAGCTCACAAGTGAACCGGGCAATGAAATGAAATGAAGGTCATGAATGGAGAGAGGCGAGTTGGGTGAGTTGATCAGGAGGAATTGGATGGACACAGTCCTCTTGGATGCTCATGTGCACAAGCCGTGTACTCTGACCATCCCAGACTGGAAAGGATGTCTGTCAATGGCCATGATGCTGAAGGGGTAAGAGACAGGCCCAGTAGGAAGTCCGAGCTGAATACATAGAATACAGTCCAGAAAGCTGCCTGCTGTGCCAGAATCCTCCAGTGCCTCCTTTGCGCTTAGAATTGTTGGAGAAAGGAGAAGGACAGAGAGAGTGAGCAGGGGTATGGTGCTGGAAGTGAAGAGTGGGGATGCTTACCAGGTAGAAAACCCTTCATCTCTACCTGTTTCCCATACGCAGTGGGCATTTGACGCACTGGCAGTGGCTGCTCCAAAGTAGGTGCACAAATTGTTTCTTCACCGATGCTCGTACTCTTGGGGCATTAAGGGAGCACTCCTAGGTTCTAGAGGCTTTGCAAAGGATGGTTCTTCAGCCTGAAATAGTTCTGGGAAAGGAACGGGGGGCGGGGGGGGGGGGTTCTGACTGACAATCTGGAAGGTTGTTCCATAAGACTTTGTCAATATGGAGGGCCAGTGTGATGAGGCTTTCAAGGTAGGTGGGCATCCTCTGGGTAGACAGTTTGTCTTTCAAATGCTCTAAGAGGCTGTAATAGGCTGAGATGCTTCCACATTCCTCCTGTGTCAAGCGTGAGTGTTGACACAAGCAAACTATTTGATCAGTTGATGCCCTTCCACAGCATGGATGGTCGAAAACCTGGCAGAGTGAAGTCCTCATACCTGTTACAAATGAGGACCTCATCGTCCCAATTAGCGACAGCCCAGGTCAGAACTCACCCGGTCGTGAGGAAAATGATGAGTTTGTGAAATGCAGAACTGGTTGGTAAGTACAAGATGCACCGGGACAGGAAGTTGTATCATTGGTCTGATATTCTGTCAAAGCATTTGGGCTCTGGAATCCGGGGGTCTGTGGAAGGTGGTTAGTGGTTGACTGGCTTGGGGTTGTGATTGAGAGTGGCAAGCAGAAGGTTAATTGTGTCCTGTGGCTTCTGGATCATGTGTTCATCTTGATAGACAAGCTCCTTTATGCAAACAAATTCTCTCGGGTCAACCGCAAGTTCACTGATCCTGTCAGAAAATGTAGAGAAGGCTTGACTCAAACGCAGAGCAACAGAGATGGGTTAGCAGTGAAGATCCTTTACTAATAAAATATAAAGTAACAAGGGGCCACAAAATGTGTGTGGAGCTAAGGAGGATGATGTTGTCTAATGGCGCCTCCTTTGCCTGCATCTTCAAAAACAGCTTTATTTCTATCTTTGATATTTCTTTTTATCCCCTTTCGAGGTTCTTTTGAAGATCCTGACCTGGAGTTACATGATGACTTGAGTTATTTGTGGAATGGGACCCGCTTTCAGGGCCTCACAACCGGCCCCTTTTCGATATGTCTAGGATGTGGCCTGGAAGACTAGTGCACCTTCAGGGTGCTGGATTTCCATGGCTCTGGAGAATGGTGGATTCAAGGCTGGTGCTGCTGTCTGATGTGTTGTGGGAGTACACAGAAGATTAAAAGCAGTGAGCTGGCTGCTGGCTGTGTGCCCAGGGATCCAAATTCTTTGGGCACAGTGGTCGGAAAAAGCAATGCAACAGACTTTTAACACTATAAATCAGTGAGTTGTTTTGTTATGTCTCCCCATGCATTGTGAAACAGGGACACCTTTTTTCCTTATTAGGGAGAGAGAGAGAGAGAGGCTGTGGTATGTCAAATACTGGGTAAACAAGCAGTTTTTGGGGTACTGCAAGTCTGGGTCTTTATTGATGCTTTGCTGCACGCTTGAGTGATCAGCGTGATGGGTGCTGTTGCTTTTCTGCTGGTGTGGGGGGGGTTGTTGCTTTACTGCTGCTTATATATGGGAGTTGGGAGTTGGGGGAGGCTTTGGGGTTCTAACGTTTAAATGTCATTCATTCTCTGGGGCACTCCTCTGTTTTCCTGGATGTTTGTGAAGAAGAAGAGCTTCAGAACGTACAAATGTTTGTATATTGTATACTTGTCTCTGGCATTAAATGTACCTATTGAAAACATGAAAGAACAGATACTATACACACCAGGCAACAAGCTAACTGAAAGCTAGAAGCAACTGGTTGATGCTGACAAGTTCGATAAGTGAACAAGGGCTGTGGATGAGAGCTGGGTTCAAATAGGCTGCAGGCGATGATTTGGAAAAGGCTTGCAGGTGATTCCTGTTGGCTAGCTGGAGACTGGGGGTGCCTGCCTGTGCAGGCCTGATAGAAGAAGGATGAAGGTTGACCTGGTAAAGATGTATAAGATGATAAGAGGCATAGATAGAGTGGACAGCCAGTACCTTTTCCCCAGGGTGGAAATAATTAATATGAGAGGGCATAATTTGAAGGTGATTGGAGGAAACTATAGGAAAGATGTCAGAGGTAAGTTTTTTTTTAGACAGTAACAGAAACTCACTGCCAGGGGTACTGGTAGAAATAGGTACATTAGGGACATTTAAGAGACTTAGATTGGCATGGTGGAGGTACGTCTCTACCAAAGGAGAGGTAAGGTGCTTGTTGTGTATGTGGCTTGCTTACACATCAATGCTATTAATGAAAACGCTGGAGACGGGAGCATGGTTCTTTACTGGCAGAAACCAAATTCGACACACACATACAGATCAATACGTGCCTAATAGTGCATGCTCAATACGTGCTTAATAGTGAATGTAACAACGTGTTACTAAAACATAAAGTAGTCCTTTATTATAATGTAGGCTATACAGTACATTCCTCCCCTTTTACTTTAATAGTGTATCAACTGTTTTTTATACTGGGGCATTATGCTAAACAAATATGTTTATCCTTAACATACAAATGCCTACCATTTGTTTACTTAGTAACTTAATAATATCAACTCGTAACAAAGTAATGTAATAATATTGAATTATAACAAAGTAATGAAATAATATCAAATTATAACAGGCCTTTGTTTTATTTTTGGTCTAAGACCCATTTATAACTCAAGTCTCTGGGGAGCGGGTCTCCTCTAGATTGTCCAGCACTGAAGCAAATTGGTCTTCGCTCTATTGTCTGGAATAAATTAAACAATCCACAAATTGGCAGGTTCCAGCCATAAAGAGGAGTCACCTCCACCTTGCAAAGATAACGAAAGCAAAGTGAAATCCATGAAAAGATGAATGTTATTCTTAAGAATATATACCATCATCAAAACTGAGATGGCATTGGAAAGCGTCTTCAAATAGTGTGTTCTTCAGTCTGTCGATAAACTTGTTGGTTTTAATACAGATTTCCATATAAAAGTCATGAACAGTTGACTTCTGAGCATAAGGAGTTAAGAAGATGTGCACCTCCAACTTGCTAAGAGTTCTAGGCAGCAGATTGCCTCCGTATAATGAAGACTCCTCTGTGCCACTGTTCTAGATATTTATGCATTTTTGTGTTATCACTTATCTTCCTTACCCATATAGCATTTGATCCAACTGAGCTAATTACACAGCCAATCTTTGTATTCTCCTTAGAATTCAAATAGATAGCCTGACCTTCATGATACCATCTCTTAACATAATATAGCATTTCATCTTCTATTTGTGCTTCATATCTTTGTGCTGGTGATTCAGCTGGGAAGATGCCCAGGAGAAAAGGGAGATGCTGGTCTTTTCGGAGATTTAAGCTTATTGTTTACGTTTGTCGATCTTCCATTATCTGTTCACCTGTTAACAAGCAATTTAACTGTGCGAGTGCAGGTTTTCATCATTTGTCTGTAATTGGAACAGGGTCATTAGATCTCCTCCTTAGTTTCCTAATCGTTATTGGCTTTACCTTGATAGAATCTCCTATGAATTCCATTGTTAGCCTCTCCTTCTCAATCATCTTTTTATCTTCAGGTTCCTTCACTGCTGCTTTCTTCCCTTTAATATAATTCCTTTCCACTTGTTCTGTCTCCAGTTGCAGAAAAAGCTCTGTATTTCGTATTCTTTCCTTGTATAGTTGATATAGCTTCTGCATCCTTTTCTGATACTCCTGAAAAGTGCCTTCCTGTAACTGCTGTGGCTGTCCTTTGAGAGATGTCAATTGCTCCTGGTACCTCTGCTCTTTTACTTCCAGGTAGTATTCATCATCCTGCCTATTGGCAATATCTGTCTCCCTTGCATCCTCTGTATCTTCATCCGAGTTGTGGGCACAGATACTGCATTTGTCCTCATTGTTGACACTGTCTAGCTCCTCCTCATCATTGTATTAGTCGACAATGGGTGAGAGGAGAGCTGTGGTCATCCCTACAGAGCTGCCCTCCTCTGTTGACACATCTAGTGCCTTGATGGAATACGTACACAACGCTGGAAGAACTCAGCAGGTCAGGCAGCATCCGTGAGAAAAGAGTAGCCAATGTTTTGGGCCTAGATCCTTCATCAGGAATGGGGGAGAAGAGAGGGCGGAAGCCCAGTAATAGAGATAGGGGAAGGGGTAGGGCCTAGAGGAAAAACAATCAGAGGAAAGATAAAGGGGGTAGGGGGAGGGGATAAGCATGAAAGAACTGTAGAGATAAAGAAGCTGAAAGTTGAGAGGGACCTGGGATAGGGGAAGGGGGAGGGGGAGGGAATGACTGGAAATTGGAGAATTCAATGTTCATACCACCAGGCTGGAGGCTACCCAGATGGTAGATGAGGTTTTGCTCCTCCAACCTGAGTTTGGCCTCATCATGGCAGTAGAGGAGGCCATGTATGGACATATCTAGATGGGAATGGGAGGCAAAGTTGAAGTGGGTGGCAACCGGGAAGTCCTCTCTATTGTAACGGATGGAGCAGAGGTGCTCGACGAAGTGGTCCCCCATTCTGCGTCAGGTCTCGCCAATGTAGAGGAGGCCACAACGGGAGCACCGGATGCAATAGACGACTCCAGCAGACTCACAGGTGAAGTGTTGCCTCACTTGAGAGGACTGTCTGAGGCTCTGAATGGTGGTAAGTGGGGGAGATATGGGGACAGGTGTAGCATTTGCGCTTGCAAGGATAAGTGTCAGGTGGGAGTTCTGTGGGGAGGGACGTGTGGACCAGGCAGTCGTGGAGGTAATGATCCCTGTGAAAAGCTGAGAGGGGTAGGGAGGGAAAGATGTGCTTGATGGTGGGGTCCTGTTGAAGGTGGCGGAAGTTGCGGTGGATAATATGCTGGATCCCGACGCTGGTGGGGTGGTAGGTTTGGACAAGGGGAACCCTGTCCATGATGTGGTGACGGGAGGATGGGTTAAGGGCTGAAGTGCGGGAAGTGGAGGAGATACGGGTGAGGGCATCTTTGATGACGCCAGAAGGGAAACCACGATCCTGAAAGAAAGAGGACATTTCAGAAGTCCTGGAATAGAAAGCCTCATCCTGGGAGCAGATACGGCGGAGACGGAGGAACTGGGAATAGGGAATGGCAGTTTTGCATTGTGCAGGGTGGGAAGAGGTATAGTCAGGATAGTTATGGGAGTCAGTGGGTTTGTAGAAGATGTCAGTGGATAGTCTGTCTCCAGAGATGGAAACCGAGAGATCAAGAAAGGGGAGAGAAGTGTCTGAGATGGACCAAGTGAATTTAAGGGCTGGGTGAAAGTTAGAGGCAAAGTTGATGAAATTGATGAGCTTTGATGGTGTGCCAATCCAACTGGATTTTCCTGAGTCATTCACGTCCTAGCAATGGTGGTCCACCATTTTCCAGTAAATAGAGGTTCAGCTGCTGTGTTTTGCCTCCGTAGGTCACTCCCTTTAATTTTACCCTTGGGGCGCATTTTCTGTCCTGTGTAAGTCTTTAGCAGTAGTTTAGCTTGTTTCAGAGATATATGAGAAAACAGTTGTTTGTAGTCATGTACAGAGATCACTGTTAAAGCTGAGCCTGTGTCCAACTCCATTTTCAGTCTCTCGCCCGCCACTTGTGGAGTGACCCTTATTACTCTTCGATCATCTGTCTTTTTCGCGCTGTGAAGTTGCAGACAAGAGAATTCACTTTCGTCTGAGTAATTTTAATCAGATCTGCTTTCCTCCATTTTGTGTACATTGTTATGTTTTCCTTTCTGGGGTTTCTTGTTTCTCTGTACTTTGACCTTTTTCTGCTCTTTACAATCTTTGTATACTCTGCCAATGTGTCCCCGTTTACCACAGTTTCTGCATTCTCTGTCTTTAAGCCAACAGTCATCAGGGTCATGTGACATGTTCCCACAATGGTAAAGATTCTTTCCTTCATTCCTGTTCAGTGACATTTTATTTGTGGTATATTCCAGAGATTTTTTTTTTGTATCTCGGAATCACCTCGTGCTGCTGTTTCCGTTGATATTGCAATGTTTAGCACCTTCTCTGATGTAAGGTCCATTTCACACAGAAGCTCCTTCTGTGTGGTTTCACAGTGCATGCCACACACTAACCTAACCCTCAATAAGTCCGATAGACCAGCTCCAAATTGACAACATTCTGATAATTTGTGCAATTCAGCACAATATTTTGAAATGCTTTCATGTTTGCTCTGATTCCGATTGTGAAATTTAAATCTTTCAGCAATGACCAGTGGTTTGAGGGTTAAATTCTGTTGGAGAGTGTCTACTATTTGCTTGCACGTTTTGTCAGCTGGCTTTTCAGTGGTTAACAAGCTCTGTAGCAGGCCGTATGATTTTGCTGCTATAATGCTGAGTAAGACGCTGGCTTTCTTTTCTTCCCTAACACCGTTAGCCTCACAATATAACTCCACTCTTTCAATGTAAGTTGCCCAGTCTTCAATGTCACAATCAAATGCTGAAATGGTTCCAATCATTGCTATCTTTGTTATGATAATTAAGCCCCATTCTCCCCTTATTTTCCTTTTTGACTCACGTGTCCTTTTTGCCAGTGCCACAAGCGCACTCCATCTAGATGTGTGTGTCGCTACTTTTCATCTCCCTTCTGGGGTAGGCAGACCCTCAGCCCCTGGGGGTCAGCACTGGCTGTGGTCTTGGCTGGATGTGCTGCGGCTCCAACCTGTCTCTCACAGTCTCCTGACATTTCCGACCCTGGCTGTGCTCCTGCTTCCTTTCTGATTCCTTTTCCCGCTCCTTGGCTCGTTCCTTGCGCTCTTCTTCTGAGTATCATTATCAATTAAAACACCCCGTTCTGATATGATGTAGTTTCATTAACCTCGTCGCCAATTTCTTGTGTATGTGGCCTGGTTACACAACAATGCTACTAATAAAAACACTGGAGACGGAAGCTAAGGTTCATGGTTTTTTACTGGCAGAAACCAAACTTGGCACACACGTACAGATCAATATGCGCCTAATAGCGCATGCAAAGACGTTTTACTAAAACATAAAGTAGTCCCTTATTATAATGTAGGCCATACAGTACAGCGTTCCTTCCTTACACTAGCCAGCAGGTCACCCTTGGCCAAAGTTTAGCACCTGCTTAGCTTCCTGATCAGGGTCACATGAAGTCATGGGATGGTCGGATGAGCAGCTGGTGCATACCAGATGTCCTGGTTATGCAACCACTGACACCAGGCAGATAATCTTCAAAGAGTATTGATAATGGCTGGGGTCACCCATCCTGTAAGGATATTGTAAATAAGCCAATAGCAACCACTTAGCTAGAAATATTTGCCAAGAGCTATCATGTTCATTGACCATGATCACCCACGTCATTCGACACAATACATAATGATGATGATTAGATAAACACATGGGTGCAAGATATTGGAGGACAAAGTGGTAGAGTAAGGTTAGATATAGTAAGTTAAAAGACTGGGAGAACATTGTTGGTTGAAAGGTCTGTACTGTGCTGTACAGGATGTTCCATGTTTGTATTCAGCATGTGTTACTCTGGGCTACTTCATGCACAGGATAAAATGCTAAATGTACTATTCACAAAAAAAATGCAAAATGCTGGAGGGGCTCAGGAGGTCAGCCAGCAATATGGAAAAAAATACGGTCGACGCTGCATCAGTACGATAGAGATTCTGTCTACAGCCTGCTGTGGGATTACAGTCTAATGGATACACATCTTTTCATGTTCATTATCTCCATGGTCACCTTTTGCTGATGTGATAAAAGACCATAAGACAAAGGAGCAGAAGTCGGCCATTCGGCCCATCAAGTCTGCTCCGACATTTTATCATGAGCTGATCCATTCTGCCATTTAGTCCCACTCCCTGCCTTCTCACCATAACCTTTGATGCCCTAGTTACTCAGATACCTATCAATCTCTGCCTTAAATACACCCAATGACTAACCTCCACTGCTGCCCGTGGCAACAGATTCCACAGATTCATCACCCTCTGGCTAAAAAAATTTCCTTGCATCTCTGTTCTGAATGGGCACCCTTCAATCCTTAAGTCATGCCCTCTCGTACTAGATTCCCCCACCATGGGACACAACTTTGCCACATCCACTATGTCCATGCCTTTCAACATTCAAAATGTTTCTATGAGATCCCCCCTCATTCTTCTAAACTCCAAGGAGTACAGTCCATGAGCGGTCAAACGGTCCTCATATGTTAACCCTCTCATTCCCGGAATCATTCTAGCGAATCTTCTCTGAACCCTCTCCAATGTCAGCACATCCTTTCTTAAATAAGGAGCCCAAAACTGCACACAGTACTCGAAGTGAGGTCTTACCAGTGCCTTACAGAGCCTCAACATCACATTCCTGCTCCTATACACTATTCCTCTAGAAATGAGTGCCAACATTGCATTCGCCTTCTTCCCCACTGACTCAACCTGGAGGTTAACCTTCAGGGTATCCTGCACGAGGACTCCCAAGTCCCATTGCATCTCAGAACTTTGAATTCTTTCCCCATTTAAATAAGTCTGTCCATTTATTTCTTCTACCAAACTGCATGACCATACACTTTCCAACACTGTATTTCATTTGCTACTTCTTTGCCCATTCTCCCAATCTATCTGTAGACTCTCTGTTTCCTCAGCACTACCGGCCCCTCCACCTATCTTTGTACCATTAGCAAACATAGCCACAAAGCCATCTATTCCATAATCCAAATTGTTGATATACAATGTAAAAAGAAGCGGCCCCAACACGGACCCTTGTGGAACACCATTGGTAACTAGAAGCCAACCAGAGGCCCGGTAAAATTGTCGGAAGAAGAATGCCAAATGAATGGGGAGTAACTGTGGAAGGTGATGAGTAGGGAAGGGTGTGGCATAGATTTGAGACGTGCAAGTTGTCAGTAGTGGCTGCACAGTATTATGCAATGTACAAATAATGTGTACATGTACAAGTTGAGCTTACATAAGGAGTAATGTATTATGGGTTGGACAAAAGAGTATGATGCTGCAGTTGAAGGAAGAAAGGATGTGTGAATATAAATAAAGTGCACTAAGATATAGTGAATGTGCCACCATACTCACCATTATAGATTTAGTGAATTACCACACTACGTGTAGCAGTGAATCACAGAGCTACTGAATTGTACTCCTGCAGTGGAGTTCTGTATTTATTGCCAGCCCTACCTTACTGGTGACATCTCCTTCAATAGAAAGAAAAAATAATTGGTTCTTACCAACTCCAGCATGACATCAAGTGATACATCACAGGACCCTGCAGCAGCAGATCTCCGCCAACTCCCCAACACCATTCCCTGCTCCTAACCAATTAGTCAAAGACCTCATCATGACTATAGTGAAATATATTACAGTTACTAATGGACCAGCAACATGAGGATTGCAGATGTTCACTCTGTTTATATTGCATTTAGTTGATACAAAAAAAATCAGAAAATCTGTAAATGATTGAAAGATCAGACAGCGCTACTGGAAAGAGAAGCACTGTATTCCATGTCAACTAATTTCATTAGTAAGGTTAAAGTTCCTTCACCTGAAATATTAACTTTATTAATGCATACATGTTGCCCAATAATCTGAGTATCTCAGCATTTTCTGTTTTTATTTCAGATGTCCAGTGGTTTTCTGCTTTTGAAATTCTAAATACAATCCATTTCCAAGTGGTCTAGCATAGACACTAAAGCAGGAAAACTAAATGAAGAGCACCATGTGAACATTGTTAGTTGCAAAGATTATGGATAAATACACACAGATTAATTGTGAGAGATTAATTGTTGCTGACTGAGAGATTAATCACTTGTGTTATTTCTTACTCTCCCTTTTACCTTGTGAATGTGCATTCATCTGCACATATTTAACCTGCACTGGAGTCCTCAAATTTTCCTTCAAATTTTCAGCCAATTCAATTTCATTGTGTATTAATTATAGGGAGTGGAGAAAGATCTGTCAAAGGATTTTTAAACATTGTTCCTTAGATTTTCTAAGCTTGTGTTTTACTTACATACATAAGCATAAGCATTCAAACTATGACTGTTTTTCACATCTTCAACTGTTTATAGATCAATTGTGTCTGAAGTTCTCACATCCGCATTGATACTTTCAATTCCTCACCATGTAAATATGTTGCTAAAATAGCAGCACATTTTTTTCAAAATGTGAATTGAACTTTATGTGCTTATTCTCATAAATGCAAATAAGCAGTATGTCTATTGCTATTATTTTAATCCAATACACCCTAATTCTAGCACAAGAGTAGTTTAGAGGTGAACCAACACTACAATAATTCACACAAAATGCTGGTAGAACACAACAGGCTAGGCAGCATCTATAGGGAGAAGTGCTGTCGACGTTTCGGGCCGAGACCCTTCGTCAGGACTAACCGAAAATAGTCCTTACGAAGGGTCTTGGCCCGAAACGTCGACAGCACTTCTCCCTATAGATGCTGCCTAGCCTGCTGTGTTCTACCAGCATTTTGTGTGTGTTGTTGTTTGAATTTCCAGCATCTGCAGATTTCCTCATGTTTGCACTACAATAATTCACTTTAGATTTAATTGCTGATAGCTTTCAGAAGGAACCTGTCAGGACTTTCCTTACTAATGAAAACTATATTGGTTAGACTAGGGTAGAATCCTGCAAACTAGACAGTGACCTTTTTAAGATCTCTTAGAAACTGTTGCCAAAACCACTTAGCACATCCCACAGTTTGATATTTCTGCCAAAAGCAGCATTTACTTCTTGTTCCAGCAGTTTTCTCATAGACGGGCCCACGAAAATTTTGAGGCAGCTGATGTCAACCAGAACAACAAGAGGAACAGAGCAAGTTCCTCAGGTGCTCAAAAGGTTGGATGGAAATTGAGGTTTTAAAATAGAAAAGGAAAATATTACAAATACTTAGCAGCTTGGGCAACATTAGTGGAGAGAATAACAAAATTAACCTTTTAGGTCAAAAACAAACTGCTGGAGGAACTCAGCAGGTTAGGCATAGAACAATAAATAGGTAAGCAGAGTATCAGAGACCAACAAATTTGTGGGAAACCAAAATCAAGGATGAACTCATCTTTTGTTGTGCCTAAACAAAACATTGTTAGAGGAAAAGTCAATGAAACCTTTAGATCAGTATATAAGATAATGATAAGGAAAACGCTAAATTCGCCTGTAAGTCCGACATACAGTCGGTGGCCGCTTTATCAGTCACCTCCTGCACCTAATGTATGTTCATGGTCTTCTGCTGCTCTGGCCCATCCACTTCAAAGTTCATTATGTTGTGTGTTTAAAGTTGCTCTTCTGCACTCCACTGTTGTAATGCGTGGTTATCAGAGTCACCGTCACCTTTCTGTGAGCTTGAGCCAGTCTGGCCGCTCTCCCTTGGTATTCCTCATTAACGAGGTGTTTTCACACACAGGACTGTCACCCGCTGGATGTTTTATTTTGTGTTTTGCACCGTTCTCTGCAAACTTTATAGACTACTGTGCATGAAAGGGCCAGGAGATCGGTAGATTCAGAGATACTAAAAGCACTCAGTCAAGCGGCAGCGATCATTTCATGGTCAAAGTCACTACAATCACATTTCTTCCCCATTCTGATGTTTGGTTTGAACAACAACTGAATCTCTTGTCCAAGTTTACATGCTTTCATGCATTGAACTGCTGCCAGATGATTGGCTGATTAAATATTTGCATTAATGAGCAGGGTGTACCTACTGAGTGTATTCTCAATGAAAGGTTAAGTTCTCAGTGTCAAAGATGAATCCATCCCAGGTTCAAAATTAATAATATTTTACACAGGCACAAGCTGAAAAGAAGTTCTATGGATGTCTAAAACCGAGCAGGAGTAGAAAATTATTGTATGTGTAGCAAGAGGGACAGTGTTATTATTTCAAATTAATCAGAACTGACAAATAATTTAAAAAAATGTAAAATACAATCTGTGTGTTCACTGCGTTCTGAACTTCGTGAAATCCACTCTGCAATGTAAAGTCTCATTTATGCGGGACACAAACGCTCAAAGTTTATTCAATTGTTTTCATAGAAAGTTTTTGGTACTTTACACAAACTGCACTCCAATGAGCAAATATTTATGAGATAAAATCCTTAAAAGTATGACAGTCCCAAAATAAATAGTGTTATTCACAACCAGTGTTAAATACATTGCAGATCTGACACATTCATTCTGTTTATTCTTTGTAGCTGCCTGATGTGATGGTGCTTACAGCATTTTCTAGTCTTATTTATTCTTTTATTCAATATTGTCACTGTAAACTCACTACAGTCAAACTTTCCTCAACGCTTCCAGGCAACAGAACAAATAACCTTTCCTCAAGTAAAACAGTCAAGTTTACTTCTACTGACATGTCATTGTTCGCTCTCATTTTTTTTTACAGCTGAGCGGACCAACAATAGCTCTGAGCAGAAAATATTTACATGGCCTGAAAACTACACAGCCCTTTAAATGTTTTTTTTGTAATATGCATACTACAAATATATAGAATGAAAAATCAAATATCACATACTTTTGAATTTATATATTAATTGAAGGGCTTAATGAAATACAGTACAACAAAGAAAATCTTTCACGTTTCATAAACTTTTTCTCAGCTGTCTTTATTTATTACAAATCCATTGTCTATAAACACTGTCCAGATTAATTTTGCATCCAGATGAAAGATGCTTCTTAATCTTCATTATTGTGTGCTGTGTCTGCGAGGCTGAGTCAGGCGGCGCCATGGAAGTCCATAGTGGGGGTATTCCCTTCTGCCGCCAGCGTGGGATGGCGAGTCTGTTCAGCAAACCGGCAGTTTATTAGTAATAAACTATTGTCTTCTATTGCAAGTTGCAACTTGCAACTTGAAACAATGGCTATGTAAATATGTTGAAGCTCTAAAATGTTTCAAAGTAAAGCTTGTGGAACATAGGTTATTTAGAATGTTTATGGATTACATTCATTGATTACCAGATATTTCACAATTACATTAAGAAAGATTTCAAAAATATATTAGTATGATTTAAAAATTATATTAACATTATATAAAATAAAATTCCAACTGCATGTCCTCAAAGGCTATGTGCGTGGGAAGCATTTCAGTTACTGTGTTGCTGTGCATCTGCGCAGCTTAGAGGAAACAGCGCATGTGTTATGAGATTTGTTCATTTCCTACAGCATTACAGTGCAAGATATTAAAAAATTACTATAAGTTGCAAAATAATTATACAGTACAAATGAAGAATAACGAGGAGTGTTCATGGATTCATGGACCATTCAGAAATTTGATGTTGGAGGGAATGCAGCTGTCCTTAAAATGTTTACTGTGGGTCCTCACAATCCTGTTGTAACATGACCGAGGTGGTGAGGATATTTAATAGTGATCACAACCTTCTTCAGGCACTGCCTCCTGAGGATGTTCTCAGTGCTGAGGAGAGTTGTGTCAGTGATGGAATTGGCTGAATCTATAATCCTTTGCAGCCTCTTGTGATTCTATGCATTGGAGCCTCTATACCAGTTGGAGATGCAAGCAGATCTCCACCACACATCTGTAGAAACTTGCTAGTCTCTGGTGACATACCAAATCTCCACAAAATCCTAATCAAATAGAACCACTGGTGTGCCTTCTTCATAACTGCATTAACATGATGGACCCAGGATAGTTCCTTAGAGGAGATGATACCCAGGAACTTGAAACTGCTAACTCCTCAATTAGGACTGTTATGTGATTTCCCAACCTTCAGTTCCTGAAGTGCACAATAATTTCCTTAGTCTTACTAATGATGACAGTGAAGGTTACTGTTGCAACACAACTCATCTACCCAATCTACCACATTCCTGAACTAGCTAACCCACCCATCTATAGCTATCCTTCACTTGACAGAAATTAGTCATTTTAATTTCTTAACCAAACATATTCAACGCTTCCCTATAGTTTGCCAGATGTAAAAATCAAAAAAGTAGATCCTTTAAAGGGAGGAATTTACTTTTCAGGTGTGGACTTGTATTTTAAATTAAGCTCTCTGTGTACAATCCATTTCCCAGCGAATTCTTGCATTTTTCTATATCTGTGTGGAATGAGCTTCCTGTAGAAGTAGCAGAGGCCTGTTCAGTTGTGTCATTTAAGGTAAAATTGGATAGGTATATGGACAGGAAAGGAGTGGAGGGTTATGGGCTGAGTGCGGGTAGGTGGGACTAGGTGAGATTAAGAGTTCAGCACGGACTAGGAGGGCCGAGATGGCCTGTTTCCATGCTGTGATTGTTATATGGTTATGTTTTCTTCTAATTGATATTTTCCCCATCTCAAATTAAACATTTAGTTATTCCACAATGTAAAAGCCTTTTCTGTCTAACATTTTTTTCCACTTTCCCATTGATTTTATGAACAAAAGCATTGATTGTTTTTCATGTCAATATGTTGGAATCAAAGATTGTTCAGTATTTTTCTCCAAAACCAATCATGGTTTTACTGTCAAAATCTGGAGGGATTTTCCTTTTGATCAGTCATGTAAACAGAGACAAGGTGTCTAGAATCTTTACTGGTTCTAGGAGGGCATTTTGCCAGCTAGAAGGAGCGAGGTAGAAAGAGAAAGATGGAGGGAGACAGAGAGGAAGAGAGAAAGAGAAAGATGTATAAATATATATATAGATGCTGGATTGTTGGGAACCACCAAACAATAAAAGAAAGGCGGGTGATCAACACCTGATCAGTATCAATTTTATTTGCCAGAGCCTGGACCTGTCTCCATTGCTTTGTGTACAAGTCCTTGTCTGAGAAGTCCCCAGGTGGAGGGGAAGCTCCCACCTTCTGTGTAAGGAGCATTGATGGCGAGAGTATGAAGGGGCTTTCCGGGTCCGAAGACACGGGTAGTAGTATTCGCGTATTTATAATGGCTGTGACCTCTGCCATTAGTGTGCACAGTACTTCGTGGGTCAGGCGTGTGCTTTGCTGCAGAAACATTGAATCAAGCATTCTTCTGGAGATGCCAATCATCCGCTCCCAAGAGCCTCCCATGTGAGAGGTGTGTGGTGGGTTGAATTCCCAGTTGCATCCCTGCTCACTGAGGTACCTTTGCATGCTCCAACAAAGTTTGTGCCGCAATCGGATCTTAACTGTTTTTCAGGGCTTCTTAATGCAAAGAAGAGCATTCATACAGCTGGATGTACCTAAAGACTCGATGACCTCAATGTGCACAGCTCCCAAACTTGTGCAGCTGAACATAATGGCCCACCATTTGTTCTTGGCTTGTCCTCCTCTGGTGTGTCTAGTAGTGACAGTCCAGGGACCAAATACATCAAGCCTCACATACATAAAAGGAGGGCAGGCTTTGAGGTGTTCTGGTGGGAGGTCTGCCATACAATGATCTTCCAGCTTCCCTCAGTTTCCGGCAGGTTACACATCTGTGGAGTACTGAATTGATCAGTGTTTTGCCTCCCAAGATCCACAGTCCTGCTGCCCTGATTTCTCCCTCCGTCAGGTGACAGCCTTGATGCCTTACCTGTTCATGGTGATGGCGTGTGAGCAGTAAGGACATGTGGCTGTCTTTGGGAGGGATTACTGGGCTCTTTTCTGCAGCTGAAAGGTGAGAGTGTGTTAATTGGCCTCCAACGCAAATGAGATCGTTCTCCAGGATCGGGCTGAGTTTCCTCAAAGGGCTGTTCTTGGATATTGGTTTATTAGCTTGGAGGGCTGAAAGCTCCTTTGCAAAGGCTGGTCTTTGAGTTGCTTTAAGGATGACATCCTTTGCCTGGGCCAATCGTCTGGAGTGCAAGGTGAGCCACATTTGTGCCAGCCTTTGCATTCGCTATTTTGGGGTGAGTGTTTGTGGGATCTGGCGATGTGGATGAGGAATGCAATTCCTCTCACTAAGGAGTTCAGGTGGAGAACTGCTGAAAGTGGTCAGTGGTACATATTGACTCTTTCAGGTAGGTGACACAGGTTTGTATTTGCGGCCAGATTTCTCGATCAGCTCAAGTGTCTCGCTCGTTTATGTTTTTTTCTGCTGGGGGCTGATGCAGGAAGGAGGGTCTGGTGAACCAGGAAGTCTGCACCAAACGGGATGCAGGGAAGCATCTGGAGGTGTGGTCTGCAGGGTTTTCCTCTGTACGTACATACCGCCATTGTTCAGGCTTTGAGGACATGCGAATGCGTTGGACTCTATTGTGAACGTACAATAGGAACATTTTGATTTGTTATAGATATGGCTGAGCACTACTTTGCTGTCTGTGTAGAATTTGGTGGCATCCAGCTCTCAGTCTAGCTCATCCTGGATAAGATCTGCCATTTCCACAGCTGGGACGGCTGCACACAGTTCAAGCCTTGGAATTGTAGGCTTGGATTGAGGTGCTAGTTTTGCCTTACCCATTACAAATCCTACTTCAAATTGACCATCTTTCCGAATTACTTTCAGGTAAGCCATAGTACCGATGGCCTTGGTTGACACATCCAAGAACACACACAATTCTCTGTGCGCAGCCTTGGTGAGTGAGGTTGCAGTGTACCTACGTGGGACATGCAGCTGTTTTAGGTCTTGAAGTGAATCTGTCCAAGCCTCCCATCTGCTTAGCTTGTCTTCTGGTAAAGGAGTGTCCCAGTCGGAGAGCTCGGAGTAAGTTCCCTGAGGAGGGCTCTTCCCTGGATCGTAACTGGTGCCAGTAGACCCGGCGGGTTGACAGTGTTGACAGTGGAGAGAACTCCACGGCGGGTGAATGGTTTGTTCGTGGTCAGCACGGAGAACGTGAATGTTTTGGTCGTGATCTCCCAAAGGAGACCCAAACTCCTTTGTGTGGGTATGGTTTCTCCACCTAGATCGAGGTCCTGGAGTGCTATCATCGGGTGGGAAGGCCTCCATGGCTGCCTGACACTTTGATGCAAACTTGTGTAAGCAAAGGTTTGACTCAGCAAGTGAGGCCTGTGTTCGTTAGAGCAAATCCATTGCTTCATCTCTAAAGACCTTTGTGTCATTATTTTAAAGAAGATGGTCTCTTCCACTGATGGAGCAAGTTTATTATCATGCTCAGTTTGGTCAAAGACTGACTATCCCATTGTCTTCTCAGTTACTTTACTATGCTTGTTAAAGTTTTGTTTTACTTTCTTGATACACATAAAGCTTGTGCAGGGCTGAAAAATTGAATGGCGGCCACTCTCTAGCACGTTAGCCACGTGTGTTAACTGTCAGTTTGTGTACGTTGCCAAGACGCACCTCCCCTATCACCACCCAACCCAGAGCCAGATGTTGGGCGAAGGGGGCGTCGTATGGTCCATTGACCTGCTGCCTGACTTTGTGCACCTCTTCCAACATCTCTTCCAAGTAGCAGGAGTATTTTTGCTTCTGGATCCAGTTCTGGGATGTGCTTGGCAATGTGGTGCAGACGAAGCTGGTGTAGCAATGCGCTTGGCGTCGGAATCTAGGATCAGTTATTCAAGATCTCATTGCACTCTGAGAGCGGAGGGAGACAGATGACAACTTTGCCATCCAGTGACTCAAGCTGGAAGCCTTCTGCCTTTCTGGCAGATGTTTCTATGATGCCAGAGCAAGTTCTGAGGTAGTATGGGAATGGATTATTCTCTACGCTGAACAACTCGAAGAATTCTGGTCTGGCTAGTGAGCAGTTGCTCTGGCCGTCCAGAATTACATAGGCTTTGAAGGCCTTGTCTTTGGCTCCCTTAGTGTACACCTTAGTGAGGCAGATCTTTGAGCACGAACGGCTCGACTGACCTGGACTGTAAATTACTGTGCAGGTCAAGCTGACGATAGCTGTATCTGAGTGATCTTCTCCCTCTCCACTGTTCTCTTGTGAGAGTGAAGGAGATTTGGCAGTTTGCGGTGAAGAGTCGGGATGCATGGTCCCATCATGATTAGTACTGTTGCATTCTGAGTACTTTATGGGGGACATACACTCTTTAGCAAGGTGGAGGGTAGAGGAACAGCACTTAAAACATTCTTGTTTCCTTGAGAAGGGCCTTTCTTTCATCAAAGGATTTGTTTCTAAACATTCCGCATTTTTTGAGAGGGTGGAGTTTGTTGTGCAATGGACAATTCTTGCTAGGGTAATTTTTGGTTGTGGAGACTTCGATTTTGTGCACTGAGACAGGTTTATTGATGTCACAATTGTTCAAAATGGATTTGACTGGCTTTGTGTGAGTTGTGGTGCTACCTTGATTCCTGAAGCTTGGGTTGTATCGCTTCTTTGCCTCATTGCACACAAACCTACTAAAATACTCAAAAGGAGGGAATCAACCACCGTTCTCTTCTTTGTTCTTTGTACCGTGAGCCAATAGGCACCTACTTTTCCTGCAGCCCAAATGGAAGTTTGTCCACAATTGTTCCAATTCTGCCTGAAGTATCCAGATACGACAGGCCAGTTAAATAGCCGTCTCCTTTAACACCTTCAGTCTCCATGAGTAAATCTCCAAGTTCTCATAATTTAGTGTGGTCCTTGGCTGACACCCTAAGAAAATTGTCCAGCCATTGAAATAGCATCCTTTCAATAATTTCAGGGGCCGCATAGCACTCCTGATTGGGGTTGTTGATGTATACTGAGGGTATGCGTTTCACCTGTTCGCTTGATTCCTTTCCCAGCCATTTAGTCATAAGGTCCAACTCCAGGGTTGCTGTGAGCTGGACTCCACCAGCTGCACTGGTGAATGAGGAGTACAATGCACAGCAATTTTCAGGCTTATCATACAGCCCTGAACTGACACGGTCTCGTCATGCTAAATACTGTGCCAAGGGTTCTGCTGCAGGACACATTCGCTGGTGCATTCCAATTTGACCTTTTCTGATACAGATTTTTCAGTTTCATCCAGAACATGGATGAAACTTGTCCCATAGATGGGTCTATGGGACAAGGAGTGCTGGGAGGACAGCCGCCTGGGCAGGCCGCATTACATCTGGGCAGGACCCGGCCTTCCAGGCAGGAACACAGGGGCCTGGGCAAGACACAAAGCACCTGGGTAGGTTTCAGGGCACAACCCATCAGAAGGGAGGGTTAGGAAAGGGTCAGAATCCACCACTGGGCCACGGCAGTCTGGCCTACTTACCCAACAGAGGCAAGAGGTCAGAAGGTCCAGGGTGACTACAGGAACAGACTTACAGAACTAGATGATTAACAGTGGGTACTCCAAGTCCAGGGTCACAACAGGGCAAACCAGACAGAACAGCAGGTACAAGACAAACAGAGGAACAGGACAACCCCCAACTAGACCCAGTCCCAGAGCCCCTATATATACACCAGCCTGCCGATAGGTCTCAGGTGCACCTCCTTTAGCCAAGATGATCCTATTTGGGCTTAAGCGTGAAAGGAGGGACGGCTACAAGACCCGGAGTCCACAGTCCGCGGACCGGATCAAGACCCAGAAAGCGGGCTTCGGACCGGACCATAACAGTAGTGTGTTGAAACTCTGACTAAACGCCAAGTTAAACCGAAGCCAATGAAGACAGAGTCACAGTAAAGCTGACCGTTTACTGTTCACTATTCCACATTAACATCATATGGTGAAAACTGTTCATAAAATAATACAAAACATATTCAACACACACAAAATACTGGTGGAACCCAGCAGGCCAGGCAGCATCTATAGGGAGAAGCGCTGTCGACGTTTCGGGCCGAGACCCTTCGTCAAGACTAACCGAAGATATATGAACTTTATTGATATATGATATATGAACTGTTATATGAACTTATGCATACCCTCTATAATGTTTTTTTGTGGATAGAAATGGAGTCTTTCACAATCATGCTGCATGTGTGAGCCTCGCTTCCTTTGTTTTCTACGAACCAGAAGTTACCGACAGGACGCTGCGAAACCGGAGGTGATGTTGCGATATACATTGAGAATAAATTTTACCTTTTATTAAATTGTAATGCAGTTATCAACCTTTGACTTTAACTAGAAAATAGTTACAAACACCTTATTTAAAGTAGAAATTTAATAAAGTTAAATAAATGCCTCAGGGTCTTTTAAGAGACTCCTGAATGGGTACATGGAGCTTAGAAAAGTAGGGGGCTATAGTTAACTCTAGGTAGTTCTAAAGTAAGGATATGTTCGACACAGCTTTGTGGACCGAAGGGCCTGTATTGTGCTGTGGGTTTTCTATGTTTCAATGGTTCTATAGTGAACCTCGGGAGCTGACTTGGTTGGGTACATATTGTAACAGGTCCCCCTGATGGCCCTGCTGCTTAGAGAGACAATAATGGTAGTCATGGATGAGAGCCAGATCCAAGATACCCCTTTCAGGAACCAAGCACCGTTCTCCAGTCCAAATCCTCTGCAGTCCACGAGGAACTGCCAACCACCTTGAACAGTTCATGAATCTGGAATTCTTTTTCCGGTGAAAACCTGCACCCCATCAACAAAACTGGGTGGAGGCAGGGCTGATGGTGTAGGGGCTAATGCACTGGTAGTCACAGATTTTAATTTGGAAATATGGAAGGTGGGATTGACCTTATGGGTCTTAGGGAGCTTTAAGGTGTAAACCATTGGGTTTGCTTTGTTGAGAACCTTGAAGGGTTCAATGGACTCGGGTGTCAGTTAACTAGATTCCACCTAGAGAGACAAATCCTGGGTAGACAGCCAAAAGTCTTGCCCTTGCTGCTAAGCTCCAGATAGCCACAAAACCAAAAAAAAAAATGGCAACATGATCACCAACCCCCAAATCCCCCTCCCCTGTACGAAACACAACAAGAACATCGGTCCCAAAGTGCCCCTCTCCCTGCACAAAAAAAGAGCAAAAGCACAAGAACATCAACCACCAAGCCCCCTCCCTCACACAAAATGCAGAAAAGAATCAGCCTCCCAATTGCCCTCTCCCTGCACAAAGAAACTAACAAAAAAAAATACAGGAACATCGACCCTCCCCTGACCAGGCTCCGCCTGCACAAAAATGCCACAAGAACATTGACACACACAAAAGTTGAAGGGGAACGGGCAAAAAACACGGAATATAAAGAATTATAAGACTGTGAAAAAGACCACAGTCCAAATCCATATCCAAAATGCAAAACCTTTCAGTAACGTCATCCGGGCACAGCAGCAAGCCACAAAGGTCCCCTTTTCTAGCAGCAGAGCAATCCCACCAGTGATCAGAGGGCAGGCAGTCGACACTGACCTTTCAATATCTCTCTTCGCTTTAATTGATGAACAATAGAAGCTTTAATCAGTGAAATGGAGTCAAACATTGGCTCACATCCCCCCCCCCCCCCCCCCCCACAGCCTTTTCATCTTGAGGATCTGCCTCCTGGAATCCTCTCAGAGATAGCAAAGCACTGGATTTCCAAACTGCAAATCCCATGTTCCAGGAACACATTCAAGATGAAAAGCAGATGTAAAAGGAGTGTAATGAATAGTTTTGTGTCCTATCCAGAAAATGTTGGCAATGGGAGCATTGTACACAAACACCAGCTTGACCAGATGTTCATGATGAACTTACTGTAAAAGCTGACAAATCCCAGGAATCGTTGGACTTGTTTCACATTGGATGTCTGTGGCTAATCTGTAACCGCCTGTGTCTGAGTAGGGTCCCTCTCGTGATTGTCATTAGAGATGATAAAACCTAAAAATGAAACGGTGGCTACCTGAAATTCGGATTTCTTCAGCTTTACCTGAGGTCTGTGATCTTAAAGATATTTAGGATAAAGATATATCTTTAAGATTCTAAAGAGAAGCCTCTATAAGATATTTGTGATGTGGGAGATATGCTTGTCTGTGGACTTCGAGAAAAATAGGATGTCATCCAAGTTATCAAAGGCATACTTATTGAGAGCATCCGGAGCACATCATTTATAAAGGTGTGTTTTTTTCCTCTTTTTTTAAGAAAAAAGATAGGAAAAAAAAGAACCCCTACTAACTAACTAAAAAACCCTACTAACTGAAAAAAAAACAAAAAAAAGAACAACAGGACAACAAGAACATCAACCACTAAACCCCCTCCCCCACACAAAATGCAAAAAAGAATCAGCCTCCCAATTGCCCTCTCCCTGCACAAGGAAACTAACAAATAGCAGTTCCTCGTGGACTGCGGAGGATTTGGACTGGAGAACGGTGCTTGGTTCCTGAAAGGGGATATTGGATCTGGCTCTCATCCATGACTACCATTATTGTCTCTCCGAGCAGCAGGGCCATCAGGAGTGGGCAGTAGGGGAGGGAGACCTGTTCTTTTCCCTTTTTTCTTTCAAAAAAATATTCTCAACGCTTTATTTTTTCTTCTTATTATTGATATATTGTTAATCAGTTATTTGCTTATTTAATTATTTATTGTACATAATGACATATTATGTTAGCAGTCTGCCCAGTGGCTGCAGCTTCGGATATCCGGCCCGTAGTGATGGAAACAACCTCGACTCCGATGCCGGGACTTCACATAGGTGAAGGTTATTGCGTGACCGACAGGATCTTGTGCAGGAGATGGGCTGGTCATTATCTGAGGTCAGGCAGTGGAACTGTGATGCCTTGATGCAGGGACTGGCCTAACCCTTTCGACCTCTTGAGATAGTCCCACCGCCAGGCTATTAATGAGGCAGACGGACAGACCAATCAGAGCTTCTAAGTCCTCTATTGGCTCTCCCAAAGCAAGGACATCCTATAATTTGCCTAGGTATCCACAGAGGTACAGAGAGGCCAAGGTCTCCCCATTACAGCCACACACCTCGCCCAAAATCCTAAACTCAATAGCGTGGTCATCTACTCTGGCGCATCTTCGTCAGACGACCTCAGGTCCTGTTTGCTCTGATAGGATGATGGGACACCCTCTTAATGGCATTTATGAATTCTTCTGAATCAGAGCAAATCTCCAACCTCAATTCTCAGTGTGTGGTGGCTCAGACCGGGGCTCTCCTGATCAATAGGGAGACCATGAAGGCCACCTTTCCACACCCCATAGGGAATCAGAATGACAGGAGCTCAAGCACTAATGAACACTGAACGAGGAAGCCGCAGCAAGAGCCAGTGCCAGCACCAAATCTCTCCGGGGTCACAAGAATGATCAATAGCTTCAACTAAGCAACTCTGGCTTCCCCCTTGTGATATTTCGTGCTTGATGACCCGGTGGTCATGTATTTCCAGGCTCTGTCTAGAAATCTGTCTAGCCGCAGCTGATGAGAGGCTCCATTCCTCCACTGGGTCCATGTTAGGCTCAGACATACTGTGACAAGAGCCCTGGGCAAAAATTGTTAGGACCCAACTGTTGGAGTATCTGAGACTAGAATCAAGGCACAATATGAGACTGAGACGAGAACAGGTTTCTGAACTATAGACGCAAGACGAGAATCCAAAGTAGAGCTGACAATTGAACACCAAACCTCAGTTCGGGTGCTTTTTAAATATTAAAATCCTGGTGCCAAAACATGGCCGTAGGGTAGGCCTGAATCTGTAAAGGGGCGGCGCCAGCTCTCCATATTCCGGAGAGTCTAAACCCTGGAAACTGCTGCAGTTGGGTTCATACCGTGACAACCTCATGGGGGCCCAGCACTAAGTTAAGCAGTTGAAGAGATGAAACAACAGAAGTGCCTTGTTTGTCCAGTGCCTGAATGAATGGCAGCTTCAGAGAATGAGGATCCTGGGAAGGTGCAAGAAGAAAAAAAGACTTTAGAACATTGGAAAGAAAAAAGGTATAAAAAAAGGGCTGTCAGATACAGCATGAGAAATAACTTGAGAACAATGAGGAGAGTCCTGAGTATGGAATTTGGAGAAGGCCATTACCCACATCTGAAGCACAAGGGTGGTGTGAAAGCTCAAGTAGTGAGTCTTGCAATTAAGTATAAGAAATGGTAAGTTCAAACAGAAACTAAATGTGAACTTATTAATCATTAACCAACTAATTCAGGAAAGATTAACTTCGACTAGACCTTGCTTTCAATTTTCTTTATTCGACATATCAGTTGAAAACACACAGAGCTGGTTAGAGTCAAAAAACACAATCTAGTTTTCTGGCATAATTCTGAGAAATATTAGTCATTCACTGACCTTGGGGCTCAGATTCACATTTCTCTGTCTGTGGGAAGACAGAAATAAGGCTGTCAAGGTTAGTGCTGACAGAATTCTGAGCCTACCTTTGGAGGAATGATAGATTTCCCACGCTGAGACAGAAACAAGAGCCAGATCATTCTCGAAACACAAGGACCCCGCTGATTGGGAGTCAGCTTTAAATATTCTCTGAAGGCTGAAAACCCATGCCAGTCATGATAAACTTGACAAGATTAAACAGAAAGCGCAAGGGCTGAACAACTCCAGATAACATGACTTATGACAGCCTGACACCAGATGGATCAGGGAATCCTTGGGAACTCAAGACAGGGCTGGTAAGTTGGAGATAGACACAATGCCCTCGATGCAGGCTGGTAAATGTGAAACAGACCCGATACTCTTGAAACAGGTCTGGAAAGCTCGGGGACATTGCGTTTAACTCAGAAACATAGAATCAAACTTGGAAACATAGTATCGAAGACAGAAACATAGCACCAGACTTGTAAACATAGCATCAAACTTAGGAACAAGGAATAGTTCTTAGAAACATGGAATAGTCCTCAGAAGCCTAGAATAATCCTCGGAAACCTGAATGTTGAATTTGAATTGACTTTATTACTTAGATTTTTCATATACACGAGGTGTAAAAATTTTTTGCATTAAGTCTCCATCTAAGTGTGCAATGTGCAATTTATAGTAAATAATAATAAATATTATGTACAAAAGGGTAGTTAATATAACATAGCAATACAGTTGTGTCAGCATGAGTTAATCAGTCTGATGGCCTGGTGGAAGAAGCTGTCCCGGAGCCTGTTGGTTATGGCTTTTATGCTGCGGTACCGTTTCCCGGATGGTAGCAGCCGGAGCAGTTTGTGGTTGGGGTGACTCAGGTCCCCAATGATCCTTCGGGCATTTTTTACACACCTGTCTTTGTAAATGTCCTGAATTGTGGAAAGTTCACATCTACAGATGTGCTGGGCTGTCCGCACCACTCTCTGCAGTGACACGCGATTGAGGGGAGTACAGTTCCCATACCAGGCAGGGATGCAGCCAGTCAGGATGCTCTCAGTTGTACCCCTATAGAAATTTCTTAGGATTTGGGGGCTCACACCAAACTTCTTGGGCCGTTTGAGGTGAAAGAGGCCCTGCTCTGCTTTTTTGACCACACAGTCAGCATGTACAGACCACATGAGATCCTTGGTGATTTTATGCTAAGGAAATTAAAGCTGTTCACCCCGTCAACCCCAGATCCATTGATGTCAACAGGGGTTAGCCTGTCTCCATTCCTCCTGTAGTTCACAACCGGCTCCTTTGTTTTTGCGACATTTAGGGAGAGGTTGTTTTCTTGACACCACTGTGTCGGAGTGATGACTTCATCTCTGTAGGCTGCCTCATTATTATTTGAGATTAGGCCAATCAGTGTAGTGTCGTCAGCAAATTTAAATAACAGATTGGAGCTGTGGGTGGCAACAAATCAGGGGCTTTGTACCCAGCCCTGAGGGGCACCTGTGTTGAGGGTCAGAGGGGAAGAAGTGAGGGAGTCCACTCTTACCACCTGCTGGCGATCTGATGTCCATCAGAGACTCAGGAAACATCGGTGACCTTGAACATCGACTACGAATGCTCAGAAAATGTACTCGGAAAATGGAGTTAAGGAACTCGCAACATAGCCTTCGGACAAGCACTGATCATAGCAGGCACCCTTTTCTCCAGCTGATGTCCTAGCTGCTGCTGAACCTCCATTGGGTCAATTTACGATATGGAGTTCTTCTGTCAAGGTGTATGTTGACAAACAACTGGAACCCAGGTGTAGAGAAATGACAGACTCCTGTGTTGCAATTAAAACAAGAGTTTATTTATAGGAATTCCAACATTATATCTGTGGCTTGACCAAACAACACCATGAGATGAATCATTCTTGAAATACACAAGGACTCTGCAATCAGTGCTAATTGGAATTCTGCTTCAAATAATCACTGAAAGCTGAAAGCCCGTGCTCGTCAAAATAAACTTGACAAGATTAAACAGCTATGACGAGGGTTTAATGGCTCTAGATAAGACAGGCCATGACAAAGTCTTTCTTGTTTCATGACATGGAGCATAGAAAATAAATGTCAGGCTGTTAGACTGCAACTTTACAATACACTGATTAGATTACACGTTGAGCATTGTGTACAGTTCTAGTGCATACAAATATATATCACCATGTGACACAGGAGCAGTATTAAGCCACTAAGCCATTCCAGTCTGCTTCATCATTCGATCATGGCTGATTTAATTTTCCTCTCAACTCCATTCCTCTTCCTTCTCCATATAACCTTTGACAGCTTTACGAACCAATTACCTATTAAACTTTGCTTTAAATTTACCCAATGACTTGCCTTCACAGACATCTGTAGCAATGATTTCCAGCGACCCATCGCCTTCCAGCTCAAAAAATTTCTCCTCCTCTCTGTTCTAAAAGGGTGTCCTTCTATCTGGGTCTGTGCTCTCTGACCCTAAACTCTACTGTTACTGAAAATATCTTCTCCATTTCTTCTGCGTCTAAGCCTGTCAATATTCGGTGGGTTTCAATGAGATTCCCCCTCATTCATCTAAACTTCAGTAATTACAGGCCCAGAGCCACCGAACACTCATCACATGTTAACCCTTTCATTCCCAGAATAATTCTCGTGATATTCCTCTGGAAACTCTCCAATGCCAGAACGTCCTTTCTTAGATATGGGGCCACTGAAACCACAACGAAAATAATGTAGTTGCATTGGACAGAGCAGAGAGGAGTGTGCTGTCTTTACGACAGTTATTTAGTTTATAATATTTTTGCTTAGTAATTCTTCGATAGTATTTTCTAGTTAGAATTAGAAGTGTTTAAAGTATATTCATTGCATGTAAAATATATCGGCATGCGATGACGTCACATCCGGTTTCGCCGCGTCTTGTGGGAAAGTACCGGTTTGAAATTAGCGCGAGGGTGGGGGCTCACCACGAGGCACACCTGAGCAGAAGTTGTTTTGCAGGCATGAGAAATCACAGTGAGAGCAACGCTGTAAGTTAATAGATAATCGATATATTGAACTAAGATGTTAATGCCGATCCTGTTAGAAGTAACGACGGTCGATAATGTTTATGCTTTCGTTAGTTAAAGAATTGCGGATAGTTTGCATGGAAGTGTATTTAAAGTAGTCAATGGAGCAGGTAAACTCTCCCTGTATACTGCACCTTAGTGTAATGTAGTTATAGTCACCTTTGCAAGTATTTACAATTGAAATGTGATATTAAGGAAGGAACAAATACTGTATCAATCTTGTATTGTTTTATCAACAGTTTTCACCATATGTTAATGTGAAGAGTGAACAGTAAATGGTTAATCTTACTGCGATCTGGTTCTTATTGACTGTGGTTTATCTCGACGTTTAATTCGGCGTTTCGTTACACGCAAAGGAGAACGTTACAGTGAAAAAGCGGCATTATCAGGTGTTTCAAGTGCTGCAATGTCAGCTCGATCCAGCATCAAGTCGGCGCCGCCCAGCAACAAGGGCGGTAAACCGACATCAAGTAGGTCCACCCAGGCAAGAGCCAAGGCAGAAGCCGCCAAGGTGCGACTGCGTTACGCCAGACAAGAAGCAGTTTTGAAAATGAAACAGGCCACCAGAGAAGCCGAAATCCAGAAAGAAAGGGCCGCCAGAGAAGCCGAAATCCAGAAAGAAAAGGCTGCCAGAGAAGCCGAAATCCAGAAAGAAAAGGCTGCCAGAGAAGCAGAAAGGGCCGCCAGAGAAGCCGAAACCCAGTTGGAAATGGCAAAAATATCGACAGAGTTGCAAGTGCTGCAGCTAGAAAGAGAAGAAGAAGCTGCCATGGCGGAAGCAGAGTACATAGAAGAACCTGAAGGGTCGCGTGATCTGACCGAAGCAAGATCTACTTTAGAAAGGACCAGACTGGAACGCACAAGCGACTATGTACAATATCAAATAGACAGGCAGGCTCGTCTCCCCTCTCCATACATATTCGATAACTTCCCCAGCTACGAGGAACCTCAGAGAGTCACGATTGCATCACATCCATACGAGGAAGAAAATTTACCCTCGCAGCTCCGTGATGAAGTCGAGAATGAAAGAACCGACAACGCTCCTTCACCCCCACAACAGGACGGCAGGGAGGGAGAGGTTCACTCCAGGACAACAATTGTCAGCTCGAACTGTACAGAAGTTTGCGGTCAAACTCAGTCAAGCCGTTCTTGTTCCAAGATCTGCCTCACTAAGGTGTACCCTAAAGAAGCACAACAAGACATTACCAAGCGTAAAGTAACCGACGAGACGCTAGGTCAGTCAGTTTTCGTTCGAACCGAGCACGGAAACAAACTTGCACAATCAGCTCAAGATACCATTTCTTTAAAACCCAAAGACACCAAGGTCTTCAGAGATGAAGCAAGCAATGGGGTTGCCCCATTGCCTTTCAGAGAACCACGCCAGCGCTCACCAGATAACAAAGAGCAGGCAGTCAAACGGTTCACGTCCTTACGGAAAACCCGGAAAAGGAAACCTGAGATGCAGCAACGCACCCGATTGGCCCACGAGGTACTGTGCACCCTAATGACAGAGGTCACAGCCATTATAAACGCACAATCACTCCTACCTGTGTCTTCTGACCCAGAAAACCCCTTTATACTTTCGCCATCAATGCTCCTTACACAGAAGGCAGGAGCACCTTCTCCACCAGGAGACTTCTCAGACAAGGATTTGTACACAAAGCAATGGAGACAAGTCCAGGCTCTGGCAAATCAGTTCTGGCCTCGCTGGAGACAAAAATATCTACCTTTGTCGCAACAGAGACAAAAGTGGACAGAACCCCACAGGAATCTTCAAGTTGGAGACTTAGTCCTGCTCAGGGACAAGCAAATCGCCCGCAACAGCTGGCCAACGGCCAGAATCACTGCTACATTCCCTAGTGGGGATGGACATGTCAGGAAGATCGAATTGAAGACTACCGACCAAGGCGATGTGAAAATTTACCAAAGGCCAGTTACAGAAGTTATTCTACTTCCACCCAATGACTGATTAAGAGACTAAGTTTTGTACTCTGCTCATTGTGACCTTACGAAGGTCAAGCGGGGAGTGTGCTGTCTTTACGACAGTAATTTAGTTTATAATATTTTTGCTTAGTAATTCATTCGATAGTATTTTCTAGTTAGAATTAGAAGTGTTTAAAGTATATTCATTGCATGTAAAATATATCGGCATGCGATGACGTCACATCCGGTTTCGCCGCGTCTTGTGGGAAAGTACCGGTTTGAAATTAGCGCGAGGGTGGGGGCTTACCACGAGGCACACCTGAGCAGAAGTTGGTTTGCAGGCATGAGAAATCACAGTGAGAGCAATGCTGTAAGTTAATAGATAATCGATATATTGAACTAAGATGTTAATGCCGATCCTGTTAGAAGTAACGACGGTCGATAATGTTTATGCTTTCGTTAGTTAAAGAGTTGCGGAGAGTTTGCATGGAAGTGTATTTAAAGTAGTCAATGGAGCAGGTAAACTCTCCCTGTATACTGCACCTTAGTGTAATGTAATTATAGTCACCTTTGCAAGTACTTACAATTGAAATGTGATATTAAGGAAGGAACAAATACTGTATCAATCTTGTATTGTTTTATCAACAGTTTTCACCATATGTTAATGTGAAGAGTGAACAGTAAATGGTTAATCTTACTGCGATCTGGTTCTTATTGACTGTGGTTTATCTCGATGTTTAATTCGGCGTTTTGTTACACGCGAAGGAGAACGTTACAAGGAGATTCAGTAAGACATTGCTTTGATTGGAGGACTTTAGTTATAGGGAGAGATTCCTCCCTGGAAGGACGGAGGCTGCTATACTGCATGCACCTACTGTTCAAGGACTAGCTTTCTACTGTCCACACAATACACCGTGTATAAAACTAGGCAGAAAGTTAAACAACTTTTCAAAAATCACCCAAGCTGAAAGCTTTCTTCGTACTTTTATTGAGAAAATGTTGTGAAATTGAAGAAAGTTAAGTAAAACACACATTGGATTCCATATAGAATCATAGCGCATCTAAATGTACTAATATTATCGGTTATTCTCACAATGAGTATTAAACAAGGTAAAACACACATTCAACACTCTACAGCTATGCAGTGGATTTGTGTGAATTCATGGTGCAACGATAGCTTAATAGCGATGAATGATGAACGTAATACTCTCATCAAAGTACATCTACTAAATTCTCACCAATATTAAGAAAGCTTAAGTCTCACAGATATTACGGATGCAAGGGCAAATAAAGATAGATAGAGATGAATGCCTTTCTACCATGTTTTCTTCAAGTCAAAATCCAAATTAGTATGCGCAGGAAATGAAGTGAAAAACAGCTTACAAACAGGAAATGATGCTTGTTCAAATCAACATGAACAGTGCCTCTAGAGCCAGAAGAAGCTTACTTCTTTGTCCAGTCTGTGGCAAAGTTTAGTTGCCAATACCCACGTGATTGCCAATACTAATTGAGTGGTGGCTCCTCACTCCCTACCAGCTTATGAAGTAGATTAAAATAGTTCTTAACCATAGACGATTTCTGATTTTTTGAAAGATTTCTGAATCCCAAAATATTTGTAGACCACCAATGATTTCCAAATGACAGCTACAATTCTTATGAACGAAATGAACATACTAATGAGTTGCAGCCAAACAAGTCATCTGCCACAAAAAGCAACGGCTGAGGAATGAAATCTACCTTTTTCTGCTATTGCTAATTATCCCAAATATATTCTAATATTTATACAATTTTCTACTAGATAACATCATCTGTATGTTATGTTTTCCAGATACTGTACTTTCGCTGGGAAAAAGTTAATTACACATATGGCCCTAAAGCTTCTAGAAACAAAAATCCCAAAGGCACACTGTTATGGCTGTGACGGATGACTCCCTAAGTACACCAATATCCATCTGATCTGCTAAGTGACATGACCTCATTGTCATACATATGACTAAATCAGATAAGAGGTCACCACTTCACTTTGCAAACCACATCTCTCAGCAGCCACACATTGTGGTTTAACAAAACTTGAGAGTCATAGAGTTATAGAGAAGTACAGCACAGAAACAGACCCTTCAGCCCATCTAGTCCATGCTGAAACCATTGAAACTGTCTACTCCCATTGACCTGCACTGGGACCATAGTCCTTCATACCTATACCATACATGTACCTGTCCAAACTTATCTCAAACGTTGAAACCAAGCTCACGTGCACCACTTGTGCTGGCAGCTCATTCCACACTCTCACGATCCTCTGAGTGAAGAAGTTTCTCCTATGTTCCCTTAAATTTTCCACTTTTCACCCTTATCACATGACCTCTGGTTATAGTCCCACCCAACATCAGTAGAAAAAGCATGCTTGCATTTATCCTGTCTGTACCCCTCATAGTTTTCTATTTGAATGTGAACAGAACAAAAGAGATGGCTGTTGACTTTAGGAAAGTATGGAGCAACCACTCTCTGCTGAACGTCGATGGCTCCTTTGTAGAGATCATTAAAAGCACCAAGTTTCTTGATGTTCATCTGGTGGAGAATCTCACCTGGTCCCTCAACACCAGCTCCATAGCAAAGAAAGCCCAACAGCATCTCTACTTTCTGCAAAGGCTGAGGAATGTCCATCTCCCACCCCCCATCCTCATCACGTTCTACAGAGGTTGTATTGAGAACATTCTGAGCAGCTGCATCACTGCCTGGTTCAGAAATTGCACCATCTCAGATCGTAAGGCCCTGCAGCGGATAGTGAAGTCAGCTGAGAAGATCATCGAGGTTTCCCTGATGTTACCCACAGAACTGCTGCTCACTGGATGTTGTACTTTTTTTTTGCACCATTCTTTGTAAACTCTAGGGAATTTGTGTGAGCTTCCCAGGAGATCAGCAGTTTCTGAAATACTCAAACCAGCCCATCTGGCACCAACAGCCATTCTATGGTCAACATGATCACATTTATTTCCTTTTCTGATGTTTGGTCTGAACAACAGTTGAACCTTGACCATGGCAGGGGTTTCCAACCTTTTTATGTTTTTGGTATCAGTGGAGCCTTACCATTAATCAAGGGGTCCATGGACCCCAGGTTGGGAAGCCCTGTTTTATGCATTGGTTGGCTAATTAGATAATTGCATTAATGAGCAGGTATAAAGATGTGCCTTATAAAGTGGCTACCAAGTATACTTCGGCATTCAGTGATAGTATCACATATGTTTCTACGTTTTTGGGACACTGTTGATCAGCCACATACATATAGACTGAAATAGGTCAGGGACTCCATATGCAAAAGTAGGTGACTTACCTCCTGACACCCCAAAACTTCTCCACTATATTCAAGACAATAATTAACAGTGTGATGGAAGATTCAAAGATTCAAAGCACAGTTATTATCAAAGAATATTTAGATTATACACTTTGAAATGTGTCTGCATACAGGCAGTCACAAAGCAAGAGATCTGAATAGCCCAATAAAAAAAGACCAATACCCACTGTGCAGTGAAGAAAGAAAAACACTCACACACACATCATGCAAAAAATAGCAGCAAGGCCAACAGCATCCCAAACAAGACTGAGCCCCAAATCTTCTCCCAGAGCAGTCCGAGCAGCCCCAAAGCTTTGGTGTCCTGTTCATCACACCAGTGGGACAGAAATGCACAACAGCTGGATCAGTCACAGCCTCAGCACCATGAAGAAAGGAATGAACATCCGTGGGGACTGAATGAAATCAGCCTGAACTTTGCCTCCATATATGACGCTCGGTGCTCCAGTCTAGCTCACAAGATCACAAGACAAAGGAGCAGAAGTAGGCCATATGGCCCATTGAGTCTGCTTGGCCATTCCACCATGATCTAAACTATTCTCCCATCTAGTTTCAATTTCTGGTTTTCTCCCCATATCCCTTGATACCCTGACTAATTAGATACCTATCAATCTCCTCCTTAAACACCCTCAATGATTGGGCCTCCACAGCTGTATGTGGCAACGAATTCCATAAATCCACGACCCTCTGACTAAAAAAATTTCTCCTCATCACTGTTTTAAATGGGTACCCTCTAATTCAAAGACTGTGACATCTTGTTCTAGACTCCCCTACCAAGGGAAACAGCCTTTCCAAATCTACTCTGTCCACCCCTTTCAACATTCAAAATGTTTCTATGAGATCCCCTCTCATTCTTCTATACTTTAATGAATACAATCCAAGAGCTGACAGTCGCTCCTCATATGTTAGTCCCTGCATTCCAGGAATCATCATAGTGAACCTTCTCTGAACAGTCTCCAACATCAGCACATCCTTTCTAAGATAAGGGGCCCAAAACTGCACACAGTATTCCAAATGCGGTCTCACCAGTGTCCCATAGAGCCTCATCAACACCTCCTTACTCTGTTCCTCTTGAAATGAATGCCAACATAGCATTTGCTTTCCTTATTGCCGATCCAACCTGGTGGTTAACCTTTAGGGTGTCCTGCACTAGGACCCCCAGGTCCTTTTGCACTTCAGATTTTTGAATTTTCTCCCCATCTAAATAATAATCTGCCCAATTGTTTCTACTTCCAAAATGTACAACCGTCCATTTCTCAACATTGTATCTCATCTGCCATTTCTTTGCCCACTCTCCTAAACTGACCAAGTCTCTCTGCAACCTTTCTGTTTCCTCAACACTTCCTGCTCCTCCACCTATCTAGGTGTCATCCGCAAACTTAGTCACAAAACCATTTAATCCATAATCTAAATCATCGATATACAGTGTAAAAAGAAGAGGCCCCAACACCGACCCCTGCGGAACACCACTAGTAACCAGCAACCAACCAGAATAGGATCCCTGTATTCCCTGTAGACAGGATAATTTGCTGTGTGATAGAAATATAGCAAAATCAGTAACAGATACTGATCTAAATGTACTACACTTAAATGCCCACAGCATTAGAAATAAAGTGGATGACCTTGATGTACAGCTACAGGTTAAAAGATATGACATAGTGGCTATCACTGAGTAATGGCTAAATGATGGATGTGATTGAGAGCTGAATGTTCAAGGATACACTGTGTATAGGAAAGATAGGAGGGTAGGTAAAGGGGGTAGCGTGGCTCTGATGGTAAGCAATGATATCAAATCACTAGAAAGAAGGGACATAAGATCAGAAGAAGTAGAATCCTTATGGGTCGAATTAAGAAATGACAAGGGTAAAAAGACACTAATAGCAGTTATATACATGCCTCCAAACAGCAGCTGGGATGCGGACTACAAGTTACAGCTGGAAATAGAAAAAGCATGTCAGAAGGAAAATGTCAAGATAATTATGGGAGATTTTAATATGAAAGTGGATTGGGAAAGTCAGGAAGATACTGGATCTCAGGAGAAGGAGTTTGTAGAATGCCTACGGGATTGCTTTCTGGAGCAGCTTGTCCATAAGCCCACCAGGGGATCAGCTATTTTGGTTTGGGTGCTGTGTAATGAGCCTGAGGTGATTAGGGAGCCCCTTGGAAGTAGTGATCATAATATGATCGAGTTCAGTTTCAAATTTGAAAAGGAGAAGCTGGCATCAGGTGTATTGATATTTCAGTGGAACAAAGGAAATTACAGTGGTATGAGAGAGGAACTGGCCCAAGTTGACTGGAAAAGCAAGCTAGATAGACGGACAGTAGAGCAGAATTGGATGAAATTCCTACAAGAAATAAGGAGAATGCAGGAAAAATATATGCCAAGAAAAAAGAAAATCATAAAAGGAAAAAAATGACACAAATGTGGCTAACGAGGGAAGTTCAGGCTAAAATAAAAACAAAAGAGGCAGCATACAAGGAAGTAAAAATTAGTGGGAAAACTGAGGACTGGATGAATTTTAAAAATTTACAGAAGGAAACTAAAAAAGTCATTAGGAAAGAAAAGATGAATTATGAAAGGAAATTGGCAATTAACATAAAAAAGGACACTAAGAGTTTTTTTTAAATATATGAAGAGTAAAAGAGTGACACGGGTTGATATAGGACCTATTAAAAAGGATGCTGGAGAAATTATAATGGGTAACAAAGAGATAGCAGAGGAACTAAATGATATTTTGCATCAGTCTTCACAGTGGAAGACATTAGCAACATACCTGATAGCCAGAGGTCTCAGGGAATAGAATTAGGTACAGTCAAGATTACTAGAGAGAAAGTGCTTGAGTGGCTAAATGGACTAAAGATAGATTAGTCTCCCAGACCAGATGAAGTGCATCCATGGGTTCTGAAGGAGGGGGCTTTGGAGATTGCGGAGGCATTGGAAATAATCTTCCAGGAATCAGTAGGCTCTGGCATGATTCCGGAGTACTGGAAGGTTGCAAATGTAGTTCCATTGTGGATAGGCAATCTCAACTCAGAGTCACATTTGAAAGATCTTCTAGATAATGATCGGCATCTATATCTTATGTCCTTATTGCAGAGATGATCAAATTGTGAGTAGCAAACGCAGTACACTACAATGGAAGGTTCATCAATAAATCCTTGCTTCAACTAGAAGAGTTCGGCTTGAGGAATAGTGAGAAGTAAGGAGGAAAAACAGAAGTTATTGCACCTTTTGTGGCTTGTAAACAGAGGAGAGGGTATTGCTGAACATGGAGGGAGGGAGCACAGCATAATAAATGAATAAATGAAATACTGAAGAAGGTGATAAAGGTAAAATGTGTCCAGCATTGGAATCATGTTGCATGTGCTGGAAATTTATCAAATGTAGAAGTTGATGTGGTGAGGTTGGAGACAAGCAAATTCTTGTTCTGGGAGGGAAGAGAGTGAGTGGGAGCAGATGTGCAGGCAACTAAGCAGGTGCTACGGATATCTTTGCCAATTATGCAAAATAAGAACTCACAACTGAAGAAAGGAAGCATTCAAGATTCTATAAAGTCTTCTAGCTTGTCTGTCCCTGTTGCATCTTTTACAATGTCATCTCCCTCACTAGTGTTTCCAATATAGTTCATCTAAAATGTTTCATCTGTGTTCTAATAAATTATATTATAGTATAGAATTATATTATTTTAAATTATTTGCCCTGAAGAATTCAGGAAGAAATGCTTGAGAGCAAAATGATAAAGGCTTCATCCACAAAAATGAGGGAGCAGCTTCAGAAAACTCACCACTGATTGGAACCATACTAAGCTCAAAGGAAAATGGCTGTGGTGGTTGGAGGTCCAGCATCTCAGCCACAGGATAACTCTGCATGGATTTTTCTGGTCAGTGTCCCGGGCCCAACCATCTTCAATCACTTCATCAATGACCTTTCAAAGATTAGGTCAAAAATAGGAGTGTTCGCTGGTGATTGCATACTGTTCAACTTCATTCGTGCTTCATCAGAAAATGAAGCAGCCGGCAAGCAGATGCAGGAAGACTTGAGAATTATAGTTAACATTCACAAGTGCCAGGCAACTATAATATCCAGCAAGAGAAAACTCAACAATAAATGGCTGACATTCAGTGACGTTTACCATTGACCAGAAACTGAACTGGAGTAGACTTATACACAATCTGATTACAAGGGCATGTTAGGGGCGAGCATCTCACCTCCTAATTCCCTAAAACCTGTCTACAGTCAGCAAAACTCAAGTCAGGAATGTGTTGAAATACTCTCCACCTGACAGAATGAATGCAGCTTCAACAATAATCAAGAAACTTGACACCCACTGCATATAGTAACCCATTCACTCTCTCCTGCATTGACACACAAAAGCAGCAGTTAGTACAATCTACAGGATGTACAGCAGCAAGCGATTAAACTCTTATGTACTATCTTCCCAAACCACAACGTCTACAAAAATACGCGTCAGTAAAAGCATGGGGTCACTGTCAGCTGGAAGTTGTCTGCCAAGCTGTACACCATTCTGAACTGGAAATAATTTTCACTGCTGCTGAGTCAAAATCCCAGTGCTTTCCCCTCACTGCATAGTGGGGCATTCAACTCAAGGTCTGCATTGGCTTGATAAGACTGCTCACCACTATCTTTTCCAGGGCATCTATAGAAAAACAACTAAATCCTGGATCTGTCTGTGAAGGCCACATCTCTTGAATGAATTTATGTTTTTAAAAAGTCCTTTTAATTTGGAGGAAATGAATAGAGAAAATGAGAAGTTATTCACTCACTATGTATTTTATCATCGATTTACCTTTTAGTTCTCTTCTTCACTTTCATTTTTTTTCCATACACTTAATTTTATTTACTTATTGGATACAGAATGGAATAGGCCTTCCTGGCCCCTCAAGCCATGTTACCCAGCAACCCCTGACTTAACCCTATCCTAATCATGAGACCATTTACAATGACATATTGACGCAACAACTGGTACGTCTTTGGACTGTGGCAGGAAACCAAACCCACATGAAGGAAACCCACACATACACAGGGAGAACTTACAAATTCCTTAAAGACAATGGCAGGAAGTATACAGGGATATGCAGCCAAGCAAGATAACTAGCTGAAATTATGTCAGAATTTAAACTTGGAATCAAGAGGGCCAGGAGGGGCTATGGAATGTCCTTGTGAAGTAGAATTTAGGAAAGTACCCATGCATTTTATATATGAATTGAAAAGAAGAGGATAATTAGGAAGAACATGAGACCATGGACAAAGGAGGAAGTTAATACCTGGTGCCAGGGGAAGTGCGTGAGCTACTAAATGATTATGTTGCATTGGAGTTTACCAAGGGGATGGACTCGTGAGATCAGAGATGATTATATGTTGATAATCCAGGGTAGGTGGTAATCAACAAGGAGTACCTATTGTTTAGTTGCAGCATTACTGATACAGACAAAGGTTATGTTTGTTTAATGCTCCACCTTTATGCAAAAAAAAATAAAATTCAGCACTAGAACCATTCAAAAGCTTCCACAATATTCTATACTGACAAAAATATGAGCAACAAGACTCAGTAAAGTTGGGTGAGTTTAAAACTTCTGGAGAATGTGGTGACGCAGAAGGCATTTCATGCAGCTGAAGTAAGATTAGCCCGTGCAGGTAAAGCTCAATACACGATGGCTAATGTGACTAAGGCGAATGAAGTTTTCAATGTTCTAACAATTCCTCCAAAATAGCTGAAGAATCTAGATTTGGAAAGGTAGGAAGTACAGTGTTTAAAACGTTCCTAATCAGTGAATATCTAAAAAAAATGAGATCTAGGCAAATTATATTTATTAGATAATTGTTCAAAGGACATAAAACAATTATCCAAAAATAAATTAGAAAATTGTAGTATACCTTTAGTCTTCCAAGCTAAATAAGCTTGGTCCATAATAGAGGGATGAAAAAATAAATTGGATACAATAGGAATTGCTAAAACAAATTGATTCAACCCAAAAAATTTCCGAAATTGAAACCATATACGTAAAGTGTGTTTAACTATCGGATTGTCAATTTGTTTATGCAATTTAGAAAGAGCAAAGGGAAGAGAAGTCCCTAAAATAGAACCCAATGAAAATCCTTGTACAGATTTAGTTTCCAGATTTACCCAGTGAGGGCTAGGAGATAAATCCAAATCCCTTAACCAACATTTCAAATATCGAATATTAATTGCGCAATAATAAAATCTAAAATTAGGCAATGCCAATCCACCTTCCTTTATTGACTTCTGTAAATATCTTTTACCTAATCTAGGATTTTTAATCTGCCATATATATGAGGAAATTTTTGAATCAGCATTGTCAAAAAAGGATTTCGGAATAAAAATTGGTACCACTTGAAATATATATAAGAACTTGGGTAAAATAATCATCTTAATAGCATTAATCCGACCTATCAGAGATAAAGACAATGGTGACCATTTAGTAAACAAACATTTAATCTGATCAATTAAGGATAAATTAACTAGTTGAAGAATTTTATCCCAATTCTCAATAGGGATAGTAAAGTTAAGTTCTCTTTCCCAATCATTCTTAATCTTATAAAAGGCCTGTGAATGTATTTTCATAATTATATTATAAACATTTGATATTACACCTTTCTGTAAAGGATTTAGTTCTAACAATTTCAAAATCTACCTTTCCAAATCTAGATTCTTTGGGTGTTTTGGGGAAATTGTTAGAAATAAATCCTATTGAGAATTGGGATAAAATTCTTCAACTAGTTGCTTTATCCTCAATATGTGCTAAACATTCATTGATACAGTTTAAAGTTGTGCACAGGGCTCATATGTCTAAGGATAAATTGGCTCGTAAGGATAAATTGGCCACATAAATCGTATATGTGACAGACGTCATTCTGAGATAGCTTCTCTAACTCATATGTTTTGGTCATGTCCATCTTTGAAAAAATATGGGAAAGATATTTTTGATATTATTTCCATGGTATTGAACATAGATTTACAACCTTATCCTATTACTGCAATCTTTGATTTACCAATGATGGAGTCAATTCATTTATCTTCTTCTGCTTGTCGGATGATTGCATTTCTTACATTAATGGCTAGAAGATTTATTTTGTTGAATTGGAAAGAAATTAATCTGCCTACCATATTTCATTGGTTTTCTCAAACTATGTTATGTCTAAATTTGGAAAAAATTAGAAGTGTCATATATGATCCTATTAAATTTGAAAAGACTTGGAGGCCATTTATTCAATATTTTCACATGATGTAATTTGACCCTGTTGCAATCCTATTTGTTTTTCCAGTTTTGATCATATATATGTAGAGAGGATCGGAGTTGGTGACACTCATAATACTTTGTCTTTTTATAGATACTATAAACAGCCCATTTTTGTTCCTTTTTTCCTTTTCTTTATTAGTTAATGGTTCGTTTGTTAGATTATTTTTTCTTGAGGTAATAATATATTTTTTTCTCTTTTTCTTTTTTCTGTTTTTTTCAACATGATATACTTAGTTTTTTTTGTCTTGTTTATATGATATTTGTATCATTCATGATTTGGGAAGACTTAACTATATTGTACTTATTGCTTGTGTATCCTTTTATGTTCATTTTAATTTTGTAATTTTGTAATCCCAATAACTATGTATTAATCTTATCATGTTGATATTAATAAAAATATTGAAAAAGAGAAGAAAAGAAGTTTTCAATAGAGTTGATGGTTGTATGTAAATGAGCTTCAGTCAGCTCAATGTGAGTTCTTTGAGCAAAGCTACATGCCTGGTGATGGTCAAATCAGGACCTGCAAATGTGACTGTTAAGTGTGGATTCATGAAGAAACATGAGTGATATTGCCCTTAACCATTCACATTTCTACAATCCAAGAATCTGTTATCTCAGACTCAGATATACTTGATGACACACGTCTCCCCATTTCATTCTGTTAAAACATTTCAAAGAATCATGATGTCACAGGAGAAAATGTTTCTCATCCAACTTTCAGAAAGTTTCCTTTGCCTTGACATTGTGCTTACTCATTCTAGATCTCCCCCACTAAGGGAAATTGCACCACATCCTCCATCCTTCCAAGTTACTGCATGTTCTTGTGTATTTTGGTATGATTACAAATCATTTTCTAAACTAGGACCTAATGAAAGGGCTCAGCCAAAAATGTTGACTGAACTTAAGGGGTATTTAGACATACAACAGAATGGACAAGACATAGAAAGGTACAAACCTAACCATGGGCAAATAGGATTAGGGCAGGTGGGTAAAAGGTTGGCATGAATGTGATGGACTCAGGGACTTATTTCTGCATGACCACACCCATATAACACTACATGTCCAAGACGAATCAGTTATCTCTTGAGAAATGTTTGAGCAGGTTTTATATACACACACACACACACACACACACACACACACACACTTACACTTCTAACCTAGGACAGGGCATCTCTGGCCTTCCAGCATCCAGTGGACTTGGACTCACAGACATTGGGCCTTCAACTTCTTCAGTGCTGGGCCCTTTGTTGATTGTCATCTATAACAATGATCTGGATCAGTTAACTGGATCAGCAAGTTCGTGGATGACACCAAGATTGGGGTGTGGTCGACAGCAAGAAAGACTGTTATGCCTTGCAGGGGGATCTTCATCAACTGGAAAAGTAGGTTGAAAAATGACAGATGGATTTTAATTCAAACAAATGCAAGGTTTTGCACTTTGGTAGGACCAACCAGGGTAGGTCTTACACAATGAACACTAGGGCTCTGAGGAGTGTGGTACAACAAAGGGTTTTGGGAATACTGGTCCCTAATTCACTGCAAGTGGCATCACATGTAGATTGGGTCATTAATAAAGTTTTTAGCACATTGACCTTTATAAATCTCCTATTGAGTACAGGAGATGGAATATTATTTGAAGCTGTATAAGACGTTGGTGAGGCCTAATTTGGAGTATTCTGTACAAAAGTAGAGAAAACTTACAAGGATATTGCCAGGTCTGAGTTATAATGCAAGATTGAATCATTTTGGACTATTCCTTAGAATATAGAAAAATGAGAGGTGATTTGACAGAGATGTCAAGTCAAGTCAAGCCAAGTCAAGTTGCTTTTATTGCCATTTCAACCATAACTGCTGGTACAGTACACAGTAAAAACAAAACAACGTTCCTCCAGGACCATAGTGCTATATGAAACAACACAAAACTGCATTAGACTACCTGAAACAACACAAATCTACACTACACTACGTGAAACAACACAATACTATGTTAGACTTACAGTGCAAGACAGTACAATAAATATTAAACAAGGCAATAGGCACAGTAAAGGGCAAATTACAATATAATAATAAATGATGTAAATGTAAACAATGTTTTAGCAGGAATTGAGGAAGAAATGAGCAAAAATTGCAAAGAGAGTGGAGGTGTATGTGTGTGTGTGTGTGCGTGTGCGTGTGTCTGGGCTAGTGTCAGACTAGTCTCTGGGAATTGAGAATTGAGGCTTGGGGGAAGAAAATGTTAGACTTCTGTGGGATCTGTGGGATGTTTCAAATAAAACACTCACTGGGTGTAAGTGGCTAGAATCTGCCTTGTTGGAGCTGGTTATTAATGGAGATGAAATGAATATTTAGTACCATTTATCATTCCATGCCTGAACATTATCTGGGGACTTACACCATGCAGATTATGTGCTGCTTCATCTACTGAGGATAGTTCTTCAATCTGAAAGGCTTGGTCCAGTCTAGACCAATGAGTGCTATATTCATCAACATCTCATGTGTTTCCAGCCTCACTGCCTGCAACAATATCACTATTGGTTTTGGTATGGCTGTTTTTTTGTTTCCTTCCATACAATACAATCGATCTTCAGGAATATTTTCACTCATTTAATATAAAGGATGAGTTTTCAATTCCAGTTGCAGTTACTAAGCTCTCAAACACATCTGACCTGTCTACTGTCTGGAATGCTCACAGTGCTACTTAGCAAATTATCAATACAAGAGAGTCTGCAGACACCATTCACCATTCAGGTTACTCTCTTTTGTGCATATAATGTTTCAGTAATATTTGAGTAATATTGTAAATACATTGTTTGATTAAGCATTCTTTGTTGTTTACATAATTTATTAGGGATTATATGAAGAAGGTACATGAATGGTATACATCATTATCCCACACATTATAAGTGTGTCCCTCACTAACGAAAATGACAGTAAAAATGAAATATACCTGTTTTCTTCTGATTAGTGTTATATATTGGAGTTACACAAAACATAACTGTGGCATCAGTAAGTTTTAAAATCTACCTGAGATAACTCCCTACCTATTGAAGAATGCAAGACGTTCAAATTAAAAGCAAGCGCAGCACACTTTCTTCACAAGAGGAGAGAAACGGTTCAGTAGAGAAGTGTTTTTGTTTCTTCACAAGGGGAACAAGACATTGGAGTTTGAACAAAAGGCAGAAAATGGTCAAAATTCATAGGCACATAAACAATGAGTACCAGGTGATGATAATAATATAATTTTTAAAAAGAGCAGAAATGTCTGGCTACATTAGAAAGATAGATGCGTTCAATTGCACAATGGATAACAGGCTGCAAACACTGAGAGAACTGAGTAGCATTTTCGGACAAATGAAATAGACATTGAGAAATTAGTGCCTGTTTTGCTGAGAGTAATAGCTGGCATACAGTTTGATGAGAAGTTTAACTGCTCCAACTAAACCAGACAAAATGAACTTTGCTAATATCATGAAAGTAATGGAAGAACATTTAGGAGCAAAACCATTGTTGATTACAGAATGCTGTACGTTCCATAAGTGGAATCAAATGGAAGAAGAATCCATTTCAGCAAAAATGGCTGAATTGAAGAAGTTGTCAGTTCAGTAATGGGCTTAATGATGCGCTTAGGCAGAGGTTTATAACCTGGGGTTCATAGACCCCTTGATTAATGGCATAAAAAAGATTGGTCACCCTTGCACTGAAAGATCGTTTGGTTTGTGGAATCTTACAAGAAAGCATTCAAAAACACTTCTAACTGAAGCATACTGCACATTTTAAAGAACAGTTGAAAAAGCTGTATCAAGGAAAACAGCAGTCAGAGATGCAATTTGGTTGCAGTCAGGAATTAAAGTGAATGTGAACAACCTTGCAAAGTCTAAACAGAAACTCGTCTGGCCCAACATTGTTACTGTTCTGGTAGGGGCTCATATACACCAGACCAATGAATACTTAAAGGCAAAACTTGCCAAAAATGAAACAAAGTAGGACACATACAAAGAGCATGTTGGACGAACAAAAATAAATGAACTGCACAGCATTGTGAAAAAAGATAAACAGTCAAGCTGCAGTTTCAATAAGAATACTAATTTACATGCTGTTGATAAAAAATATGACAAAGATGAAAGAGACACAGGACTGGGTAGCCTGGAGATATATAACGAGATAACTAATAATGGACAAGCAGTATTGCTTACACCAAAAGTGAGACGTATATTCATTAGAATGGAATTGGATACTGACTCATTGTTTCAGTCAAACCACAAGATGAGCTTGAACAGGATTTTAAAGATACTGAACTGAAGCCTTCAGGTGTGCAAGTAGAAACATATACAGGAGAAAATGACATGCATAACAGTGAGATACAACAACCAGCAAACCACATTGGGCTTGTATGTGGTAAAAACAGGAGGGCCAGCATTGTGGGGACTTGAGTGGCTGAGGTAACTACAACTTGATTGGAGATCCATCCAATTTTGCATGCCACATCATTGCAAGAGTCCATTAATAGCAAATTAAGAAATATACTGGATGATGGTTCCAGGGTGGCACTGGAAAACTTAAACATATCAATGGTAAAATAGTGTTATTGAAAATGTTTATACAAAGCCCATCTGGTTCTTTATACCATCCATAATAAAGTAGACAATGAGCTAGATCACACAGAGGCTGAAGGAATTCATTCTAAGGTTGAGTAGAGCCCATGGGCAACATCAGTGGTCCCATTAGCCAAGGTACCTGATGTCAAGATGTCAGGACCAGAGGTGATTTGAAGGTCACCATCAACCCAGTACAGAAAGTGTAATAATACCCTCAGCCCAGGGTAGAGGATATTTTCACTAACTTCTTTGGAGGGAAACACTTAGCACAATGAACTTAGCTGTGGCCTATCTACAGACAGAGAAAGATGAAGAGTCCAAAGTGGTTCTCAGAATAAGGGCTTTATCACTACAATAGGTTTATTTTTAGAGAATCTGCACCAGCACTCCAGCAGGAAGGTATCGACCAGGTGACCAAGGTTGTCCAGGTGCTCAGTGTTACCTTGTTACTGATGAGGATGACAACGAACATCTCCAAAATCTCAAGACAGTGTCTAAAGGATTAGAAAATTATGGGCCCAGAGCATGACACAGCTATGTAACTTCCTTAAACCAAGCATCACCTACTGTGGTCACACCATTGATCCACAGGATTTACGTAAGCAGGTTAAGAAAATTCAAGCAGTGTGTGTCACAGTTGCAGTCCTTTTTAGGATTTGTTAATTACAATTATACAGGTCACAACAAAAGAAAATATGTAGTTGCTGGAAATCCAAAGGGTTTTGGCCTGAAATGTCTACTGTACTCTTCCTAGATGTTGTCTGGCCTGGATGCTGCCTGGCCTGCTAAGTTCCTCCAGCATTTTGCATGTGTTACTATAAAATAGGTTCTTGCCAAGTCTGACTACTGTGCTCCTCCAGGAAGAAATGACAATGGACAAAGCAATGTTGAGGATGACAACGAACATCTCCAAAATCTCAAGACAGTGTCTAAAAGATTAGAAAATTATGGGCCCAGAGCATGACACAGCTATGTAACTTCCTTAAACCAAGCATCACCTACTGTGGTCACACCATTGATCCACAGGATTTACGTAAGCAGGTTAAGAAAATTCAAGCAGTGTGTGTCACAGTTGCAGTCCTTTTTAGGATTTGTTAATTACAATTATACGGGTCACAACAAAAGAAAATATATAGTTGCTGGAAATCCATAAGTTTGGGCTATAAAACATTTTGATCAGTACTTGTGTGGGCGAAAGTTTACCCACATTACTGATCATTAACTATTGGGGTCCATTTTTAATTCACAGAAGGGTGTTCCACTAACAGCAGCCCAAGTGCAGAGATAGGCTCTGTTACTTGGAAGTCACAATTACAAGATCGAATTCAAGAGGACGACTAATTATGGAAATGCTGATGGATTGCCCATTTACCCTTGAAAAAGGAAGTAACTGAAAAATTTACAAAAGAGGACATTCCTCTTGATGTATTCTCCCTAATGCAAAACTAACCCCCCCCCCCCATTACGGAAATGATGGTCCAAAGGGAAACCAGAAAAGGTTTCCACACTGTCTCAGGTCTACTGGTTACCCAAAATAGCAGAAATGTGCAGTAAAAACTCAATTTTGCCCATTTCTACCAGCATTAGGGTGAACTTGCCTTGACAGGGGTTTCCTTCAGTGGGGATTGAGAGTTGTTATACCATCTAATTTAGAGCTAAAGTGTTGGAGGGGCTACACTCGAGGCGTAGTTGAAATGAAAGCTTTGGTTTGAAGCTTTTTCTGGTGGCCTGGGATAGATTAGCAGACTGAGTGGTTTGCCGTGCACTGTTCGGGGTGCCAACACATCCAGATGTTTCTGAGAATCAACTTCTACAACCACCACTGAGGGGGCCCCAGAACCTAATGTTGTTTCACAGCCAGAAGTCTTTACTGCCAAGTAGAGTGATCTCACTCACCCCCTTGTCAGGAAAGACATTAACCCACAAAATTAAAAAAACCCTCATAGTGATTAACTCTGAATGGGACGATTTATATATATATGGTATATATACTTACATTATATACCCACCTTCCCCCTCACCTGGTCTCACATATCACCTGCTAGCTTTTATTCCTTCTTCCACTCTCTCCTTCTTATTCTGGTTCTGCCACCTTACTTTCCATTCCCAAAGAGTGCCTTGGCCTGAAACATCAATTGTGTATGCCCCACCATAGATACAGCCTGAACTGCTGAGTTCTACCAGCATTTTGTGTGTGTTGCTCTACTTAGCAAGCTAAGCTCTCTAGACCCATCATGCTAGCACACTGTCCTGCTTCTTTCTTAAGCATGACTACCTATCATCATGGCCAATATCATACCTGTGTTGTGTTAGCAAGTAGGTGGAGTTCAAATCAGAGACAGGGCTAAAAATGTTCATTGCTAAAGGCTGCAGTTTTCAAGATAAATGCAGCATCATGGTTCAACAATGGTCTGAGTGTCATTAATTATGGTTCAAAGTGCATCTTATTGGAGACATGAGATTGCAGATGCTGAAATCTGAATCAACAGTCCAAATGAATTGTCTCAGCCCAAAACTTCAACTGTCTATTTCTTTCCATGGGCATGTCTGACCTGAACAACTCCTCCAACATTTGGTGCGTTACTTAGACTTTTAATAGCTCTTTACACCTATTATTCACTACTGTACTTGGGGTTATGTAAGTTAGGTAAAACATTTACCAAGCTTTTTCCTAACTCGTTTTCAATCTCTGTTTCTTTCTTCTTTGTGATAGCCGTGAACTTCTTGCTACATTAGAGACACCATACCCAAATTATTGCCAGTTTCCCCAAAATAAATTTTGCTTAAGCTGATCCTGATATTTCTTTTGATTTTGCTGATGCTCCTGTTAAGTGATAAAGCAGTTTCCTGCCTTGGGGATCTTTTCCCAATGGTGATACTGGACCTTATGTATATCAAGCAGTTTTTGTTTTAGCTTCAAAATCCAATTTATTTTATGTATTTGTTTTTAGTCATCAGCTTAATTGATATTTAATTTTACTTGGAACTTGTTTCTGGCTAATGTTACGAACCTCGTAACTGGGTCACTTACCAGCAAAGATAGAGAGGTCCGTTGAAGTCTGATAGTACTATTTTTAACAGTATTTATTGATAAAGAGACACAAAAATAAGATCAATGCAATCATACAGGTAATATACGTCGTCAGTACTAAATCTAAAAGCGCGGGTATAATAATAAGAAGAAGAAATAGCTCCATCGTTGTCTAGGGGTAAATATATTGTCTGATGGAAATATAAAAGTCACTGTTAGTTCGTTCAAGCTGCAGCATTTTGGGTTTGAGAGAAAGACGGGTTAAACTTGCCCAATTCTTTTATGAAGCCAATCCTTCGAGTCTTTTGGGAGTTGGTTTCCCTGTTGTTAGCTAAAAGCCATTTTTCTGTGGTAAAAGCCACCAGTTCCGGGGCGAATGGAACCGAACGCACATGGCCTCCTCCCAATGGCTTCCACTATTACAGGATCGCTAGCGTTTCTTCTGGTGTGTCTGAGGGGCTGTTCCCACAGACCCTCTTTTATCCTGACTCACAGGGTCTCAGATGTCAATCAGGTTGGGGTGAGGCAATCCCTCCCTCAACCAGCCCACTTTGCCTGAGGGCTTCCACGTAGCACAGTATTGCAATACACAAGTTTGTCTTCAAGAGACAGTGGCCGTGTCCCGTAGCTTTATATCGCCAGGGAATGAGACATTCCGCACGTCTCTCTCTCATTTCCTGGGTCTCCTGACCCAAATCAATAGTGATCTTGCCATTCTTACAAAGGGGGGGGGGGGGGGCTACCCCGCACCCTTCGGCCCCTCAGAGCTGTGGTACATTCATAACACTAACAAATAACCACAGATGGAACCAGTTTCAGTTTTGGACTACTTTCAACATATGTAGCTGGAAGTCAAACCTGAACTACAAGTATAACTTGAAGATCAGCATGAAACATTATTCTCACAGAGTAAATATTCTTTGATTTTTCTTCTGTATAAACAGATTAAAAGTCCAAGGCCTGGAAAGTCCCTCCAGCTGTTTGAACCTGCATATCAACGACAAGTAACTTTGGAATTTACATCATGGAAATTTTATTGAGGGAATTATGAGAAGCTAGATAATAGAAAATAGATGTTTCACATCGTCACACTGTTAAATTATTTTAGTGTTCACATAATCTTTGGCTTGTATCTATAAATGCACAAACCTTTTGCTTTCATTTCACTGAAGAGCTATTAGTGAACATAATGACATACAATCAGCCAGTTTAATTGAAACAAGAAAGCATTGCACAAGGAGTTTTACATATTATTATTAGTTAGTATGCTACCAAAGGGAATGTAAACTCTGTAAATGCAAATGACAAGACAAGAATGACATGTGTACAGTATGTCTCACTACTGTCAGTGACTTCTTTGTAGAATCTTTCATTCATGCCTACTTTTCCTCTTGATTTGAACATTCGTAGATTGTGTCAAGAGTTGCACAAAATTCTGTTTATGTCTTTCCACATATACTGACTGCTCATGCTGACTAAGGCTACATCCACACTAGACCGGATAATTTTGAAAACGTCGGTTTCGTGTAAAAACGAAAGGCGTCCACACTATGTGTTTTTAAAAATATCACTGTCCGCATTGAAACAGGTTTCGCTGAATCTCCTCCTACTGTGCATGCGCAGGACTCATCTACCGAAAACAAGCGACATGTTTGGTGTTGAATCTCGCTGTGAAAGACAGTGCATGTGTTGCCTTTAAGACATTTGTTTAGTTTATTATATTTTCGCTTTAGTAATTCGTTTGTTATCGTTTTCTAGTTAAAGTTAAGATTGTTTAAAGTAAACTCGTTGTCTGTGATATATTGCTGCATGCGATGACGTCACTCCCGGTTTCACCGCGTCTTGTGGGAAAATATCGGTTTGGAGAAACGGGAAGGAGGGGGCTTGTGTGAGCAGGATCAGTGCGAGAAAAGTTTTCTTTCTACCCACTAGAAACAGTAGAGAAGCAACACTGTAAGTTCATGAGATAATCGATATGTTGAATTAAAAATGTTAATGCTGATTCTGTTAAAAGTAATGACAGTTGATAAAGTTTATGTTTTTTGTTATTTAAAGAGTTGCAGATAGTTTGTGTTGAAGTGTATTTAAAGAAGTTGATTCTGTAAGTAGATTCTGACTGTATGTTGCATTTTTAATGTAATATAGTTGTAGTTTTACTTTTGCAAGTATTTATGATGTAAATGTGATGTTAAGAAGGAAACAAATACTGTATATATTTTGTATTGTTTTATCAACAGTTTTCACCATACGTTAATGTGGAAGAGTGAACAGTAAATGGTTAATCTTACTCATTGACTGGTTTATGCTTGGTGTTTAGTTCAGAGTTCTTTTATACCTGTGCAAAAACACTATAGTGTGTGTTTGTTCAATTACAGACTAGAAACTAGAAAAGATGGACAACTGTTGGCTCTCATGCAGGAGGACTTAAAAGTTAAAAAAAAAAACAAATACTAGAGTGTATGGAGGCAACCGACAGGGAGTTCACGGACAGTATGACCCGGCTGATGACAAACGTTGAAAAATTGACAAACTCTGTTGCATTGATAAAGCCCCTTGTTAAATGTGTAAAACACGTCTGCATCAGTGTATTCTTGTATTTCCATACAATGTTATATTGGGCTGTTACACATCTATTGTCAGAGAAGTACTTGTATAAATAGGGAAACCACGTTCATACGAGCAAGGACAGAAAACAGGGCAAAGTGAATATACTTATTTATTCAATAAGTTATGGGTCAAAGTATTTGGCGAATACATTTCTAACTCTTCTGGCTTCAGACTCATTGCCGTCCGTTCTGATATTGTTAGGTTCCATTCAAGAAAACAATGAAATGGCATGCTGCCGTCACAATCTGATCTGGCAGGTCATGACAGCGTTTTCAGATTTCTCCGGTTACCCCATCCACACTGATCTGCCCAAGTGGTGTTTTCAAAATTACACACCCTGGAGAGTGTTTCTGAAAACCTCTGGTTTCCGGGGGATGAAAACGCCATTTTAGTGTGGACAAAGGGTAAAAACGAAGAGAAAAAGCTACGGATCCGGATTTATCCAGTGTAGTGTGGATGTAGCTTTACTGTTCATTAACTTCTGGTTATGTAGCATCATGATTGCTATTCTCTTTCACCTATTTCAATCCTTCCCATGGTCTCAGTCCTCCTTGTCTTCATCATCTGCTCAACAAAGGAAAACTAACCCATTCTAACTTTCAAACACATTAAATCCAAACTCTTTGACAAAGCTTTTACATAGGACATAACAAAACCAAAAGCAGGAATCCCCATTCAAATCCTTATGGCTACTATCACATTCAAGTAGCCCCAAACTATTATCTAGGAATCACTTTACTCATCTTTAATTCCCTGAAGATTGAAAAAATCCTTTGGTCTGTGTTTTGCTTATTTTGAGGTCAAACGACGTCTTGATTCTTTGCCATTTGGACATGATACCTCCTTTTGTGTTCTTTTTCTAAATTTATTAGGCAGAAATACTTTGAAACGCCCCAAACTGTTCTGCTACATTAAAGTTATTATTTATTTCAGTCATTTAATGTTTGTGAATTAAATATTACTAGCAAGGCCAGCATTTGTCATCACTTATTATCCTTGAGAATCAGATTCTACAACTTCAGGTAACTATTTTATACCAGAACTAGTCAATCCATCAGTAACTTTGGTTCAGTTTTCCTCCCTTCATTACCATGACCTAACTTGCCGGACATTTCATAAACCATTTCATTTTGCAACTTCTATATTCCCTTGTTTATGTTCTTACTCTAAAACAGCTCTCATATACACATCATTCAGATTACCACATTCACAGTTTATTCCCATGACCACTCTGGCCTCACCCAATCAGTAATTTTCTGTGTTAAAGAGTCATATAAAATTGCAGCACAGAAACAGGACATATCCATGCTGAACCATTTAAACTGTCTGCTCCTACTCACCTGCACTGGGACCACAGCCCTCCATATGCCTACCATCAATGAGCCAATCCAAGCCTCTCGTAAATGTTGAAATCAAGCTCACATACACCACACTCTCACAACTCTCTGAGTGACGAAGGTTCCCCTCATGTTCCCCTTAAACTTTTCCTCTTTCACCCTTAACCCATGACCTCTCCTTGTAGTTCCACCCAACCTCAGTGGAAAAAGCCTGTTTGCATTTACCCTATTTTAAGTCCTCATAATTTTGTACATCTCTATCAGATCTCCTCTCAATCTTCTATGTTCCTCTACATCCTACACACTCTGCCTTCTCTGCAGATTAAAATAGTTAGTTCTCTCTCTTTCCTAATTCATAAAGTTATAAAGTAATGGAATAATACAACAGGGAAACAAGTCCTACAGCCCAACTCATCAATTCTGATCAAGGTGCCCATCTAAAATAGTCCCATTTGCCTGCATAGAGACCATCTCACCCCAAAAGTTTCCCATCCACATACTATTTCAAAAATTGTTTCAATGTTGTTGTTATATCTGTCTCAATTACTTGCTCTGGCGCTCGCTCCATAAATGCACCACGGTTTGCATAAAGAAGTTGCACCCTCAGCTCCCTTTTAAATGTTTCAAAGGTTCAAAGGTTCAAAAGTACAATTTAATGTCAGTGAAACGTATACAATATACATCCTGAAATGCTTTTTCTTCTCCTCACATCTTAAACCTATGATCTCCAGTTTTTGGTTCACTGGATAAAGGCTTGTGTATTCACTCTATCTATGCCCCACATGATATTATGAATCTCTATAAGATCACCCCTCGGTTTCCTACATTCGAATGAATAAAGTCCCAGCCTGCTTAACTTCCACCTATTACTCAGGCCCTCAAGTCCTGGCAATGTAGTAAATAGTCTTTGCACTCTTTTCAGCTTAGTAACATCTTCTAAATAACAGGGTGACCAAAACTGTACCAATACTTTAAGTGTGACCTCACCAACATCGTGTACAACTCTAATACAATATCTCAGCTCCTATACTCAAGCCATGTCTGATAATTTCTTCCGATCCCTGTTAACATTTGATGTATATTTCTATGATGCTTTGTTCTACAACACTTCTCAGGGCTCTACCATTCATTGTGTAAGTCATACCCTAGTTTGACTTTGCAAAATAAAACATCTTATGAATAAGAAAAATAGTTATGTGAGAGAGAGAGGCCGGATTGTGCTACTGGAATATGCCCTATCTATACTCCTCATAATTTTATATACCTCTATTAAAATCCCCAGTGCTCCAGGTCAAAGAGGAAAGATCTAAAAGACACCTGAGGGGCAAGTTTTTCACTCAAGGATAGAGGGCATTTGGAATGAGCTACCGGAGGAAGTGATAAAGACAAGTAAAATTACAACATTTAAAAGAAATACGGATGTGCACATGTCCTCTTCTCACTGCTACCATCAAGGAGAAGGTCCAGGTACAAACTATGAAGGGTGGTGGTGCTGAGAAGGGATGGTTTGCTGATCAAAACAGACTATTTTTGTAGAGTATTGAGCCAAAACAACAACAACAACAAAGAAAATATAAATTCAACAGAAAGACACAGAACCAGTTGGACTTTTCATTGAGAGGGCTACAAAGTATACTTGCAAGCAAGCAAACCATTAAAAAAAGCCTGAAAGTATTCAAATAAACATTATTTCAACTTAACTGAGGAATTACTCAAGTAAAAGAAATGGAAGAGAGAAATACAGTTAAATCTGTGAAAGACCTAGGGTAGTGCACAATAATTTCCTTCAATTTATAAGGATATTGAGGAATTACTGATGATTTGAATAAACTTTCTGAAAGCAGCAATAGATTAAGAAATTACATCTGTCAAATGAATGGGATTTCTCCCAAGGGAGCATTATGTGGAGTAGTAGTGGGTGCAACAAAATCTGATAAGAAAATTCTACACTTCGGTATAGATTTAGAGAAGAAATTTTCTTGTGTGGGGCAATTCATTACTCAAGACCATGAATATAATCTGTTTATCAATTTGTTCAACAGTGCATTCAGGAGTTGTTTGCACTGCAGAAATGCTGGTTTGTCATCATTACAAAGATATAATTATGGTGATGCAATGAAAGCCTTTACCGATAAGTGAGAATAGGTCATGAGAATTATTTGTTTATAGGGTGAGAAGAACAGTGAGCAGAAACTAAATAATACCATAGTACAAGCAGGAAAATCCTATGACACTTGTATAAGGTAATGATTAGCTATGACATTTGGTGATTTTTTTTGAAAGGAAGAATAATAAAGGATTTAAAAGTAGTGTGAAAAGCAAAGCAACTGCAGATGCTGAAATCCAAAAGAAGAAAGAACTAGAAATATTGAATAACCCTGGTGTGTATTTGTGGAGAAAGAAACTGAGGTAAAATTGGTCACCTTTCATCACAATTGGGAAAGTAGGGGAAAAAGGTGTTTCAAGTTATAGATGGAGTAAACCAACCAAATGTTTTGTGATGAGGAGTATAAAGTGAATCCAGTGACTCAGATAATACTGATCCAATTTAAGGGTGGTATGTACTTGCTGATCATGCAAGAAAGTGAACCTCAGCATTGTATATAGTGAAATATACGTACTTTGATAATAAGGCAACACGAGTGGAATCTGCAGATGCCGGAAATAAATAAAAACACAAAATGCTGGCAGAACTCAGCGGGCCAGACAGCATCTATGGGAGGAGGTAGTGACGACATTTCAGGCTGAAACCCTTCAACAGGAGTGAAGTAACATGGGATGGTCGAGGGGGGATAAGAAGTGGGGGAAGGGATGAAGTAGAGACCTGGGAAGTGATGGGCTGAGGGGAAATGGGCTTTACTTTGAGCCTTGAAATCTGAATAGGGTAAATTAATCTGAAAGGAAAATGAAGAAAAAAATATTCAGAGATACAGCACAAGCAGTTGCTTGCAATTGGAATTGACAATGAATGTTGGGAGTACCCTGAGATAAGATAATCCTTGGGGAGAGATAAACTAAGTAAACATTACTTGTTAATGACCTTGGTTTTGAGGAAGTGAGATCAGACAAGCAGAGAATGCTATTTATTTGAAAACATTAATTTCAGTTTTAAAGTCATGAGTACTGCAATGTGCAAAGACTAATGACGAGATGCTGTCATTTGAGGTAATGTTGATCTTCACTGGAGAAGCGTGGGAGACAAAAGATAAAGAGTTCCCATTGAGAGTAAGATGGAGAAATGAAGACACAAACCATGGGGGGCACAAAGTTACCTTTGCAAATTGAGTGAACGTGTCCTGCAAAGCAGTCACTACATCTCTATTTGGTTTCTCCAGTGTAGAAAAAGTCACATCATGAGTTCGAAGTTCAAAGTAAATTTACTATCAAAGTACATATATGTCACCATGTACAACCCTAAGATTCACTGGGTATACTCAATAAATCTGTTATGAATGTACCACAGCTCTGAAGGGCCAAAGGGGCGGGAGCAGCCCCCTCCTTTCGGAGAATCGCAAGATCACAATTAATTCGGGTCTCAGACCCAGGAAACGAGAGACAATGCAACGGTTTTGACCATTGTTCTTAGAGACACCTGTGTGAATTGCATGTCCCTGCTACGTGACAGCTACCATGGATATGGACACCCTCGGGCAATGTGGGGGTGGAGATTGCATCACCCTACTTTGATGGACATCTACAACTCTGCAAGTCAAGATAAAAGGGGACTGCAGGAGGCGGTACCCCAGTGACGCACCAGAAGGACTCCATCGCTCAGCACTCCCGTGCTAGCGGGAAGCCATACAAAGCCACGTGCGTTCCGTCTCTCCTTTGCCTGGGGAGCGGGTGGCTGATAAAACTGAAAAGGACTTTGAACTAACAACGGGGAACCAACGCTCCCCTGATTCAACAGAGTTGCTTCATAAAGACCCGGGCAAGTTTTTTCCTTTTCTCACCAATCTCTCTAAAACACGTGAAACCCAGTGATTCCCCAAAAGGCTGAAGCCTGCAGACTTTTATATTTCCAACGGATAATATATTATCCCCTAGACAACAGTAGAGTTTATTTCTTAATGATGATTATTACTATACCCGTGCTTTAGATTGGGTATTGATGAAGTGCATTATCTGAATGTTTGTATTAACCTTACTTTTGTGCCCCTTTATAAATAAAAACGTTTGAAAATAGTGCCATCAGACTTCACCGGACCTCTCTATCTTTGCTGGTAAGTTATCCAGTTACGGGATACGTAACAAATCCAAGAACCAAAATAGAATCAATAAAACACCACACCCAACAGTGTGGATAACTAATGTGCAAAATACAACAAACAGTGCAAATATAAAATAAAACAAAAGAAATAATAATAAACAATAATAATACCATAAGATATCGGAGCAGAATTAGGACATTTGGACCATTGAGTCTGCTCCACCATTTCATCTTGGCTGACCCAATTTTCCTCTCAGTCCCAATCTCCTGCATTCTCCCCATCTCTTCTCACTCACCCCAGTCAAAAATCTATCAACCTTTGCCTTAAATATTCATAAAGACTTGGCCTCTACAACTTCCTAGAACAAAAAATTCCACAGATTGACAACTTTCCTGCTAAAGAAATTCCTCCTCATTTAATTCTAAAAGGACACCTCTCTGTTCTGAGGCTGTGTCCTTTGGTCCTAGACTCTCTCATCATTGGAATCATCTTCTCCACATATACTCTATCAAGTTCGTTCACGTTCACTGTTCGATAGGTTTAATTAGATCATCTATCATTCTTACATATTCTAGAGTATACAGGCCCAGAGCCATCAAATACTCTGCATGTGACAAACCATTCAATCCTAGAATCATTTCCATGATCTTCCTTTGAACAGTCTCCAGTGTCTGTACATTATTTCTACGATAAGGGGCCCAAAAGATATTATGTTAGGGTTTTATAAAGCTCTGCTGAGGCCTCACCCATGCTTTATAAAACCTTAACATTACACCCTTGCTTTTATATTCTAGTCCTCTTGAAATGAATGCAAACATCACATTTGCCTTCCTTACCATAGGCTAAACTTATAAATTAACTTTTATGGAATCCTGCACAAGGACTACCAAGTCCCTTTGCACCTCTCTCCATTTAGAAAATAGTCTATCCTTTTGTTTCTTAATAAGCAATAAATTTTGAGAGCATGGATGAAAAATCCTTGAAAGAGAGTCCATAGGTTGTAGGAACAGTTCAGTGAAGGGGCAAATGAAGTTGAGTGGTTAACCCCTCTAGTGATGATTGAGGGGAAATAACTATTCCTGAACCTGGTAGTGACAGTTTTGAGACTCCCGTACCTTCTTCCTGGTGGCAGAAGCGAGAAGAGAGCATGACCTGAGTGGTGAGGACCCTGAATATGGATGATACTTTCCTGCAACAACACCCCGTATATATGTGCTCAGTGGTGGGGATGGTTTTACCTGTGATGAAATGGCAATATCCATTACTTTTTGTCAGATTTTATGTTCAAGGCCTTTGGTGTTCCACACAGAGGTTGTGATGAAGCCAGTTAACATCTATAGAAGTTTGTCAAAGTTTTAGATGTCATGCTGAATATTCACAAACTTGTGAAAGAGTAGAAGCACTGCCATGGTTTCTTCATAATTGCATGCTGGGCTCAGGATATTTCCCACTGAAATGGTAATACTAAGGAATTTAAAGTTGCTGACCCTCTTCTTCTCTGACCTCCCTTGAAGCAAGTAGGGGTTACTTGGCCATGCACTAAACTGTGATGATCTGGCTGGTGTGTTCACTGACATCTTTAACCTCTCACTTTGAAAGTGTGTGGTACTCAGCTGTTTCAAACAGGCTTCAACTATACCAGTGCACAAGAAGAACATCATGATCTGCCCCTATGACTATAGCCCAGTTGCACTTACATCCACAGTGATGAAATGTTTTGAGAGGCTGGTGATGAAACATATTAGCTCATGACTGAGAGGCAATTTAGACAGGCTCCAATTTGCCTACCAGGGCAAAAGGCCCACAGCAGATGCACCTCAATGGCTCTTTACTCAACCCTGGAACATCCAGGTGCTTTTTCAGTTACAGCTTGGCTTTTAATACCATTGTCTCCTCAAAGCTAATCAAAAGGCTCCAAGACCTTGGCCTTAATACCTCCTTGTGCAGTCCAATCCTGGATTTTCTCACTTGCAGACCCGAGTCAATTCAGATTGGCAACAACATCTTCTCCACGATCTCCATCACACCAATGCAGCACAAGGCTGTGTGTTTAGTCCTCTTCTCTACTCGCTTTACACCTATTAGTGTGGCTAAGCACAAGTCCAATACCATATTCAAATTTGTTGATGACACTACTTTTGTAGACCAAATCAAAAATGGTGATGAGTCAGCATGCAGGAGGGTGGTTGAAAGTTTGGCTGATTGATATCATGATAACAACCTCTCGCTCAATGTCAGCAAGACCAAATAACTGACTGTAGACCTCAGGAAAGAGAAAGCAGAAGTCCACAAGCCAGTCCTTTTTGGAGGATCAGAGGTGGAGAGGGTCAGCATTTTTAAAATCCTGGGTGTTAGTATTTCAGAGGACCTGTCCTGGACTCAGCACGTAAGTGCAATTGTAAAGAAAGCACAGCAGTGCCTCTACTTCCTTAGGAGTCTGCAGAGACTCAGCATGACATCAAAAACTTTGACAAACTTCTATAGATGTGTAGTGGACAGTGTATCGACTGGCTGCATCATGGTCTGGTAAGACCATCAGACATAGGAGCAGATTTAGGCCACTCAGCCTATCGAGTCTGCTCTGCCATTGCTCAGGATTCTGCCCTGTACATCACAGGTAAAGCCCTCCCAACCACTGAGCACATCTACATAAAATGCAGCCATAGGAAAGCAGCATCCATCATCAGAGACCCTCACCACCCAGGCTAGGCACTTTTCTCACTACTACCAACAGGGAGGAGCCTCAGGACCTGCATCACCAGCTTCGAGAACAGTTACTACCTAACATCCATCAGGCTATTAAACAAAGCAGTTAACTGCACTCACTTCCAATGAGATGTTCCCACAGTCAATGATCTCACTTTAAGGACTCTTTATCTTGTTATTTCATGTTCTTGTTACTTATTACCATTTATTTATATTTGCATTTGCACAGTTTCTTGTCTTCTGCACTCTAGTTGATCTTTCATTGATCACGTTATAGTTACTATTCTATAGATTTTCCCTGTATGCCCACAAGAAAATGAATATAGTGACATATATGTACTTTGATAATAAAATTTATTTTGAACTATAGGTGGACACCTCAGACTGCTGAAGTGAGGGATTAATGATAGTGAATACTCCAGCCACTTTAGTTCTCCGCCAGGTATCCCATATTGGCCAGACGCTTTCCACAGGTTCACCTTCCTGAAAGATGCTCTCACGTCAGCCTCAGGGACTGAAATCACAGGATCATCAGGTGTGGTGGGAGTCTCCTGTTGGTAATTGGGCAAGGATTTCTTCAAACAATCTTCATCATCGTTCTGATTATGTGCTGTGTCGTGTGATGTAGGCAATGATAGTCTTATGACCATGATTGTTCTTGGCTAATTTTTCCACAGAAGTGGTTTGCCATTGCCTTCTGGGCAGTGTCTTTACAAGATGGGTGAGCCCAGTCATTAACAATACTCTTCAGAGACAGGCTGCCTGGTGACTGTGGTCACATAACCAGGTCTTGTGATATGCACCAGCTACTCATATGACCATCCACCACCTGCACTCAATTGCTTCACGTGACCCTGATTGGGTGGGGGGGGGGCGAAGCAGGTGCTACACCTTCCCCAAGAATGACCTGAGACCAGCGGAGGGAAGGTTTGCTTTACACCTCATTTAGGAGAGATGTTGTCACAAAACAGCAAATTTCACAACATGCACTCAGTGGCCATTTTACTAGGCACACCTGTACACCTGCTTGATAATGCAAATACCATATAAATAACCATATAACAATCACAGCACGGAAACAGGCCATCTTGGCCCTCCTAGTCCGTGCCGAACCCTTAATCTCACCTAGTCCCACCTACCCGCACTCAGCCCATAACCCTCCACTCCTTTCCTGTCCATATCCCTATCCAATTTTACCTTAAATGACACAACTGAACTGGCCTCTACTACTTCTACAGGAAGCTCATTCCACACAGCTATCACTCTTTGAGTAAAGAAATACCCCCTCGTGTTTCCCTTAAACTTCTGCCCCCTAACTCTCAAATCATGTCCTCTAGTTTGAATCTCCCCTACTCTCAATGGAAACAGCCTGTTCACGTCAACTCTATCTATCCCTCTCAAAATTTTAAATACCTCGATCAAATCCCCCCTCAACCTTCTATGCTCCAATGAATAGAGACCTAACTTGTTCAACCTTTCTCTGTAACTTAATTGCTGAAACCCAGGTAACATCCTAGTAAATCGTCTCTGCACTCTCTCTAATTTATTGATATCTTTCCTATAATTCGGTGACCAGAACTGCACACAATATTCCAAATTTGGCCTTACCAATGCCTTGTACAACTTTAGCATTACATCCCAACTTCTGTACTCAATGCTTTGATTTATAAAGGCCAGCGTTCTAAAAGCCCTCTTCACCACCCTATCTACATGAGACTCCACTTTCAGGGAACTATGCACAGTTATTCCTAGATCTCTCTGTTCCTCTGCATTCCTCAATGCCCTACCATTTACTCTGTATGTTCTATTTGGATTATTCCTGCCAAAATGTAGAACCTCACACTTCTCAGCATTAAACTCCATCTGCCAACATTCAGCCCATTCTTCTAACCGGCATAAGTCTCCCTGCAAGCTTTGAAAATCCACCTCATTATCCACAACACCTCCTACCTTAGTATCATTGGCATACTTACTAATCCAATTTACCACCCCATCATCCAGATCATTTATGTATATTACAAACAACATTGGGCCCAAAACAGATCCCTGAGGCACCCCGCTAGTCACCGGCCTCCATCCCGATAAACAATTATCCACCACTACTCTCTGGCATCTCCCATCTAGCCACTGTTGAATCCATTTTATTACTCCAGCATTAATACCTAACGACTGAACCTTCTTAACTACCCTTCCATGTGGAACTTTGTCAAAGGCTTTGCTGAAGTCCATATAGACTACATCCACTGCCATACCCTCGTCAACATTCCTCGTAACTTCTTCAAAAAATTCAATAAGGTTTGTCAAACATGACCTTCCACACACAAATCCATGCTGGCTACTTCTAATCAGATCCCGTCTATCCAGATAATTATAAATACTATCTCTAAGAATACTTTCCATTAATTTACCCACCACTGATGTCAAACTGACAGGTCTATAATTGCTAGGCTTCCTTCTAGAACCCTTTTTAAACAATGGAACCACATGAGCAATACGCCAATCCTCCGGCACAATCCCCGTTTCTAATGACATCTTAAAGATCTCCGTCAGAGCTCCTGCTATTTCTACACAAACTTCCCTCAAGGTCCTGGGGAACTATCCTGTCAGGACCCGGAGATTTATCCACTTTTAAATTTCTTAAAAGCGCCAGTACCTCCACCTCTTTAATTGTCATAGGTTCCATAACTTCCTTACTTGTTTCCCACACCTTAGACAATTCAATATCCTTCTCCTTAGTGAATACCGAAGAGAAGAAATCATTCAAAATCTCTCCCATCTCCTTCGGTTCCACACATAGCTGACCACTCTGATTCTCTAAGGGGCCAATTTTATCCCTCACTATCCTCTTGCTTTTAATATAACTGTAGAAACCTTTTGGATTTACTTTCACCTTATTTGCCAAACCAACCTCGTATCTTCTTTTAGCTTTTCTAATCTCTTTCTTAAGATTCCTTTTACATTCTTTATATTCCTCAAGCAATTCCTTTACTCCATGCTGCCTATATCTATTGTAGACATCCCTCTTTTTCTGAACCAAATTTCTAATATCCCTTGAAAACCATGGTGCTCTCAAACCTTTAACCTTTCCTTTCACCCTAACAGGAACATAAAGATTCTGTACCCTCATAATTTCACCCTTAAATGACCTCCATTTCTCTATCACATCCTTCCCATAAAACAACTTGACCCAATCCACTCTCTCTAAATCCTTTCGCATCCCCTCAAAGTTAGCCTTTCTCCAATCAAAAATCTCAACTCTAGGTCCAGTCCTGTCCTTCTCCATAATTATATTGAAGCTAATGCTATTGTGATCACTGGACCCGAAGTGCTCCCCAACACATACATCTGTCAGCTGACCTATCGCATTCCCTAACAGGAGATCCAACACTGCCCCATCTCTAGTCGGTACTTCTATGTATTGTTGCAAAAAACTATCCTGCACACATTTCACAAACTCTAAACCATCCAGCCCTTTTACAGAATGAGCTTCCCAGTCTACGTGTGGAAAATTAAAATCTCCCACAATCACCACCTTGTGTTTACTACAAATATCTGCTATCTCCTTACACATTTGCTCTTCCAACTCACGCGCCCCATTAGGTGGCCTATAATACACTCCTATCAGTGTTACTGCACCTTTCCCATTCTTCAATTCCACCCAAATGGCCTCCCTAGAGGAGCTCTCTAATCTATCCTTCTAAAGCACCGCCATAAGATTTTCTCGGACAAGCAATGCAACACCTCCTCCTCTGGCCCCTCCTACTCTATCACACCTGAAGCAACTAAATCCAGGAATATTTAGTTGCCAATCACACCCTTCCTGCAACCATGTTTCACTAATAGCTACAACATCATAATTCCAGGTATCAATCCACGCTTTAAGCTCATCCACCTTTCTTACAATGCTCCAAGCATTAAAATAGATACATTTAAGATACTCTCCATCTCCTCCTCTCTTTCCATCCCTAACAATGCATTCAAATTTATTATCCTTTTCTTTCTTCTCCCCTACATCTTCGGGCTGAGCGCATCCCTTCTCCATCACCTGCCTTTCCTCCCTCACACACTGTCTATTTACTTGCTCCACTGGTGAACTAACCTCCTCTCCCATAGTCTCCTCAAATAGTCTCCCGCCTCCCCCATCTTACTAGTTTAAAGTCCGCCCTGTAGCCCTAGCAAACCTCTCCGCTAGGATATTGGTCCCCCCACGATTCAAGTGTAACCAGTCCTTCTTGAACAGGTCACTCCTGCCCCAGAAGAGGTCCCAATGATCCAGAAACTTGAATCCCTGCCCCCTGCTCCAATTCCACAGCCATGCATTCATCCTCCACCTAATTCTATTCCTACTCTCACTGTCGCGTGGCACAGGCAGTAATCCCGAGATTACTACCTTTGCAGTCCTTCTTCTTAACTGCCTTCCTAACTCCCTATACTCTTGTTTCAGGATCTCTTCCCCTTTCCTTCCTATGTCATTGGTACCTACATGTACCACGACCTCTGGCTCTTCACCCTCCCACTTCAGGATATCTTGGACGCGATCAGAAACGTCCCGAACCCTGGCACCAGGGAGGCAAATTACCATCCGGGACTCCCAGTCACCTCCACAGAAACGCCTGTCTGAGCCCCTGACTATTGAGTCCCCTATTACTATGGACCTATTTCTTCTAACCCTACCCTTCTGAGCTACAGGGCCGTCCTCTGTGCCGGAGGCTCGGCCACTGTCACTCCCACCAGGTAGGCTGTCCCCCCCCAACAGTACTCAAACATGAGTACTTATTGTCAAGGGGTACAGCCACTGGGGTACTCTCTAGTACCTGCCTCTTCCCCTTCCTGACTGTAACCCACCTATCTGCCTCCCGTGGTCCCGGAGTGACCACCTGCCTGTAACTCCTCTCTATCACCTCCTCACTCTCCCTGACCAGGCGAAGGTCATCGAGCTGCAGCTCCAGTTCCCTAACTCGGTCCCTCAGGAGCTGCAGTTCGGCGCACTTGGCGCAGATGTGGACGTCCGGGAGGCTCGGAGACTCCAGGATCTCCCACATCCGACACCGAGAACAACAAGCTGCCCTCACACTCATACCTCCCAAATAACTGAAAATACAAGAACTAAAAGATAAGCCTACTGTGCCCTCTTCCGCCTAAGCCCTCTGAGCCCAAGCCCTACACTCTGTTCCCGGCTCACTCCGCTGCCCACAAACGAAGCTGCCCGCTTCTTAAGGCGGCGTTCTTTATATATCTTCCCTCCTTCCCGGGCCTCCTTCACGCGCCTGCGCAGTCTCGCCTCTCAGAACTCCGATCTGAGAAGCAATTGGACAATTTGAAAATGGCCGCCGCCACACTTCCTCTCAAGCCTCGCTGTCCTCTTCCAAAAGAGAACTACCTCACTCAGTATCTCCTTTATATATCTTCCCTCCTTCCCAGGCCTCCTTCCTGGGCCTACTCTTGAAGTGGTTGGACTACAGCAGCAGTAGCCATTTTATTAGCATACAGGAGGCTACTAAATGTATATCAGTAATCATAAACACGATTAGGATTCTGATTCAGGTGAGTAAGATTTAAAAGGTGCTATGTTTCACTTCAAGATCAAGGCTTATCAATTACTTTATTGAGCTGTGCGTATAATCAAGCAATGGATAATGATCAACTCTGCAATGCAATCTCTCACACAAATTTTGAAAGTAGTCATAATTACATCAATTAATGACGTACTGATCAATATCAGAATCAGATTAACCAGCACAGACTTATATGACATAACTTTTTTAATTTTATGGTAACAGGACAAAGAAATACAATCAATTACTATAAATCATAACTAAAGGTAGTAATCATGAGTTCATGGACCATTCCGGAATATGATGGCAGAAGAACAAAGGCTGTCTTGTCAGGCAAAATTGTTTGCAGATACTGAAAGTATAACTGGAATGTAAAATCAATTTAATCCGTGTTTTCTTGTTTCAGAGATGATGGCTTCTTGTAAATGTGTTTGGCAAAACTACTTTTGTTTGAAAGTAGTGGGCATGTAACATCTGATGAGAAAATTGTGAGCAGATAACTCTCAAGATGCTAAATATCAATTGGAATAAAGCAGTCCACCTTACAGGGACCCAATTCCCTTCACAACCAGCACAACATGCTGAAGTGGGCGACAGCTACAAAATATATTCCAGTTACTTATCGAGACTCAACCTTCCCTCTAAATTTTTTTTCAGCTGCACAGGTCAACCATTGCTCTGAGCAAGAAATTTTTACATGGCTCGAAAACTGTGTGACATTTTAATAAAACATTATGTAAAGAAACTACCAGCTGTGCCTCAACAAAGGCTATGTGCATGGGATAATTTCATTTACTGCACGGCCACCCTCTCGCACACCTTAGATAGTACTATGCCCAGGCTCTTCTGACAGCATCTTCTAAAGATCATAAAGATGGACAAAAGCATGACAAAACATTGCAAGTTCTCTCCCTCCTAATCACACATCAGGATAGTTTGGAATTATATCATCAGTCTTTTTTTGTTGTTGGGTCTAAATCTTCAACTTATTACTCAATAGCACTTTAGGAGCACATGGTTTGAAAAAGCATGTCAGCTGTACTTTCTCAGGATCAAGTAATGCTGGCCTTACAAAAAACTCCCAGATCCTCCAAAATAAATAAGTTTGGAAATTAACATAATGACAATCAGTTCTGTATTGACCAGGATTTGCAAATTCTTCTCTGCTTTTTTTTTAACCTGTTTTCTTACCTGGCATGGTCTTGCTTTGTTTCCGTAAAACACTTAGTAAACAATTTATATCCTACACACTCCTCTCACTGGGCCCCCTCCCTCCAATGTTCCCAGCTTCACGGTCTTTCTCCATCTATCATTTCATAATCCATCTTACTTTTTTATCAGATTCCAAGAATTTCTGCTCTTTTGTTGCCTCCACTATCACTTGTCATCTCTTGACCCACCCCATCACTGCTCTTCCTTAGCAACACACACACACCCACACCCACGCCCACACCCACACCCACACACACAATGCTGGAGGGACTCAACAAGTTAAGCAGCACACATGAAAGGAAACAAGCAGTTGATGTTTCAGGCCCAGAGCCTTTCGGGCGGGGGGGGGGGGGGGAATAAGGAGGAGTATCAGCTGGCAGTAGACAGATGAGATCAGATTAGGAGGAAGGTGTATAGGTGGGGGAGAGAGGATGAAATAAGAATCTGCTGAGTATAGGTAGAAGAGGTAATAGGCTGAAGAAGATGATCATGGAAGGAAGAGAGGTCCCAGAGGGAGGCGATGGACAGGTGAAGAGATGAGAAGAGGGAAGAAAGTGGGGAAGAGAAACATCCACTGTGTGTTCCCTCCGTGGATGCTGCTTGACTTACTGAGTTCCTGCAGTATTTTGTGTGAGTTGTTCAGGATTTCCAGCATCTGCAGAATTGCTTGTGTTTGCAACCTCACTTCCTTATACTGGCTTCCTCATGTCCAGCTGAAGGGTCTCGAGCCAGAAATACTACTATTTTACTTTTTAAAAAAAAAATTGGAGATACAACAGCACACCCCTCTGGCCCAATGAGCCTGCATCTCTCAATTATGCCCATGAGTTCTATTGGCCTGCTTTAGACTGTGGGAGGAAACAGGAGCATCCAGAAACAACCCACATGGTGGTGGGGAGAATGTGCAAACTCCTTGCAGGTAATGGCAGGAACTGAACCTGTGTCATTGGTACTGTAACATTGGTACACTATGCTACCGTGTCATCTCATACAGGGATCGTGTGATTAAATTAAACTGTTCATTTCTCTCTGCCTGGCCTGCTGAGGACTCCAGCTGCTTGTGTTGCTCCTCCAGATTCTAGTACATGCTGTCTCTAGTGACTTCCACTCTGCAGACCTAGTTTTAAACTGAACCTCGTAGCCTTAAATCTGTGTTAAAATTTCTACAATCTCTTTAATATTGCTATTCCCAATGCAGGAAAGTGATTGATGTAGTGTTGGATAATGTGGTTAAAAAATGTTGTATTCCAAATGCTCCAGTTTAAGCACAAGAATCTGCTGTAGAGAGAAAGAGGGAGATTAGTGATGATTTCATTTCAATCACTATCAGTACATCATTTCAGTCTCTGTGAATCTGATGCATTCCTCAGGAAATTCCAGTATTTAAATAGATGTGAGAGCTGATGGCTCTGGAAGATTTTATTTCACCAGCATTGTCTGAGGGCAAGGGCATGCACTGCAGAATTCCATATGTATTCATACGAATCTGCAGTAAACTATTTTACCCCATCCACATGGAACAGCTTCTTGCCCTCTGCCATCTGACTCCAAAATGGACATTGAACCCTTGATCACTACCTCACCTTTTTAATGTATATTATTTCTGTTTTTTGCATGATTTTAATCTATTCAATATATGTATACTGTAATTGATTTACTTATTTAATATTATTATTATTTTATTCTGTTTTTTTTCTCTGCTGGATTATGTATTGCTTTGAACTGCTGCTGCCAAGTTCACAAATTTCACGACACTAGCTGGTGATAATAAACCTGATTCTGATTCTTACGTTGGAGGTTGTAGGTATGAACCTCGCAGGCGCAGCATAGATTGTTTATTATCCTTTATTGCAAGAGGGTTGGAGTATTTCATTTGGGGGTATGTGTGATTCTTAGATCTCCGGTATATATCTAACAAAAGAAGTAATTTGCAACAAACAATCTGCTGGAGGAACTTAAAGGGTTGGCCATCATCTGTCATCATTAGCAGCCTGTTAGGCTGCTGTGTTTAGAGCATTAAAATACTTTGCTCTTGGTCTTAGCAGTGTTTGGGTCTTCCTTCATCATGTCAGTAGCTTTTTTGTGGTTTTCACTACTGTCAGTCAGGCGAATCCCGGGTATAGACTCAGGGATACCATTGCCCACAGATACAGGTTTCTTCATTGCTGTTTCCGTAACAAATTTTTGTTGACCGGACAGGATTGTTAGCCCTGAGATGGACTGCCAGACATTGAGGACTGGTGGACCTCTCTTAATCTGGCCTCCACCCTTTGACCTGTTTGATATGGCTAACCCTACCAAGAGTTAAAGTACAGGGCCCTGACTCCAGTTGACATAGCTCTCTGGATCATTGAGGCATGCAAGCCTCCAAATCCTACAACAAGGTTGTGGGCCTCTTGAAGGGAGCATCATCAGTGGGGGAATAGAATTGTCAATATTTCCGATTAAAACCCTGAATCATGTCCTGCTGACTTCCTCCAGACTCTAACATCTATAGTCGCTTTTGTCTCAGAAGAGCATATTCACATTGACAAAGGGGCTGCACAGACTATTGGCTGATTACAAAAGTGATTGAGAAAGATCATCCCCAATCCCACTGGAATTCAAAAGAATCAGAAGTGATCTCCTTTAGAAACTCAAGATTTGGTGAGTTATTTATAGGACAGATGATGCAAAATTATTCCCCTAAATTCAGACTTAATAGGAAAAAAAGGTAATTTTGCGCCATCTACCTTATAAATATCTCACCAAACCCATGAACATCTTCTCAACACTCTCCAATGCTTTCTTAGCATTGTCTTAGATAAGGGCCCAAAACTGCTTATGATACTCACAGTGTGATCTGACTAATGCCTTATATAGCCTCAGTATTACATCCTTGCTCTTGCTCTCAACTTGGACAGTGTTGATGCAGTTCAGTATGATGTTGAATCTTAGTAACAAGCTAAGTTTGATACCACATTCAGGAATCGACGGATTTTTAACATAACATAGTACATAGATGGATATGACATTCCCCAACAGCAATAAATATGACCAAAAGATTGATAGATTCTCATCACAAACCCATGATTATACTCAGAAGAAAACTGATATAAGAAATAAGAAATGATTACTGAACTTAAACATGATTTGCTTATACACACTTGCCAAGGGGCAATGTGATAACATTAAGGTAGACTATACAATTCTCAAATGAGGAAAGTCCATCCCCGGATGTCAATATTGAGATTGTCAGAATTAAATGGATTTATAACTTGCCAACATAAAAGTACATTCACTGAATGGGCATGGAATTTCCCACAGCTGCAAGAGATTGAGATGATAGATATGATGACAGTAAAAATGTTACTATGAATTTATACTATGAATTCTGGTGATAGATGACAAATCAAGTGTTGTGGAAGATGTATGTAGATTGAATATATAAATATTTGAGTCATTTTACGTTGATATTTGAGGTTGAGTGGGATCTGGGATCAGCCATTCCTCCAAGCAATGTGCTGTTAATTATTACGCCCACATTCAAAGGAATAATAAATTGCCATGAAACTGAGCAGATCAGGAGACAAGTACACACTGGTGCTGGCATGCTTGAACTCAGCATGTGTTGATATGATTGGCAATAGTGCTTTGTACATAAAATATGCTAACATTACAAATGTACAGGATTGTTAACACCATGAATGCATAGACTGGATGACACCATGAGTATAAATAAAGCCGTGCACTCTCTTTAGATTCCTTTTAGATCTTTTTGCAAATTATTTAGAATTAATAAAATAAGCATAAAGGATACAACTATGTCTTTTATTTACTAGACAGATCGGGCTTAAGGGGATTTTCAGTTGTCTTAATTACCCACATAAATACTTGCATTTAGTCAAAACAACCTCTCTTTCAATGAAAATAAATTCATTCCACGTTATATGAGTGGCTCTGTGCTAGATGTTGATACATAACCTTCATAGCCAGAGGCTAATCGAGCCAGAGATGGTGGCAGAGCTGAGAACTGAGATACCCCGGGTGTTAATAGCGGGTGTGGATCCTCCGAGGCAAGGTGAACTTGCTTCTAGAAATTTCTCAGATATGGTTTCAAAACATTGACACACCAATCAAAGTCATGTCAAGATGAGCCAGAGCAAAGGCTGTGGAATTGTTTGAACAGAAATTGCCAAGTTTATTCTGCTTCCAGCAATTGAAAAGAAAATGTCCGAGTGGGATGGGAGCAGCCCAGTAGGATAGCAGTTAATGTAACACTTCACAGTGCCAGTGATGGGTAATCAGGGTTCAATTCCCGCTATTGCCTGTAAGGAGATTGTACATTCTTTCCAGGACCATCTAGTTTTCCTCCAAATGCTTTGGTTTCCTCCCAGACTCCAAAGACATTCAGGTTACAGTGGACGTGCTACATGATGCTGGAAGCATGGAGATACTTGCTTCCTCGGACTGTGTTGGCCACCGGTGCAAAGTGACACTTCTCACTGCATGTTCTGATGTTTTGATGTACATGTGATAAATAAAGCTCATCTAATCTGATGTAGTCCAGAAAATCTGCTAGTCCTAGACGACCAAAGACTAACGGGTATGGTTTAAAATATTAAAACTGTCATTGTCCAATCTGAACTCTGCATTCTGCAATTTACACCTCTTCTATCTTCAGCTACAATCTCTCTTCCTCCTTTTCTCTCACAGTTTCTCTCTCCCACTCTCTCTCCTCTCTCTCCCTCTCTCCATCTATCTCACTCTCACACTCTCCCTCCCCCCCCCCGTCTCTCTCCCTTTCTCTGTTTGCGTTACCAAAGTCTAACATTGGTTAACAAGTTTCATAAGTTCACAAACTTTTCTAAGTCAAGTCCATGGAATCATCTTTCAGAATTCCTTTTTCTATGGCTTTTGTACCTGTTTCTAAAGCATATCAGACCATTAACACCAAAACTTTAACATTTCTTCAGAACATGAATATATTCCTTGTGCTTTAAGTAGTAAACATTGTACTCTACATGGCTCCTCCCAGAGTACTTGATAACCTTGTTTCACAATTCTGGCAAATATTGATCTGGCAGACAGTGATATTAGATTATAACATGCCAGCTTGCTGTCCAAAAGCCATAGGTCAAGATGTCAAAATGTTCGTCATGGTTATTTTCCAAGTCTGTGTTGCCTTTATGGCATTTGTTTAGTTTATAATATTTTCACTGTAGTAATTCGTTTGTTAGCATTCTAGTTAAAGTTAAGATTGTTTAAAGTAAATTTGTTGTCTGTGATATATCGTGGCATGCGATGACATCACATCCAGTTTCACCACGTCTTGTGGCAAAATACCGGTTTGGAGAAACGGGAAGCGGGGGGCTCACATGTGCAGGATCAGCGCGAGAAAAGTTGTCTTTCTCTGTACTAGAAACATAGTGAAGCAACGCTGTAAGTTCATGAGATAATCGATATGTTGAATTAAAATGTTAACGCTGATTCTGTTAAAAGTAATGACAGTTGATAAGGTTTATGTTTTCGTTAGTTAAAGAGTTGCAGATAGTTTGTGTTGAAGTGTATTTAAAGCAATCAATGGCATAGGTAGATTCTGACTGTATGCAGCATTTTAATGTAATGTAGTTGTTGTAGTTTTACTTTTGCAAGTATTTATGATATAACTGTGATATCAAGAAGGAAACAAATACTGTACAAATGTTGTATTGTTTTATCAACAGTTTTCACCATACGTTAATGAGGAAGAGTGAACAGTAAACGGTTAATCTTACTCCGATCCTGTTTTCATTGACTACAGTTTACCTCGGTGTTTAGTTCAGCGTTCTCTTACACCTGAGCGAGAACACTACAAAGTCAGTTGCTAATATTATTGAACATCCTGACCAAAAATTTTAAAACATCTGTCACCTATTAGCATCAGGTACAGTAGCTTCTATTATGTTGATCCTAGGTACCTGTTTAAGGGCAGTCAGCCAATCTACAGTCTCTTTTAGCAACTCAACCATGAAATTAATTCAGAACAAAACATACTGTAACTGAGAGGACTCCCATAATGTAAATAGACGATAAGAGTTTGGGCTGGGCCAATCCTCAGCCAGCTGGCACTAGGATGTGCAGGAATCACGTTCACATTGAGCTGTCTGACACACACCTTCAAAAGGTAAAACGTGCCCCCCTCCCTCATTTGTTCAACTGATCAGAGAGGTGTGGAAGGAGGAGAATGTGTTGGGGGCACGAGAGGACTCAGTCAGCAGGGTGCAGTCCTCGGTAGTAGCTCCTTGTGGTGAAGTGACCGGGACCAGCCCAACCCAGGAAATGGTAAAGGAGATGGTGGCAGAGCTGAGAACTGAGATGCCCCGGGTGTTAACAGTGGGTGTGGACCCTCATGATGATAGGACTGGTAGAGAGGGCCACTCCCCCCACAAGGGGATGGAATATGCAGAGGGCTGCAGCTGGCCAGGGTTCCGCGAGAACAGGGGTGGCCGGTAGTGTGTGCTATAATTGTGGGGAAGAGGGACGCTTCCGGTGGGAGTGTGAGTGGCAGGAAGCCCCTCGGAGAGCGAGCCCCCGGGTATCTAAGCAGGGAGAGATGTCGGGGAACTTAGAGGAGACCTAGTGAGGGAACGGCCTGGCGTCTCTGGGGGAACACGTTCCCAGCAACGTACCAAGGAACTCCCAAAAGCAAAAGATCCTATTCCTGAAGGCTTAGTGGGACCATGCTCCACTGATTCGCTACGGATAGAGGGAATATATGCTGAAGCCATACTCGACACCCGGTTGCAGGTCACATTACTGTACCATTCGTTTTACAACCGGTATCTGAAACATTTACCCTTGACACCATTCAGCGCACTGGAGATCTGGGGTCTCAGTGCTGGTGATTATCCATAAGACGGTTATTTGTCAGTGAAACTGGAGTTCTCGGGGGCCAATGTGGGAGTGTCTGAGGTTCTTGATACAGTGGTGCTGGTTTGTCCAGACTGTTGAGATGGGCGGTGTTTCAATTCTGGTGGGGACCAGCACCCCTCTTTTGAGGAAGCTCAATGGGGCCTGCAGGGAGAAGGCTGTTGAGAGCTTTCTGGGGACATTGTCTGTGCACCCAGTGTTTTGAGCTGCTTTTGAGGAAGTGCGTGGCAGCATTGATCCAGATAATGAATTTAAACGAGGGACTCTGTACTTCACAGGGTCAAAGCCATTAGTGGTAAGGCCTGGGGAAGTAGAGAGACTGATGAGGACCCACAAATTTCCCAGAGTGCCTGAGGGCGAAGCCCTCTTCGCGGACACTCCGGAAGACCATGGGGGGAGTCGGGATTTCCTGCTGGGCTACTGGTGAGGCCAGAATCGCAGAAGCCCTCGGTTGTACAGGCAAACAGGATGGCAGTGATCGTCAGGAACACTACGAAGAGGGAGGTCACCTTCAAGAGGGGGATGCCCCTGGTGCATCTGTTCCCAGTGACGGTAATGTCTAGTGTCCCCGTGAGGCACGCCAAGGAGAAACTATTGGACAAGGGGGAAAAGTTGACCGCTGAGTCATTCAACTTTGAGGACTCCCCGGTGCTACTGGGTTGTGAAAAGAAAGCTGGTAGAGAAGATGTTGAAGCTGGAAGGTGTCTTTTCCATTGGTGAGTTTAATGTGGATTGTTCCAAGGGCACTCGTCACACTATCTGGGTGACCAAGGACATCCCGTTCAGAGAGAGGTCACGGAGGCTGGCCCCTGAAGACGTGGAAGACGTGCAGCAGCACTTGTGTAATTTGAAGGAAGCTGGGATGATCACTGAGTCCCGAAGTAGCGGCCCGGAAGAAGAATGGGAAGGTACACGTGTGTGTGGACTATGGGACTCTGAACAGGTGCACTGTCCCTTACCAGTATATGGTCAGGAGGGTCAGAGACGTGCTGGCCTGTCTGAGTGGTGCAAAATAGTTCAGTGTGCTGGATTTGAGGAGTGGATATTACCAGATCCCTATGAGCGAGGCCGATAAAGAGAAGGCGGCATTTATATGTCCCCTGGGTCTCTTCCAGTTCGAAAGGATGCCCCAGGGCATATTGGGAGCCCCTGCAACCTTCCAGTGGATCATGGGGAAGACGGTGAGGGATATGAAGTTGCTTGAGGTGTCGGTGTATCTGGATGACCTCATAGTATTCGGATCCACCTTGGAAGAACATGAAGCGAGGCTACTGAAGCTGAACGGTTAAAATTCTGGACAAGTGCCAGTTCTGCAAAACATCTTTTTAGCTATGACAGGCACATAATCTCATGGTTGGAGAAGCTACAGACCCGGCTAAGATAGAAGCGGTGACCACTTGGCCAAGGCCCCAGACTGTGAGCACTCTGCGCTCGTTCCTTGGGTTCTGTCATCGGAGATTTGTGAAGGGCTATGCTAAAGTGAGTCACCCCTTGAATCAGTTTCTGTGTGGTTACCCTCCCTTGGGGAAGAAAAGGAAGGGGTGAAAAGGACAGGAAGGTGGAGAATATCTCAACCCGTCGGAGCTTTTTGGACAGAGGTGGAATGTAAAATGTGAGGAGGCTTTTCAGTCACTGAAGCAGCTGCTGACCCAGGCGCCAGTGCTGGCTTTTGCGAACCCCCAAACGCCATATGTACTGCATATGGATGCCAGCCGAGAGGGTTTAGAGGGAGTCCTATCAGGATCAGGGCACTGGGTTAAGACCTGTGGTGCTTGTCAGCCAGAGTTTGTCGCCTCCGGGAGAAACTACCCACCCACAAGTTGGGAATCCTGGCATTGAAATGGGCGGTGGTGGATAAGCTGAGTGACTATCTCTATGGGTTGAGGTGAGAATGGACAAAAACCCCCTAACTTATATTCTCGGCGAAACTGGATGCCACAGTCAATCGGTGGTTGGCGGCATTGTCCACCTATGATTTCAGCCTGAAGTACCAGCTGGGGAGCCGGAACATTGACGTGGATGCTTTGTCCCGATGGGTGCATGAGGGACTGGAGAGAGACAAGGAGTGGGAGAGCATTCCTGCCCCGAGGGTGAAAGCCATGAGTCTGTTTGCCATCACCGTAAAGGCAGAGGAAAAGGAGAGGCAGGGTCGAGCACTGGATCAACTGGGGGCTTCTGATGACGCCATTCCTCAAGTTTACTGTAACCTGACTGCTCTGAAGACAAATCAACTGCCAGAATTGAGTTCTGGGGAAGTGGCAGCTGCTCAGCGAGATGATCCGGGCTTTGGCACTATTTGGTCCGCGGTTGAAAAGGGAGACATGGATAAGGCTGAGAAGATGAAACACACTTCGATGCCTCTGTTACTGAAAAAATAGCCTTGGTTGGAGTTGAAGAACCAGATCTTATACCAGCTCACGTCACTCCCGGACCAACCTCGGCGTTGCCAGCTGGTTCTGCCCGAGAAGTATCGGAGGATGGCATTGAAGTCGCTTCATGATCCTTCTGGACATTTTGGGGTGGAAAAGACCTATGGATTGCTCAGAGATTGGTTTTACTGGCCCTGAATGAAGTCGAAGGTCGAAGAATACTGCAAGTCGTGCATTCGATGCATATGATGGAAGACACTGCCTACGCGGGCAGCTCCCTTGTTCCACTTGCAGAGTGCAGGGCCCCTGGACCTGGTGTGTATGGATTTCCTGTCCATAGAACCTGATGCCAGCCACACGGCGAATATCTTAGTCATCACGGACCACGACACCGGATATGCTCAGGCTTTTCCTACCAAGGACCAGAGGGCAACTACGGTGGCAAAAGTTGTGGGAGAAGTATTTAGTTTATCATGGCCTTCCCAGGCGGATACATAGTGACCAGGGACGGGACTTCGAGAGCAGACTCATCTATGAGTTACTGGGCAGGGAGTTGAGAAGTCGAGGACCGCGCCCTATCACCTGAAAGGGCAATCCCCAGCCTGAGGGGTTTAATCGTACGTTGCTAGACATGCTTGGGACCCTGGAGATCAGCAAGAAGAGCAGGTGGAGTCAACATATTAGGTATCTGGTTCACTATTACAACTGTACACACAATGACGCTACTGGGTACTCACCCTATTATCTGATGTTGCCCATCGACCTTTGTTTCGGGACTGACGAGGGTGACTTACCACTGAAGCCTTATCTGAAGTATGTGTCTGATATGAAGAGAGAGCTGAAAAGTGCTTGTGAATTGGCTGGGGTCATGGCTGCCAAGCAGAATCCAGGAAATAAGAGGAGGTATGATCAAAGAGTGAGGTTCTCCCAACTCCTGCCGAGAGACCGAGTCCTCATAAGGAATACGGGATGACCTGGTAAACACAAGTTGGCTGACTGCTGGGCGGCCACAGCATATGCGCTGGAGAGTCAAATGCCAAACCTACCAGTTTTCCGGGTGAAACCAGAGGATGGGAGTGGGCCTGTCAAGATTCTCCATCAGAGCCACCTGTTGCCCCTGGGACAAGAGGTGCAGGTAGACCCAGAGCCCAACTTGGAGCCTACACCTACACTCTGCGAAACATGGGGCGACTGCAGGGCCCACAGCAGGAGAGGCTGGGCTGGCCCTGTCCATGAGGGGGATACTGATTTGGAAGATGATGATCTGGATGTGTAGGACATGCTGCCTTTCGCTAACTCCCCATTGATTGAGGAAGAAACTCCTGGCCCTTCTGCCACTGAGTCAGGTGAAGTGGGGAGGGGGGGCTACCTGTGAGCAGCCTGGGTTACAGCAGGACACTGAAGCAGAGGAAGCAGGGCCTGAACACGGGACAGAAGGCTCCGAGTTGCAGGGGGGCATGAGTAATAGATTGAGGGAGGACTCGCCAACTAGGCCCTAAGTATCTCCAGTAGCGTCTGAGCCTGAAGAGTTAGGTGAAGAGGTTCGGAGGTCTCAGAGAATTACGAGACCACCAGATAGGTTGACCTATGTAGGGAACAGGGTGTGATCTCTACTGCTTCGGGGAGCTATATCACTGCCTTTTGCACCTGGATTGGGCTTTATGTTTTGCAGGAAGTGTTGGCGAATTATCTCAATGTCATGAGGACATGACTAAATTTGATGGGGGGAGAATGTAGTGGCTTCTTTGTAATGTTTCACTGCTAAGGCTAATGTAAAGGCTTCTCTGTAATGTTCACTGCTGAGGTAACGGTTTCTCTGTAGCAGCAATGTCTGGGTTATGGCTGGAGGTAACAGGACTGTAGTATGCATGTTAACCAAATGGAGGTTGTTGCTTTGTCTTGTGTTCTTCTCGCGGTCTTTTGTCGAGGAGAGATGAAGTGGGAAGAAGCATGTGGAGAGAGCTGGTAGACCACTGGACAGAGTGGACTGGGATCTGAGAGTCCGAAGGTCAGCAATGCTCAAATTGGGGAAGAATGACCACTGATTGAGCTCCAATGTGAACTTTGATTTGAATTGGGCCCTTTTTTTATTTTCATTACTAACCCTATATTCAGATTAAGATTTATAAAGTTCAATCCTTTAATTGCACATGGTGTACTGTCTGATATTTTGCGTTGTGGGTTTGTAACTGGGAGTACATTGCACAGCATCCACACAAACTTGATTTCCCAGTTTGGTGGGGCCAAAGGCTGATTCCCCTAGATGAATACAAGCTGACGAGCCTGAAGGTTACATGTGCTTGATCATATTTCTGTATTTATGAAAACTTGCTTCATAAATATTTAAGTAATTTTCATCACTTAAATAAAATGGATGAATGGCATTTATCAGAGCAATGATATTTACTGAAAATGACAGCAAAGCATAAACCATTGAGCACAGATCTTTGGGGGGGGGGTGTTTTAAGGAAGTTTCTGATGTAGGACGATCAGACAGTGAATAACAATGGTTTCATTTTCAAAATGTTTCACCAGAAGTTACTTGCGAGAAGGAAATATGGCTGTACTGATATTGCTCTACCTTCCAATTTTATTCTTCACAATGACTACTGCAGAGGGGCCAGGTAGGAACATTTTCCTATGAAATCTTTCAAATTTTAAATAGTACTTTTATACTAAACATTTTATCATGGCATGTGCTTGTTCCTTTTCTGGAATGTAAATTAGTCTAAAATGAACTGATGCACACAGTGTGTCTTTGGCATTGCACTTTACAAGCTTCTTTCCTACTCTCGACCCTTCTCTGATTCCCTTTCTCTCTCAAAGAATGTCAGGGACATTTTTTTTCCTAATCTAGCTTATATAGCTTTGTGTTCAATTCTCTCACACTTCAGTGGTACATCAGGCAATGTTTCTGTATTAGTAGGAAATATTAAAAATGAAATCTACTCTTTCAAAGCATTAATTTCAACTGTGATTTTTATTAAAGAATAGAACTTTGCAATCTTCATCTTGGCAAAATGCTAGATCTATATGTTTATAATTCCCTAAATGATGCAATTAACATGTAAACAACCTGTCAGACTATGTATTTCAAACCTTCTGGTCTTTAAGCTGCAAATAAATGAATTAATTTAAAAATGTGAATAAATAGCCAAATGCAGCTATGCTGATAGGAAATCAGTTAATCGACTAAGTGAAAACTTAAGTTAATAGCTGAGGCTTCTTTTTCATATATTTGTAACCTGCAAGCTGGGCCACAATATTGTTGGCTTAGAAAGTATTACAATATTAAAACAACTTACCAAAATGAAACTGAAATTAAATTAGAACATTTTAATATACAAAAATAATAATAAAAGACCTTAACATTGGATTTGCCTCAACAACTCTTCCAAAAATTTTGAAGAGTGAAAACAAAAACTGGAAAAATAAAATTAAAATAAAAAAATGCTGGGAATCGTTCAGCTTGGCAAACCATATCTGTAGATTTGAGAAGTGGATAACAGAAGTTAATCACGTTTCTGAAATACTGCTGCACTTCAGATGATCAGCTTAGCAGTTTCAATAATACTATCTCTCAAAATTCATTTATGTTTAAAATTGAATAATTGTTAATAGAAGACAGAGCCAGCAAAAAATTCTCAAACACAGGTGTTACGTCCGTGGCCCTCTCCTTTTTGAGAATCGCAAGATCACTATTAAGTCAGGTCAGGAGACCCAGGAAATGAGAGAAAGACATGCAGAATCCACAAAGAGTTTGGAATGTGTCCTGGCCCCCGAAAGGCGGAACCATCGATAACGGCTATTGTCTCTTGGAGACAGAATTGTGTATTGAATACCGTATGATTCATCGAAGCCCCCAGGCAATGAACTGGGGGGGGGGGGATGTTGGTGGAGGGATTGCATCACCCCAACCTGATTGACATCTGAGGCCCTGTGAGTCAGGATAAAAGAGGGTCTGTGGAACAGCCCCTTCAGGCGCACCAGAAGAAACGCTAGAACTCCTGTAACAGCGTAATAGCGAAAGCCGGTGGAAACAGCCCACATGCGTCCTTTTCCATTTGCCTCGGAATTGGTGGGCCTTGCCACGGAAGAACAGTTTTAGCTAACAACAAAGGAAAATTCAGCCCCCACCGACTCTCGAAGGATTGACCTCATAAAAGGAATGGGCAAGTTTAACTCTCTCTCTTGACTCCAACCAAAGGCTGCAGCCTACAGCTTGAATGAACTAAAGTGACTTTTATATTTCCATCGGACAATACATTATCCCCTAGACAACGATAGAGCTATTTCTTATTGATTATTATTATACCCGCGCTTTTAGATTTAGCATTGACGACGTATATTATCTGTATGTTTGCATTGATATTATTTTTGTGTATTTTATCAATAAATACTGTTAAAAATAGTACCATCAGACTTCAACGGACCTCTCTATCTTTGCTGGTAAGTGACTCAGTTACGGGGTTCGTAACACAGGAGATTCTAGTTCCTGGAAATCCAGAGTAACACACAGAAATTGCTGGAGGAACTCAGCAGTTCAGGCAGCTTCGAAGGAGAGGAGTAAAGAGTTGACTTTTAGGCTGAGACCCTTTATCAGAGTTAAGGCATGCACTTTCAAAAAATTAAAACTTGTTTCTGTTCGAATAACTAAACTTAAAAACTTTTCATCGCTTATGATCTAATTAGAAACTTACGTTAATGTCACTGTGGTTTATGCACTCTGGTAATAATGCATAATCTGAGAATTGTTTACTTTTGTTTCCTCTTTTAGAAAATAACCAAGAACATAGAAAATAGTAGCTCAGTAAAGGCCCTTTGGCCCAGAATGTTGTGCTGATCTTTTAATCTACCCTAAGATCAGTCTAACTCTTCCCTCCTATATAGTCCTTATGATCCTTGATCTCTATCCCTGACTCATCAAGGCCAGCACACCATATGCCATCTTAACAAACTATCAACTTACACAGCAACTTTAAAGGATCTATGGCTGTGGACCCCAAAATCTTTCCATTCCTACACGTTGCTAAGAATCCTGCTAACCCAGTACTCTGACTCAAGTTTGACCTTCCAAAGTGCACCATTTCACACATTTTCAGCCACTTCTCAGCCTAGCTTTGCATCCTATTAATACCCTGTTTTAATCTACTACATCATCAACTTTCATGTTATCTGCAAACTTGCCTTCCACCCTTCCACTTTTTCCAAGTCATTGTTAAAACTCACAAAGAGCAGGTGTCCCAGAACAGGTCCCTATAGAATAGTACCTCCTGACTTTGAGCTGTCAAGCCAGGAAAGCACTGTGGATGCAGGAATAGGACAGCTTCTATACCACCTTTATCAGACTCTTGAAATAACCTCCTGTATATTAAGAATGAACTCTTGACTTCACAATCTCCTTAATCATGACCCTTGCATTTAAAAGTCAATCGGCATTGCACTTTGTAAGATATATTGTAACAAATATGACATTGTTTCACTGCTTGCTCTTGCTCTGCCTCTATGTGCTTACGTTTTGAAGTAATGTGCATGAATGGCATGCGAAGCTAACCTTCACTGTGTCTCAGTACACGTGACAAAAAGTAATAACAATACCAATTACAGTTGCAATCATTAAAGGAAAAAAGCTTCTGAATACTACTGGACATAAACTACGTCACATCTTAAAGGAAGTAATATGGCAAAAATTTGACCATGATAGTAGAAAGAAAGATCATAGAAAGTTGCAGTCATCAAAAAAAATGCTGGAGGTGATAGGTCCTTCTTCATCCTCATTCTCATGAAAGCCTGGAATAGTAATGCTGCTGCTCTCCCTCAGAGGCTGTCTGACTTGATGAGTATTTCCAGCATTTACTGTATGTATTTTAGATTTGCAGTATCTGTGGTATTTTGGTTTTCATAGATTCCTTTGATATGAAATGCAAGTAAAGTGATACCACAAGACTAAGATCTTTATAGGAAAGTTGCAGAGGAAAATGATACTCACGAAGGCACTGAAGCCAATGAAAAGTCAATAGATATTGTACTGCAATGTTTGCTGCAGAGCAAATCGTCACAGCTGAAGCTGGCCAAAATAAACATTAAGCTGTGACTAAAGATTGGGGAGAACAATTTGCGAACTCAAGCACCTTAGAGACTTTGTACTGAAGAAAACTATCATATAGTTGGTTAGCGAATATGTGTTAAACCCTTGATGCACCATCAATAACTCTTGGAGACGGGAGGTGAACAATAGGCTTTTATTAGCAGCAAAATGGAGCACGGCATCTCGGAGACTGAGGGGGGGAGCAGTGCCTCCAATTGCCTTTATACAGGGGTCTGTGGGAGGAGCCACAGGGGCAGTCAACAGAGGGGCATATCCAGACAGGTATACATAGTTTACCACAAAACCTTTGCTGAAAGTGTGCAAATTAGTGTTAATTAAATGAAATAGAAGCTTTTGAGAATACACAGCAGTTCGGGAAATATCTGGAAGAACTTGAAGTTTCAGATCATTCACCTTTCATCAGAACGCAGAGTTATGAAGAGAGTTCATTTACCTGAAAGGTTTTTTCCACCATACATTTTGTGGCAGATTTCAAAATGATAACCACCTCCAAGGTAAGAAACATGTACTTGTCCAGTTTTGGTTGTTTAGTGCCCCCTTCCCTATCTTTCTTTCAGTGCATGCTTGAGTCCTGAACTATTATTTGGAACTATATTTATATACTCATTTGAGACCAAAAATGTCTGAACTTTCTCAGTCAGCAGTGAGGAAAGTGTGTGAAAGACTACCTTGAAAAGTATCTTATTTTATTACTTGGAATGTATTTAATTTTGAGGTCAGGATGTAAATGTTGAAGTGTTTTGAGTGCGTGAGTGTGAGGTAGGAAGTAAGTGCTTGATAGTTTTCATGACCAATAGAGATAGTCAGCAATGGGATGTAGAGTAACATGGGAGACTTCCATTGCAGCTATTTGAAAATAAGATTTCATGATGCATTGACTGACTTGACTGTACGTTAAATATTTGGTTCTGGTGTCACCCTCGTATCCAGCTTGAGCATTATTTCCTCTCATTACCACCTGGAGCTGAATATGTCCCTTGTCACTGCACTCTCATCTGCTCACCTCATCTACCATGGCATTCCAGCAAATGCTGCAATATTGGTGAATCTGAATATGTGACAGTCCATCACGAAGATATCAGACTCTGCTCAGTGGCTTCCCACAGCTGACAAATGCAAAGAGCATTGAGAGATGCAAGTGTGATTTAATCTGTACTACCTAGCTTCATGAAAACAAGATAAGAAGACAAAATGATAAATACCCTGTTATTCTGGTTAATTATGGCCTGGGATTCAATATCCATCACAGAAAGTTATATTGCACACATTGCATTGCAGGACCCAGTGTAACCATTCTCAACACTAAGTTCTTACAGGGAACCAGCTTTGTCCTGTGGCACCTCCTCAGTGATGACATGATGATCCACATCCTCTCCATCTTTAAAATAAGAAAACGTTTACATCAAAGTACTGCTTATTGGTCCCTTCATTTTTTGCACTGACTGTATTTTTAATTGTGTAATTTTACAGATGGCTCTGTTGACCAGTTTCCACACGTCAAACTGGCAAAACCTGGAGAATCAGTTACAATGAAGTGTAAAATTACAGTTAGGAAAGGAGAAATAGTGGGTACTCACCTTAAAAGGAATCCTCCACCATCGGAGGATCTATGTTACTTCAAATCAATAGATTCAATACACGTTGGAGATTTGTACAAGGATCGGCTCGAGTGTAATAAGACAATCGGAGATCAAAATACTATCACCATTCAGTTGAGAAATCTCCAGATAAGTGATACTGATGTTTATTATTGTATCACTGGGATAAAAAATATCCGAGTTTCTGAGTTCAGTGGAAAAGGAACCCTTCTTATTGTATCAGGTATACTTTATGCATCAAATTTTCTTCAATATTATAGGCTGAATTAAAACTGCTGATAAAAAGCTATGTGTATATACAAATTACATACTGGATGTATTTACTCAGATGTCACTTTGTTTCCAGTTATTTTCAATGCACTGATATCCCAAGCAAAAATTCCATTGCTTCTAATGATCTCTCTGTAAGGACCTTCAGTTTTGACCTTCATAACAATTCATAACAAAATTCCATTCATAACATAGTAGAACTTCCAAGAGGAAGCAAAGCTCTCATTGCCCTTACATAAAACATTCATCTTAAGATGTTTGCATAATAACATTAGACATGCCACTGGAAACAGCTGAATACCCTGTACTGTGATTGCCCTCTCTTTATCTGGATGAAAGAGCATTGACTTAAATGTGTATTGGAAAAACAAAAAAGCTTTAGGAGTCAATTAAAAATAACTTTAATTCATGGGAGCCACCAGGATTATTTCATTATTATTGTGGTCTATTCTAGTCGAGCATGACACCAACAACTTTGTTTGTCGATTGTGGAAAAGGTGTTCTTTTCCGTTCATTAAAATTATAATTCTAAGGAATAATTATCTTCTTTGGAAACCTACATTATAAAAAATAATGCAACATGCAGTAATGTTCATAATAATAGTAATATATTAATATTTTAACAGAAATCTGTTTGTCCATAGTTATGTTAGCTTTAACTGAAAAGGTTTTGGGTTTAAGACCCATTTTAGGTAGACATTAACAAATAAGGCCAAGTTTAACATAATCACAAAATGTTGGAGGAACTCAGCAAGTCAGGCAACATCTATTGAGGAGAATAAAGAGTTGCAAGTTTGTACTGAGAAGCTTCATTAGTTCATACAAGAAATCAACATGTTATCTGGTGCTGCCTTTCATTGCTGAGATTAATAAGCTGCACAGATTCCAGTTGTGCTTATACTTCATTAAGGAAATTTCTCTTTATGTCATTTTTCACTTATGAAATTTTCACTGATATTCTTTTAGAGCAACCATCCACAGTTTGTTTTCCTGATGCAGAAACAAGTAAGCTGATCATTTTCCAGAAGGACACTCTACAAACTTGTTTAACACAATCACCGTTTTCAATTTTGCCACTTCTGTTGGTAATCTATTCTAGAATTCTATAATTCTTTTAGGAAAAGGTACCTGTATTTGCTCAGTTCTTTTGGCATCTTGTACTTTCAGCTTTTTGTTTCTTACCATCCATAAATCTGATGGATTTGAATTTTTCTCCTCATCCTCTTTCAAAGATTCAAAGTTTATTTATGATCAAAGTAGGTAGATAGAATGTCCTGGCTATGTAGTGAAATCTAAGGTAGACAATCTATACGTGTAGAAGTGGTTCTCAGAACAGATTATGATCATCTTTTTCATCTGTGTTAGTTATTTCTTCTTCAAGTGATAACATTTATATAAGAGCATAACATACAGGAGCACATTTGGCCCATCGGCTCTGCTGTTATTTCATCATGGTTGACCCAATTTTGCTCTCAGCCCCAAACTCCTGCCTTCTCCCCACATCCCTTTGTGTCCTGACAATCAAGAATCTATCAACCTCTGCCTTAGAATATACCTAAAGACTTGGACTCCACTGCCGCCAGTGGCAAAGAATTCAACAAATTAACCACACACTGGCTAAAGCAATTTTTCCTCATATCCGCTCTAAAAGGACAGCCCTTTATTCTGAGGCTGTGTACTCTGGTCTTAGACTCTCCCGCCATTGTTACACAGGTGAGGCAGCGGACGAACCCAAGTGCAGATCACAGGAGCGGAGGCAGAGTCCGGAGGCGTTATTGATGTAGCGAGCGTGGAATCAGTATCCAGAAGCGATGCTAGACTTAGAACTGGCAGTCCTAAGAACCATGAAACGAGGTTACTCACACCGGAGTCGACCAACAAACTGGCAGCTTCTTGTTGTGATCACAGATTTTTTATACTGCATTTGCTGATGGAAAGCAGGTGTTCGTGGAACCTGGGAATGATTGGAAACTAAATAAAGTGATTGAGGCCCAATTCCTGAGGTGAATAGTGGGCAATTGCCAGAAGGGCAATCCAGAAGGGCAATCCCAGGTGGGCAATTGCCAGAAGGGACCATGACAGTACTCCTCCCTCAACTGGAGCCTACCGGCAATCCTCCAGGCTTGTCCGGATGGTCCCGATGAAAATCCTGGATGAGTGAAGGGTCTAGGATGAAGGAGCAGGGGACCCAGGAATGCTCTTCTGGAGCATACCCTTCCCAATCTACCAGGTATTGGAAACTCCTGCCCCTACAGCGCACATCCAGTAGTCTTCGGACAGTGTATGCCAGATGGTTGTCGATGATACGGGCAGGTGGAGGAGTCTCAGCCGTGGGACACAAGGGGCTGACGGAGACTGGCTTTACCTGGGAAACATGAAAAGTTGGGTGGATGCACATGGACTCTGGCAGTTTGAGGCGAACCGCTGCAGGATTGATAACACTTTCAACCTTGAATGGTCCCAGAAAGTGAGAGCCAGGGGTGAGTTTCCTATGCTCGTTCTTGAGCAGGATGTCCTTGGAGGAAAGCCACACCATCTGCCCTGGTTGGTATTCAGGCGCCAGAGTCCAGTGTCGGTCAGCCGTCTTCTTGTTGTGTTTTGCTGATCTGAGTAGGGCCATGCGTGTCTCCTCCCAAACCTTCAGGCACTGATCAATATGGTACTGAACCGACGGCACTGCAGTTTCCTCTTCTTGTGCGGGGAACAGCGGGGGTTGGTACCCCAGGAAACAATCAAATGGAGACCTGCCAATGGCAGAGCTCACTGGAGAGTTGTGGGCTTACTCGACCCACGGGAGGTGGCCGCTCCAGGTTGACGGGCGGTTTGCCGTTACACAACGTAGCATCGCCTCCAGGTCTTGGTTGACCCGTTCCATCTGCCCGTTCATCTGGGGGTGGAAGCCGGATGACAGGCTGACCGATGCTCCTAATGCTTGACAGAAGGCCTTGTGAGATGAACTGGGGACCTCGGTTGGAGATGATGTCTACAGGGATTCCGTGGAGGCAGAAGATGTGGCAAATGAGAAGATCTGCAGTTTCTTGAGAGGAAGGGTTTAGGGAGGGCTACGAAGTGCACAGCCTTGGAGAACCGGTCTACCACAGTGAGTACGGTGCTGTTCCCATATGAAGGGGGTAGAGTGGTGACCAAGACCAGGGCGATGTGTGACCAGGGACAACCAGGGACAGGTAGAGGATGAAGCAACCCTGCATGTGGCCGATGAGAGGCTTTTCCCCGGCCACGGATGGAAGATATCGAGACATGGGAACGGGTATCCACCTTAATTGACGGCTACCAAAAGTGTCTTTTCAGGAGCGCTGGGGTCCGATCAGTCCCGGATGGCAGGCGAACCGAGACGTGTGCCCTCATTGGAGAGCCTGAGGCCTGATGGAAACAGGCACGTACAGGCGATCGCTAGGTCCAGTGCTGGGGTCAGGGTCATCCTGTTGGGCTTCTTTTGCTTTGGACTCGATCTCCCAAGTGAGTGTGGTGACCATGCAGGATGGTGGGAGGATAGTCCCTGGGCTGGAAGTGTCCTCCTTGGAGTCCTATTGGCGGGGGAGCACGTCCGGCTTCCTGTTCTTTGACCCCAGACGGTATGTGAGGGAAAACATGAACCATCCAAAAAATAACGCCCAACGTGCCTGGCGTGAGTTCAAACGTTCGGCGGTCTGAATATACCCCAGGTTTTTATGATCAGCCTATACCACAAGTGGTTGTTCTGCCCCCTCCAGCCAGTGCCTCCATTCCTCCAAACAAACAATACTAGTTTGACCACCAGGAGCTCCCAATTCCCCACATTGTAATTACGCTCGGCAGGGGACAGTCAACGAGAATAGAAGGCACAGGGGTGAAGCTTTTCGTCCAAACTTGATCGTTGGGATAGGACCGCTCCTATTCTCGAGACAGAGGCGTCCACCTTGACAACGAATTGACGGGTTGGGTCTGGATGGACCAGGATGGGAGCGGTGGTGAAACACCTCAACAAATCAGTGAAAACCGAGTCAGCTTCGGAGTCCCAACAGAAGGGGTAGTAGCTGAGGTAAGCCGGGTAGGTGGGGGGCCACCACTCGACTGTAGTCTCTGATAAATCGGTGTTAGAAGTTTGCAAACCCCAGGAATCGTTGAAGTTGTTTGTGGGTCGTGGGCCTAGGCCATTCCTCCACTGCCCGGATCTTCTCGGGGTCTGCTCTCACCTGCCAAGTCTCGATGATATGACCCAGGAAGCTGACCGAAGGAACATGGAACTCACATTTCTCTTCCTTCACAAGTAATTGGTCTTCCCAAAGTCTCTGGAGGACTTGACAAACATGGTGAATGTGTTCTTAGGGGTGCTAAAAAATATCAGGATGTTACCGAAGTAAATGAATACAAACGGATTATTAAAGTCCCTCGGTATCTCATTAGTGAGGGCTTGAAAAACGGCGGGAGCATTGGTGAGGCCAAACGGCATGACCAAATGTCCAAATGTCCGCAGAGGTATATTAAAAGCAGTCTTCCACTCATCCCCCTCCCTCACCCTGACTAGAAGATCCAGCTTTGAGAAAATAGTGCTGCATGCAGTGGTTCAAAAGCCAAACTAATGAGGGGTAAAGGGTACTTATTCTTAACTGTTATACTGTTTGGCCTCTAATCAATTCAAGGACAAAGCGACCCATCTTTCTTTTCTACAAAAAAGAAACCAACGCCTACCAGGGAGGATGAAGGCCTGATGATGGCTGCTGTGAGTGACTCGCTGATATATTTCTCCGTGGCCTCTCTCTGTGTTCAGGATAGATTAAAAAGGCGACTGGTGGTTAGCAAGGCCCCGGGGAGAAGGTCAATGGCACAATCATATGGGCAGTGTGGAGGCAGGGAAAGGGTCTGTTGTTCCCAACTCATGGTACTTGGTGGGGACTCGGGACATATTGAGGGATTCCAGGGCAGGCGGAGTCACGGGAGCTTCCCTAGGAGATGGGGCTGAGACCAGTCGATGTGGGGTTGTGTTGGGTCAGCCATGGATACCCTAGAACTACCGGGGATGGAGGTGAACAAATGAGACTGAATCGTACCTCCTGCCGATGGTTGCCAGATAGGATCAAGGTCAGGGGCGGCGTACAGTGGGTCACCCGAGCCAGCAGTTTTCCGTCCAGGGCCCGGGCCTCCAGGGGGGTAGTTAGTAGCTCGCGAGGTATTTCAGCCTGGGAGGCAACGTCTTCGTCCAGCAGGTTGCCCTCAGAGCGGATAGGGACAGAGACTGTCGTTGGTAGTTTACAGTAGCCGGGATCTGCATCTGAGTCTGGGGTGCTGAAGAGAGTATCGTCCGACTCGCCAGGTGCCCTCCTTTTTGGCGGCTGAGAACAGCTATCCCTGAAATGTCCTGGCTGGCCACTAGATACAATCCCCAGCTCTCCACCTCCAAAGTCATTTGGCCGGGGAGAGCCGGTTCCGTCCCAGCTGCATCGATTCCTCCCCCAGGGTGGTGGGGACGGTCGGAGCAGGAGCTACACTTGGAGCGGCTGGGGAAGGGAGGCTGGCTGGGACTGATAAGGTGGACCGTGGGCTTCCCCGAGGTTCTTTCTCTCAGCCACTCTTGAAGTCGATTATCTAATCTAGTGGCTAGCGAGATCAGAGAGTCCAGACAATCCGTGTCATCCCTCGCTGCCAGTTCATCCTTTATCTTGTCCGAGAAGCCCTGTCGAAACACCTCCCACAGGGCCTTGTCATTCCACCCTGAGTCTATGGCTAAGGTTCGGAACTCGATGGAATACCTTGTTATGCTTCACAAACCCTAACAAAGGGCCAGCAAGCATTTAGCGGCATCCTTACCGCGAATGGGATGTTCGAAGACCTTCCTCATTTCAGCAACAAAGGAGGGGAAGGAGGAACAAACCTCTGGTCTATTATCCCATATCGCGGTTGCCCTAGCCAAGCCATCCCCTCATAAGAGCCCCATGATGTACGCAATCTTCGGTTTATCTGAAGTGTAGGTGCATGGCTGTAGCTCAAAAACCAGAGAGCATTGTAATAGGAAGGCCCTGCACCACTCTAGGTCCCCAGCGTAGGGTTCAGGCTCGGGGACGTATGGCTCTCAAGGGGACTGTGATGCTGATCCCAGGGGCATCACCATCCCGAGTGGTGCAGTTTGGGTTGTCGGGATTCTTGGAGGGGACAGAGAAAGGGAAGCCAAAACTCGATCCGCCTGCTCGGTGACCTTCCATACATTCGTGGAGAGTGTCCAAAGGTTTTCCATGACCTCCCTAAGTAGTTGGTCGTGGGTGCCTAGTAGGAAGCCCTGACTGGCCAGGGCCTGTTGTACAGGATCCACGTCCGCTGGGTTCATTATGGCCAGTTCATTCTGTTACACAGGCAAGGTGGTAGACAAACCCAAGTGCAGAACATGGGCACAGAGGCAGAGCAGGAGGCATTATTGACATAGCAAGCATGGAATTGGTATCCAGGAGCAATGCTAGACTTAGAACTGGCAGCCCTAAGAACCATGAAATGAGGTTACTCACACCAGAGTCAACCATCAAACTGACAGCTCCTTGTTGTGATCACAGGGTTTTTATCCTGCATTTGCTGATGGAAAGCAGGTGTGTGTAGTTAGTGGAACCTGGGAATGATTGGAAACTAAACAAGGTGACTGAGGCCCAATTCCTGAGGTAAATAGCAAGGTGGAGGATTGCCAGAAGGGACCATGTTAACCAAAGGGAACATCCTCTCCTCATCCACTCTATCAAGGTCTTTTACCATTCGATAGATTTTAATGAGTCATTAAAATAGCCAAATGACTCATTCTTCTGAATTCTAGCAAATACTGCCCAGATCCATCATATGCTCTTCATGTGACAAGCCATTCAATCCTGGAATCATTTCATCAGCCTCCTTCGAACCTTCTTTGGTTTCACCAAATCCTTTCTAAGAGAAGGAGCCCAAAACTGCTCATGATACTCCAAGTGAGGCATCAATAGTGCTTAATAATGTCTCAACATTCCATTCTTGCTTTTATATTCTAATCCTCTTAAAATGAATGCTAATGTCAGATTTTCCTTCCACACTACAGACTCAACATGCAAATTAACCTTTAGGGAAACACGCACAAGGACTCCCAAGTTCCTTTAAAAGTCAGTTTTTATGTATTTTCTCTCCATTTAGAAAATAGTCTTCCTCACTTTTTAAAAACTACATAGTATTTCTGTTTTTGCACAGTTTTTATTCTATTCAATATATGTATACTGTATAAAACATACTGAGTAAGTTTTACTTTATTTATTATTATTATTATTATTATCCTTCAATATTATGGATTGCATTGAACTGCCACTGCTAAGTTAATAATTCCATGTCACTGAATTCTGAACCTTTCATTTCTTCTATCAAAGTGCATGACCATACATCTCCCAACACTGTAATCCAATTGCCATTTCTTTACCCATTCTCCTAATCTGTCGAAGTCCTTCTGTAGCCTATCTACTTCTTCAAAACTACCTGCTTCTCCAACTATCCTCATTTCATATGTAAACTTTGCAACAAAGTCATCAATTCCATCGTCCAAATCATTGATATATTACATAAAAAGAATTGGTCCCAACACAGACCCCTGTGGAACACCACTAGTCACCAGAAGTCAACCAGAAAAGGCTCCCTTTATTCCCACTCTTTTCCTCCTGCCAATGAGCCACTGTTGTATCAATGCTAGAATCTTTCCTGTAATACCATGGGGTCAGAGCTTGTTAAGTAGCGTTATGTGCAGCACCTTGTCAAAGCCCTTCTGAAAATCCAAGTACACAGCATTGACAGATTTCCCCTTTGCTATCTAACATGTTATTTATTCAAAGAATTCCAACAGATTAGTCAGGGAAGAATTTCCCTTGAGGAAACCATGCTGACCACAGCCTGTTTTATCATGTGCCTCCAAGTACCCTGAGACCTCATCCTTAATAATCAACTCCAACATCTTCCCAGCCACTAAGGCCAAACTAACTGGCCTATAGTTTTCTTTCTTCTGCCTCTCTCTCTCTTCTTGAAGAGTGAGGTGACATATGCAATTTTCTAGTCTCTGGAACTATTCCAGAACCTAGTTATTCTTGAAAGGTCATTACAACTGCCTCAACAATCTCCATAGCCACCTCTTTCAGAACCCTGGGGTGTACACCATCTGGTCCAGGTGATTTATTTACCTTCAGTCCTATAATTTTCCAAAGAACCTTCTTGCTGGTTATGGTAACTTCACACAATTCATGCACCCTGGCACCTGGGGCATCCACCACATTGCTAATGTCTTCCACAGTGAAGACTGATGCAAAATACTTATTCAGTTCATCTGCTGTTTTGTTGTCCCCATTACTACATCTCCAGCATCACTTTCCAGTTGTCCGTTATCCACTGCTGCCTCTCTTTTACAGTTTACACATCTTAAGAAACATAAGAACCATGGTATCCTCTTTAATATTGTTGGCTAGCTTACATTTGTATTCCATATTTTCCATCTTAATGACTTTTTTAGTTGTCTTCTGTTGTTTTTTAAATGCCACTACTTTTATTTTGCTCTGTGAAATGCCCTTTTTTTGACTTTTATGTTGACTTTAACTTCTCTTGTTGTGCCACAGTTGTGTCATCTTTCCTTTGGAATACTTCCTTCTCTTTGGGATATATCCTGTGCCTTCAAAATAGTTTCCAGAACTTTCAGCCATTGCTGCTCTGGAGTCATCCCTGCCAGTGTTCTTTTCCAATCAATTCTGGCCAACTCCTCTCTCGTGCCCCTGTAATTCCCTTTACTCCTTTGTAATCCTGATCCATCTGACTTTAGCTTCTCCTTCTCAAAATCATATTATGATCACTTTCCCTTCTTTTACTTTAAGCCCTCTCATCAATTCTGGTTCATGACACAACACCCAATCCAGAATAGCTGACCCCTAGCTAGCTGAACCCTGAGCTGCTCTAAAAAGCCATCTCGTACGGTCTCTAGAAACTCCCCCCTCCAGAATGAAGCACCAACCTGATTTTCCCAATCCACCTGCATATTGAAATCCCCCGTGACTATTGTAACATTGCCCTTTTGGCATCTATTTTCTATCTCTAGTTGTAATGTATAGACTACATCCTTACTATTGTTTGGGGGTTTGTATACAACTCCCATCAATGTCTTTGTACCCTTGTGATTCTTTAGCTCTATCCACAATTAATCAACACCCTCTGACCCTATGTCACCTCTTTCTAATGATTTGACTTCATTTTTTTTACCCACAGAGCATCACTGTACCCCTCTGCCTTCCTGCCTGTCCTTTCAATACAATGTGTAGCCTTGGACATTAAGCTCCTAGCTATAATCTTCTTTCAGCCATGATTCAGTGATTCCTACAATATGATACCTTCTAATTTACAACTGTGCTGCAATTTCATCTACCTTATTCTACATACTGTGCATATTCAAATGTAATACCTTCAGCCCTGTATTTACCCTTTTTGATTTTGTCCACCTTTTACGTTGCATCTCCTCCTGTCGACTGCACTTTTACCCTATCAACAGCCTCTCCTCACTACACATTGCCTCTGTTCATAAACAAGCTACCTCAACTTCAGTACTATTAACCGCCTTTCCTACAATATCTCTTGCATTGAAATATACACAGCTCAGGATATTAGTCACACCTTGCTCAACCTTTTGATTTCTGACTTTGCCTGATGTCTTACGAACATCTGCCTCCATATTGTCATCTGGATCTCCATTTGGTACCTTGCTATTCTTTGACTTAACCTGCTCAGACCTCATAAAGTGTATTGCATGTCCATTAGCGCTTTGGCATTAGTCCCTCTATGTCATTCACAAACCTTACTAATAGTAAGCCAATTTTCAATTCAATTTTGTACAGTACAGTACAGTAACCCAGAACCAGGGATCTGTAACAGACTAGCTTTCATATTGATTTTCCCTAAAAATGCTCATTAAACCAGACGTAAGCTCACTCTGATTTGTAGCTGAATGGTAAAATTAAAATATAAATATTTGCATATTTTATCTTTTATCTTCCCAGAGCCTGACAACCAAACCTATGCAGCAAATTATGTTGAAGAGAAATTCTGCAAAGTAGATTATTTGAAGGATCCAGTAATGATCACAATGATTATATTTGTAGTTGTTCTTGGGATTTGCGTACTAGTTCTGTTAAATTCCTACGTAAGTTCCTCTGTTTCAAATATTTATTATGTTATATAATGTCAAAGGTTATAGAGTAATGTAAGATTATTAAACTGATTAAAGAAATATTGAGGGGGAACAGATGTACTTAAGGATACACCATTTGAAAATTGTTGTCTACAGCCTTGCTAAAGGTATACTGTACAAACTTCATCAGGGGTTTCTACTTTAGTCATCTAACATACAGTATATCTTAGTGCAGATCTAAATTGGTTTAATTATTCCTGGTCAAAACCAAAAACATAAACACGTGTTTGTTTATATAATTGCACGAGTGAAATGAAACATAGAGTAATGCATGCCATTTCACCAGAAACAGACTCAGGTGAAGGTCCTGTCTCACACATAGGCATGAACTCTAGTATAACTTATAGAGCTGGTCATCAGGATCATACTCAGGGAAGTGAACTTTGAAATCAAACTAAAGAGATGGACTCCAGGATCACCTTAGGGTGATTGGCTCGGGGACCATATTGAGGAGATAGACTCTGATATCACACTGGGGAGATGAACTCTGGGATCACTTGGGGAGATTGGCTCTGGGACCAGACTGAGGAGATGCACTTTGGGATCACACGATAGAGCTGAACACTGAGATCACATTGGGGAGATGGACTCTGGGACCATCGTGGGGAAATAGACTCCAGAATCACAAGGTTCCTTCAGTATAAACTCCTAAATGTGGACAGAGCAAGGCAAGGTGAAGGGGAACATCACCTGCAGCTTTCCTTCCAAACTACGCCCAACCATGTTTGGAAATATATTCCTATTCCTGCATCATTGGTAGGTATAAACCATGGAACTTCCTTTCCAACAGTATTGTGGAATATTTTCCCATATTCCATGATTCAAGAAGACAGCTCACACCTACTTAGCATGGATGTCTAATGATTGCCAAAAATCAGGACCTTTCCTGGGGGTATCAATAGACAACAGGGCAGAGACTAGAGCAGAGACTCTACTAGAGACTAGACTAGAGCAGAGGTAATATACCAACTAATATTGATTCCAAGGGAAAGATATTTTCAAGGTCTATTAAACATAATTGGGATATGAAAGGAAAATCTTTATTCACCATATGCATATATTACATGTATTCTGAATTTGCTATGGTGTGTTAGCACAACATGTAACAAAAACAACACATGATAATTATAAAGAATTGCATGAAAATAAGTTAAAAATCATAAGTTAAAAATTAAGACTGCATGAATTTTTCTTTTAAAATCTGTAAGCTGAGTGGGAAAAAAAGGCAAATTTAAAAATTGTTTTAATTTTTAGGTAAGAAAACACTACCAATATGAACAGTCACTATGTATATGAGCTCCAAGCTCAGTGTATACAAACACAAATCTGGTGCGAACCCAAAGCATGGTATGATAATTTCATCTACAATGGGCTTTCAACATTTGATTCAGTTTTTCTGCGAGCGTCTGAATGCATCATCACTGTAAACCAAGGCTTACCGAAATCTGTGAGAGTCTCCAAACTTTTTTTTAACACGCTATTATTTTACAATGTAGCTATTTGTCTGGTTGATTTGTAGAAGGTAGTACTTATGATGAAAGTGAATGCATATGTCTAATGTAATAATACTATATAAATAGCATTCTGTTCCAGTACAATATAAATGCACTCTGTGTCTATTTTTACTTATTCACTAATAATAAAAGTTCACTTCTTTCCAACCTTATTGTTCATGTGTGCCTATAAGCTGTTTAACAGGCTGAAGAGGAAACTTGGAACTCTGTCAGCCATTGATCAATGTCATACAATGGTGTGAAAACCTTGCTTAAGTAGCACTTGAACTTTAATTACCTTGTTGAGAGGAAATTTGATAGAGATATACAAAATTATGAGGGGTAGAGATAGGTTAAATGCAAACAGGCTTTTTCCACTGAGGTTGGGTAAGACTACAATCAGAGGTCATGGGTTAAGGGTGAAAGGTGAAAAGTTTAAGGGAAACAGGAGGAAAACTTCACTAAGAGTGTCGTGAGAGTGTGGACAGAGCTACCAGCACAATTGGTACATGTGAGCTTGATTTCAACTTTTTGGAGAAGTTTGGAATGGAACATGGATGGCTGGGGAATGGAGGACTATGGTCCCAGTGCACGTTGATCCGAGTAAGCAGTTTAAATGGTTCAGCATGGACTAAATGGGCTGAAGGGCCTGTTTCTGTGCTGTATTTTTCTAAGACCCTATGTCTCAACCCCTTCTGTCCTTAACAGAAGGATCTTAAAATTGTGATAGAAAGAACAGAGAATGAAAATAACAACTCCAATGTGCCAATGATTTTTTGTTTTACTTATTCAGTGATGGAATATGGATGTTGCTGGCAATGTGCCTATTCCTAATTGCCTCTGAGCTGAGGAGTTAAGTGTGGAACCAAATGTGGACTTAACTAGTTAAGGTTAATAGTTCCCCATCCCTAACAAAAAGTTATGAACCAGATGGATTTTTCCAACAATTAAGAAGTACCATACTTATCAATTCTGAGTCTGGCTTACTAAAAAAATAAGAGGTATTTTTACTTTAAATTAAATTTCCCAATGTCATGGTAGGATTTAAGCTCCTGTCTGAATCAGTGGCCTTCAAATGCTGGATAGTATTAAACACGGTATCTTAAGCATTGACCCAATGTACCTATGTATCATTTACAAAATGCTGGAGGAACCTTGGCCTGGAAATGCAGAGAAAATAACTTCCAGACAACCATTATGGTAAAGCAAACAATCTTGGAAAATCCAAGGACAGTCGTAGAATGTGTTCCCCTGCCAGGGGAAACTACATTACTATGGTGGTCCAATCACAAAGAAGAGAAAATCTGCAGATGCTGGAAATCCAAGCAACACACATAAAATGCTGGAGGAACTCAGCAGGCCAGGCAGCATCTGTGGAAAATAGTATGGTTGATGTTTTGGGCTGAGACACTTCAGCAGGACAGGAGAAAAAAAGATGACAAGTAGATTTAAAAGGTGGGGGGAAGGGACAGGTGAGACCAGCAGGGGAAAGGTGAAGTAACGAGCTGGAAAGTTGATTGGTGAAAGAGATACAGGACTGGAGAAGGGGGAATCTAATAGGAGGGGACAGAAGAACATGGAAGAAAGAAGAGAGGGGAGGAGCACCAGAGGAGGGTGATTGGCTGGCAAGGAGATAAGGTGAGATTTACAAGATGTTTTTAAATTTTCAAAACTAAACTTTATTTATGAAACATATACAATAAAGATAATACAACCATTACATTCAGTGTGTCATCAAACCAATATGTACTCCTACAAGTCACTGATGCTACATCTCCACTTTCAAAGTGATTGAGCAACAGACACAAAATGCTGGAGGAACTCTGCCAGTCCCTATGCCAGGTTCCCATTCGTTGACTATAGCTCAGCGTTTAACACCATTGTTCCCACTGTCCTGATTGTTAAGCTACAGAAACTTGGCCTTTACACCTCCCTGTGCAATTGGATCTTCAACTTCCTAACCAGAAGACCACAATCTGTGCAAATTGTTGACGATCAACACTGGAGATCTCAGGGTGCTTAGCCCACTGCTCTACTCCCTCTATACCCATGACTATGTGGCTAGGTATAGCTCAAATACCATCTATAAATTTGCTGATGATACGACCAATTTGGTAAAATCTCAGGTGGAGATGAGAGGAGTGAGATATACCAGCTACTTGAGTGGTGTCGCAACAACAACATCGCATTCAACGTCAGTAATACCAAAGAGCTGATTGTGGACTTCAGAAAGTGTAAGATGAGGGAATATGAACACATCCTCATAGAGGAATCAGAAATGAAGTGAATCAGTATTTTCAGGTTCCTTGATGTCAGCATTTCAGTGGCTGCACAAAGCTTCAGTGCGTCCATCTGCACGTTCCCCTACAGCCTAGAATATGCCAGTTGGCAGCATTCTGATTACAAACCTCTCTCTGTGCTGGCAGACCAACGTAATGGGCAGACTAAAGGGCATTTTTCATCAAGATGATTATCTTCCAACACGACTTGATGTCCGTCTGTGTGTGTGTGTCACCAGGAACATCCCATTGATCAGAGAGTCAGATTCTCTTGGCAAATGCAATGTCCACATTGAGCCATAATACAACTACTTACTAATAAAGTCTTCCTCTATGTTTGGATTGTATCATCTATAGGAGTGAGTGTAGGGAATTTGCTTTGCACTGGGAGCAGGATTTACTGCTCCTTGCACAAAGCCAGCTGCATTGATGATTTTCAACATGGCTAATCAATCCCACACTAATCTACACTGTGGGCTTTAAAGTTACACCAACAAAATAACAAAAACCAAATTTTGTATTTATTTACTAATCCAACAATCAGATAATGTGCAAATGCAGTTTATTCAACTCTCACTACACCCTCTTTAGTGATAATTAGAAATACAATGTTTTAGCTATCCTATTGATTAACCAAGACATAAAAATTAACTATTATGTCCTGTTTCTAAATTCAAATTCTAGTGTAATGTCATGGTAGCATGACACTGATTTAGATTTTACTCATGACTTTTTCGCTTCTCATATCAAACCTTTCAGTAGCCTGCCCTGCTGTGTGATACGAATGCATGAAAAGTACCATCCTAATTCTGACTATTTCAAATCTGCTTAAAATCTTGAGTTTATTTTCAAATCTCCAAGGAACACAAATGATGAATATTTCTAATGAAATAAAACCAATTGTATTACTACAAGCATAGGAGCAGTTGAGGGTTTATAATCATTTTGAATCTGAAATTGACTTTTGGTATCACACAGAGGTTACCATTCAAATTTACAGTGGTATGCAAAAGTTTGGGCACCCTGGTCAAAATTTCTGTTACTGTGAATAGTTAAGTGAGTAGAAGATGAACTGATCTCCAAAAGTCATAAAGTTAAAGATGAAACATTCTTTTCAACTTTTTAAGCAAGATGAGAGTATTATTTTTTGTTTTGTATAATTTCAGAGTGAAAAAAAGGAAAGGAGCACCATACAAAAGTTAGGGAACCCCAAGAGATTTGAGCTTTCAGATAACTTTTACCAAGGTCACAGACCTTAATTAGCTTGTTAGGGCTATGGCTTATTCACAATCATCATTAGGAAGGGCCAGGTGATGCAAATTTCAAAGCTTTATAAATACCCTGACTTCTCAACCCTTGTCCCAACAATCAGCAGCCAGTGCCTCCTCTAAGCAGCTGCCTAGCACTCTGAAAATTAAAATAAATGATGCCCACAAAGCAGGAGAAGGCTACAAGTGTCATGGTCCCAATCGTTTATTCCCTGTCTTGCTCCTAATTTTCTTTGATTATGCCATGGTCCTGATCATTAATTTTCCAATTGCTTCTTATTCACTCTTTGATGATGACACACCTGGTTTCCATCAAGAACTCAGTACAAGAACCCCGATGGCACAACCACATTCAGAAATTGTCAAAACGATGTTTGAGAACAATGGTTCCATAAAATATGGGTGAATGGATGCAATTTAGAACCTGAAATTCTTACTCTCTCCAGACATCCAGAAAACAGAAGAAAAAACCCCACAGAATAAATGCCAGAAAAAAACGTAAGCACTCCAAAGGCCCCCTCCCACACACAAGCAGCAGCAGAAGCTTTAACTCTCCATCCACTTGCTCCAGCAGAAAGCATCGGCACCCTCACCACCCATCGTGCTAGCAACCGCAAAGCTCCCAAAGACAGACCATGATTGACAATCCATCAAAAAAAGCAGTTTGACGTGTCACAGTCTCTCTCTCTCTCTCTCTCTCTCTCTCTCTCTCTCTCTCTCTCTCTCTCTCTCTCTCTCTCTCTCTCTCTCTCTCTCTCTCTCTCTCTCCTCCCCCCACACACTCTTCCTCCCTCTCTCTCCCCCTCCCTCCAAACAAATAGATGGAAGAGGAACTAAACACATTCTGGTTGTTCTGTCTTCACAAATGAGGACATACCAGATAGATTAAGGAACCTCACATCTAGAAAGAGGAAGGAACCAAGGAAATCAGTACTAACAAATAAAAATAAGTTAAAGGAACTATAAAGCTTGAAAAGTCTGCTGGTCCTGATAACCTAAACATTGGACCGTAATAAATGCAGTATTGCTAGAAGTGGGTTGCTAATCAGCATTCAAATTTTTTTTTCATCAGGAACAGTTTCTACTGATTGGGGAGTGACAAATGTAAGACAGCTATTAAAAAAAAGAGAAAAGAAAAATTGAGAATTACAGGCTAAGAAGGAGTGGATGAATACTGGAATAATTAATAAGTGATAAAAAATGAAACACCATTAAAACATTAATGGGATTGGACAAGATCAGCAGATACATGGAAGTGAAGCAATACTTAACAAATCTATTAGAGTTTTTTTTTGAAGACATGGAACAATGAATATGGTGTATTTGCAACTTTAGAAGGATTTTAATAAGGTGCTGCTCAAGAAAATGTCACACAGAATCAATGCATTGGAGACAATATAGTGGAATGCCTTAAGGAATTGTTTACAGAGTGGAAACAGAGAGTAGGAGAGTGAAAATAGGCACTAAGTAATGGAATCCTGCGGGGTTGATGGTTTGGACCCAGCTAATCACAATACCATGAGGAAGTTAAATGTGTCATCTCTATGATGAGTGATCTGGTTAGTCAGGCCTACATTCATTTCACATTAGGAGAATAAAATTGGTAACTGTTATGGCTCCGACAGGATGAAACAGACTAAATGCTGGGAGAATGTTCCCAGTGGCTGGTAAGCGCAGGACCAGGAGTCAAAGCCTCAGAGTATGAAGTCGCCATTTTGGAACAAACATCAGGAGAAATGTCTAAATCCAATGGCTGATGACCCAATGGAATTCAATGCCAAATTATCAAATAGATACAAGAAAGGTGTTTGTTCGCTATGTGCCACATTGTATGACTTTTCCATGACCATGATGTTTCTTGGCAATTTTTTCTGTGGAAGTAGTTTGCCATTGTCTTCTTCTGGACAAAGTCTTAACAAGACAGGTGACCCTAGCCATTATCAATACTCCTAAGAGATAGCCATTTAAAATGTTTTGATAACCTTCCTCAGAAAGACATGCAACAAGAGACTCAGGAACAATGCAACAAATGCCACCTGTCATCAAACAAAACCACTGACATACTGACTGTAAGTTTCAGAATCTGATCCAGTCAGGAATTATCTTCTAGTGCTCACAAAGTTCAGAGTTCATTTATTATCAGAGTACACACATGGCACCACATACAACCCTGAGATTCGTTTTCTGCGGGCATGCCTAGTAAATCTATAGCACAGTAACAGTAAACTGTAAACATCAGGAACTGTAAACTGTAAACAAACTATGCAAAAGCAGATACAAATAAATAGCAATGAATAACAAACATGAAATAGCAATATAGCAGAGCTCATAAAAGAGATTCCCCTTTTGTTCAAGAGCTTGATGGTTGAGGGGTAGTAAATGTTCTTGAACCTGGTGGTGAGAGTCCTGAGGCACCTGTACCTTCTACCTGATGGCAGCAGCGAGAAAAGATCATGGCTTGGGTGGTAGGGATCTTTGATGATGGATGCTGGTAACGTTTTGTGTTCACCAACTAGAATTCTCAAGATCTGTAGCGGGAACAAAGCAAAGAATTAGAAAATTTCTATGAGGAATAAGTGGAAGATAAGGAAGCAAAAGACATCGCTAATGCAACCTGCTCTCATAATTGCAAGATTCATGTATGTTTGCATGTTCCAACAATCTGCCAGTTTAACAAACATATGCAAAACTAATTTTTGCATCCAACTTCCTCCACCTAACTGGTACAATGAATGACACAAATCAGCCAAATAACTCAGCTATTCTTTCAGAGGCATCCATTACCCGCATTCACTTTATTCCATTTATTGGCTCATGATTATAAGCCCACTTGCTATTCAATGATCGAATTGAAAAAGATGAGTAATGGTACAAAGGAATAATGCCTGTGTCTTCATATGGACACAGAAACCTGCCATAAACCCATACATATACCCTTCACAAAGGGAAAACTTTTATTTAATGATTTTACATGGCACAGCTGCAGTGTGCAATAAATACCCCACCACTCTGAGCTCTTCTGGTTGTTGTGCTTACCTTGATGGGCTTCATGGGATTAAACAAACGCTCTAGATTCTGTGAGATTCAATGGTTTTGAACAGTTTTCTACGTCTCAAATTTCTTAAAGCATTTTAAATAACTACTTAAAATATTGTTAAACTTAATAAACTAATAGTAACTGACTAAAAGCACCCATGTAAACTACTTACTGGCACTTACCCTTTTACTGAAGGTTGATGATCCCTTCAAATAAATTACTTTGCTGACCATGGAAGATGGAAACAAAACCTACGGAATTGCTAGCTGGGGATAAGTTAAATTTGGCCCAGCATCTCACTGATCTGGAACAGAAGGCTACCCCTTGGATTAAATTGTTTTGGCTTGTCAATTTATTCTTGAATTTGAATCTCAGAGCAACTGATTGCCCACTTTGTCCATGTTGTTGTTTATGAAATATCCTTCGGCCTCAGGGCAATGCAACTACTTGCAACATCGGGCGATCATTTTGCCAGTGGAAATTAAGCAATAACCCTCTTGAACTCTAGTTACAAAATGGAACTTGCAAATGCAGCGTTTGAAAAGTGCAGGCAATAGCAGAATACCAGAAGGGAATTAAATTAACCCAAAGACGAAAACAGAAAACAAAGAACCGATGCAATGAATTGCATATCATACCCAAGGAGAATATAAATTTGCTGAGAAACAGTGTTAATATTTTTAAAGTCCTGAAGAAGGGATTTATACATGAAACATTTGACTTGTTGCTCTTTCCATAGATGCTGCCTGATGTTATGAGGACTTCCAGAATCATGTGTTTGTTGCTTTAGATTTCCAGCATATGCAGCTCCGGTTTTATGCATAATTTTGTCAAACAAGCATATAGAGATCATAGGTGAACATTTGATACATATGATTTCCTGTCAAATGTAATTGAACCAGCCAAACCTGTTTCATTTTACACATGTTCCTCCTCAAATATTTGAATGAAAATCCCCTTGCTATAAATACATAGTAATTTCCCTCAGATTCATCAGTAACTTTTATCTTCTTTCTGTCAATTCTACATAAATTTCCTTTATTAATTTATAAGGAACATATTGTATTTGTAAAATAAATTTACTTTTCTGTATTAACCGTTTCAAAGTTTGTATCATTTTTACCTGAAGTTAAGCTTATGTAAATCCTAATGAGCATTCCATCAAGTTCAATTCCTCAAAAGGCTCATTTAATTCCCAATGTAATTCTATCTACATGTGAAAAATTGGATAAAGGCTAATATTTCATGTCCTACCTCTTTACCTTAACACATATTCAGGCTAATCCACAAAAGATAAAATCAATCACAAATATCCCAACCTAGCTAAATCAATTAAGAAAAAATTATTGAACATGAAATTAAAAACAATGTAGCAATTTGCTCCTTCATAAAACTATCAGCTGCTAGTTTCATAGAAACTGAAACATCCATACTCCAGAATACAATAGTATTTGAAAAACTGCAGATTTCAAAATAACAATTGACCATTAGAAAGATGAAAACTATCTTCCCCGAGCCCATTATTGATGTTATATCTTTGGCCTGGTACAGGAGCAGGAGTTAGTTCAGAAGAGTGACTGGCACTGGGAGCAGAAGCTGCCAGGAGTGTGGCTGCAAGATGATGTTGGAGACCAACCATATTAGTCTCAAGAAATTTACAGGGGACCTTCTGCAAGGCTTAATAATTATCAATTACTTCATCCATTTCATCAGCATGCTGTAAATGCTGCTGACAACTGATTAATTGCAACAGAGTACAGAAAAGTACAACACAGGCAACATAGCCCACTGTGTTGTTCCAATCTTGATGCTAACTTATCCTAAATGTTCTCTTCTTGGGTATCTTCCATATTCATCCAATCACCTCATGTTCATGTGACTATCTAAAAGCTTCTGAAACTCCACCAGACTTCCTGCTTCTACTACTACCTCTCGTAACAATCGTTCCGAAAAGTTCATACCCTCTAACTAGGCACCTTTGCAGCACCCTCTCCATCATCTTTCCTATAATGGGGTGACCAAAACTCAACACAATACTCCTATGGCGGTCTTACTGAAGTTTTCTATAGCTGTAGTATGACTTCCTTACGAGCTTGCTATATGCCTTCTTAACCACCTTAGCGACTTCCTATGAACTATGGAATGGACCCCGTGATCCCGCTGTACCACAATGCTAGTAAGGTGGTCTACCATTAACTGGATACCTCCTCTTTTCATTTATCTCTCAAAGTTCAAGACTACACACTTGCCTGGGTTAACTTCCACCTGCTGCTTCTCTGCCCATATAAGTAATGGATCTGTATCCTCTTGCAATCAACAGTCTTTTATATTACCCACAACTATGCCAATCTAAGTGTCATCAGCAAGCCTGCTATAAAACGCATGTATATTTACATCCATATCTTTGGTATGTAACACCATTCACAGATATCCCAGCACCAAACCTTGCAGAACGCCACTGGTCACAGCCCTCCAGCCAGAATCACGATCTTCCATCCCTATCCTATATCTTCTATAAGCAAACCAATTCTGAATCCAGACTTGCAATTCACACTGGATCCCATGCATCCGTTTTCTGAATCAACTTACCATGAGGGAGATTATCAAATGCCTGACTAAGGTCCATGTATATAACGTTCACTGCTCTACCCTAGTCAAACTCCGTTGTCGTAGCCTTAAAAAACTCAATCAAGTTTATAAGGTATGAGTTGCCCTGCACAAAGTTGTACTTACAATACTGTCTTTAAGCAATCTATACTTTTCCAAATGCACATACTGTAAATGCTATGCCTCAATATCCTCTCCAGTAAATTCTACAGCACTGATGTAAGGCTTGTTGGCCTATAATTACCTGGATTATCCCTGTTTCCCTCTTGAACAAAAGACCTGCATTTACTACTCTCCAGTCCTCCAGGACCTTGCTTGTTGAAAGTCAGAATGTAAAGATTTTGTCAAAGTTCTCAGTAACTTTTTCACTTGCTTTTTCAATACGCTAGGATATACTGTATGTCATCAAGCCAAGGAGATCTATCCATATTGAGGACCCAGCACTACCTCCTCCTTAATTTCAGAATGTCCCAGGACATTTGTTTGCATATTCCACTCTACTTTCACTATCATCTACTACGTCATTCTTCTTGGTAAGTACCAACACAAATACTCACTTCGTACCTCGGCCACTTGCCCTGGCTCGCTCCTTTGTCCTTGAGAAGACCTTCTCTCCCCTCAGTTATCCTGTTTCTTAAGATACATATAAAATGCTTAGGAGTTCCCCCCTTGATCTTTATCACCAAAAACATTTCAATTCGTTTTTTGACCCGCTTGATCAATTTCCTAATTATTTTCAATAAGGATGCAGTTTGAAATTAGCTTCTCAAGCCTTACATCTGCTTTCTTTGCCTTTCTGATTAACTTTCAGACCTCTTATCCATCCAAGGTTCCCTTACATTACTATCTTTGTCCTTACTCCTTATTGCAAGATGCCGATCCAGGATATTTAAACAACTCCCACATGTCAGACATAACGCATATTGCACATATAATTATGATAGCAATAAAATATATAATCATAAAAACAATAATAATATTTCCTGAGTGTTATAGCCTACAGATTGATGGTGTGTATGGGATGCTGTCCTTGAGCAATGTTTTCTGCAAGAACCAGCAGCAGATCCTCATCTTGCACTAGTGCAGCCTCGGACGAAAGCAATCCAGCTTCTCTTTCACTGAGTGAACACCGGAGCCCAGCATGGATGCCCACAGCACCACATTGCCTCTGGTGTCTCCTCCCCTGGGCAGATGCAATGGGCATCCCTGCAGCGTGAGTGCTTTGTCCACGCAACAACCAAGGCCACGCAGCCTCCCCAATCAATTTGTGAACCAGACCTGCAGTATTCTAAATCAGCAAAGTCCAGCAGCGTCTTGCAATCACAAGAAACACATCCACAAGAAAAAAGATAGCAATTTTCACCTTTGTTGGACTGCACACTGCCTCTGACGCCTTCATACTTGTGTTGCTGTAGCAGACAGCAACAATACACAACAACCCCAGTTACACCACGATGGAGCAATTCACTGATGGAGCAGACCTACAATACTGGTTTTCATATCCATTAGTGTCTTGTGATCATAAAAAAGACATAAAGGACAAACAATTACACCTTTGCTTGGACCCAGAGAGGCTGCTGCAACCAAGTGCCCTGCCACTTTACCATCGTACTCTACAATTAATATTAAATAAAAACAGTGCATGAGTCATACAAATTTTATATTTATCAAAGCAGAAGAGGCACTGCTCAGGATGAAGGGTCTCTATCTGTAACGTGGACCATTTATTACCTCTATAGATGAGTTTTGGACAGGTGGGGCCTATCAGCCTTGGACGGCAGCCCTCCTAGAAGAAGGAAAATTTTGATTTTAAACCTCCGCGGCCTTGCAGCCATACTCACCCATGGGAAAGGCTTCGAGAGTAAACCCTGAGGAAGAAATCCAGAGCCGAAATCCCTTAGGCAGTCTGATGTTGTTTACAACTTCACTCTGGCAACCTCTGCGACGACACTGGTGCCAAGCTTGCCCTTCCCTTGGGCTACATTAGTGACATGCTGCATGGAGAACAGCCGGTTCTTCAAATCTTCCCACCCGGGCTTGCACCCTGGAGAGGACACAGCCCACCAGAGGCGCAAACCCATGATCCCCTGGGATCGACAGCTGTCTACTATAGATGAGTTCCTCCGAGCATTTTGTTTGTGTTGCTTAGAAGTCTTGAGCAAACAGGCTGAAGATGAACCTTTGAGGAGGTTAGTAGATGAGCTAATGGTTTAATTGCTCGGCATTGTTGAGACTCAACCCTAGATGCCGAGTTCCAATGCCAATTAAATTCAAAGTTTGCCGCAGACTATGATGCAAAGGAAAATTAGCAAAAAGCTATTCAACTCAAAGAAATGTTTCAGTGTATGAAAGTACAATCAGCTGAATCTCACTTGACCTAGTCTGTCAAAAATGTAGCCATATCAAATTTCATCTGGCTTCGCCACCCACACTCAGGAATCAAAAACAGATGACTGTGAAGTCTTGGTGATGACTTGACCTCATGCAACAAACTGCTAAGGCTCCATCTTAAGGACACCCTGGTAATCTTTTAATCTAAATGGTAATACAAAATGTTTTCATTGTCTTTAATTTTGAGAAATAATAAAATTGATTATAATGCCTTCAAATAATTAAACAGAAACAACATTATTTTAATTCTTAGTAAGAAATAATTAAAAGTGTTAGAACAAAATTACTAAAGTTCAATTTCAAGTTGCTTTTATTGTCATTTCAACCATAAACTGCTGGTACAGTACACAGTAAAAATGAAACAACGTTCCCCCAGGACCCTGGTGCTACATGAAACAACACAAAACTACGCTAGACTATGTGAGACAGCACAAGGCTATATTAGACTACGTAAAACAATATAAAAACTGCACTAGACTACAGACCTTCACAGGAATGCATAAAGTGCACAAAACAGTGCAGGGCAGTACAATAATTAATAAACAAGACAATAAGCACAGTAGAGGACAAATTACAATGTCAGTCTAGACTCTGAGAATTGAGGAGTCTGATGACTTTGGGGAAGAAACTGTTGCACAGTCTGGTCGTGAGAGCCTGAATGCTTTGATACCTTTTGCCAGATGGCAGGAGGGAGAAGAGTTTGTGTGAGGGGTATGTGGGGTCCTTCACAATGCTGTTAGCTTTGCGGGTACAGTGTGTAGTGTAAATGTCTGTAATAGTGGGAAGAGAGACCCTGATGATCTTCTCAGCTGACCTCACTATCCGCTGCAGGGTCTTGTGATCCGAGATGGTGCAATTTCCGAACCAGGTGATGCAGCTGCTCAGGATGCTCTCGATACATCCTCTGTAGGATGTGGTGAGGATGGAGGGTGGGAGATGGACTTTTCTCAGCCTTCACAGAAGGTAGAGACGCTGCTGGGCTTTCTTGGCTATGGAGCTGCTGTTGAGGGACCAGGTGAGATTCTCCACCAGGTGAACTCCAAGAATTTTGGTGTTCTTAATGATCACAACGGAGGAGCCGTTAATGTTCAGCGGAGAGTGGTCGCCTCATGCTCTCCTGAAGTCAACAACCATCTCTTTTGTTTTGTTCACATTAAGAGACAGGTTGTTGGCTCTGCACCAGTCCATTAGCCGCTGCACCTCCTCTCTGTAAGCTGACTCATCGTTCTTGCTGATGAGACCCACCACGGTCGTGTCATCGGCGAACTTGATGATGTGATTCGAGCTGTGTGTTGCTGCATAGTTGTGGGTCAGCAGAGTGAACAGCAGTGGACTGAGCACGCAGCCCTGGGGGGTCCCTGTGCTCAGTGTGATGGTGTCGGAGATGTTGCTCCTGATCCGGTCTGACTGAGGTCTCCCAGTCTGGAAGTCTAGGATCCAGTTGCAGAGGGAGATGTTCAGGCCTTAAAAATTAAGTAATTGAAACCTAGCACTTTTCTCCTGATCTCTACATGGGAATTCCCCATTCAACTGAATGAGGCTACAAAATCCGGCAGTATGGGTAAAGGGAGCTCCCCAGGGGAATTCACCGAGAATTCGTGGATAGATGCAGTGAACTTTGCTTGGATTTCACTTGGGCAAATAGCAACATTGCACATGCTGCACAACTTTGCCTCTTAAGTTGTGCAGTAAGTCGAGAGCTCTTAACCCAGTGGCTCCCGGACTGTTGCTTGAGCAATGGAGTAGACTGCGGTCAGATTTGCTCTCAAATACAGGCAAGAAGGAACATGGCCACATGCATTATCTATATCAGGAAGCTAATGACTGATCCTAGCTAGTGTCTACAAGGCTGGTGACAAATGGCCAACTCCCTTATCTACTCACTACCTCAACAGCAAACAGAAAGAAATCAGAAAGCTGCCTGAATGAAGAATGAGTATTTTTTTGCTGGTCTTCTTATCAGTGGCCTGTTGGATCAGAGTCTTAAGGAAATGCAGATGCACAACATAACCACCCATGTTGGCTATTGATTACCAGATATTCATTGTAAACTAGTGGGAGAGAAATGATGAACTGCACTGGTCACTGACTGTCAGGATTTACATGCATCCATTGGCCTCATTGGCAGGCATATACAAGACCACTACAGGAACACCTTAAAGTAGGGGTCCCCAGACCTCTCGATTAATGGCGAGAGTCCATGACATAAAAGTGGTTACGGACCCCTGCCCTAAAGCAACCATGCATGCACAAGCAAATATTCACTTTCAGTAGCTATTGGCAAAAATATCATTCCTGAAAATCTCTGTGTAATATGGAAAATATGTTATGCAATGTGTTACTATTGTTACAGTTTTTATTTTTGTTTAATTATGCTTTTCTCATTTAAGTATCAGAAGCGTAAAGAGAAAACTCAGAGAGTGATTGAACTTACAACATTTTTCATTCTCAATTACTGTAATGAAATCCTAATTTGATGAATTCTGTTCAGATTATTTTGATGTAATTTGCAAAATTCCTTTCGGGTTTGAAAGTGAAATGGTGAATTCTGAAGGTTTCACCTTCAGTTATGTCACAGTTTCGACTACTAAATGAAAGGCAGGAAACTTAACATGCTGGTTTGAATCTCCTAAAACAAATTCATTAAAAAATTTCCTGTTATTATGATTTGATTCTCCATATTGCATAATCACATGTAATACAATAACCAGGCTAACTGCAATTTTACCCCTTCTGTATCCTTAATCTATCATTTAGTCCCTTTTCCACCCACACTTTTCTCATCAAACCTGAGAAGCGACCAACTATTCCAAACATGTACTATTTTGTCAGCAGTTTCCAAGTCTGGAAGGTAACTGCAAGTTCTCTGCCAGGTAGTGCCACCTGATGGTGAATCTGCTTAACTTCACCCTTGTTAATGTCCTGAGTATTACAAAGTTTAATTTCACTTGTGATTTCTATGAAAACCATCATTGACGTTGAGGAAATATTTTGCTCAATTTGCTGATCAGGTATTCAGGAGTGAGACAGATTAAGTGGTGTGGCAGAAACAATCTGACAATCACCACCAGCAAAGCCAAGGAATTGATTGTGGACTTTCGGAAGAGGAAGTTAGGAGAACACACAGAAGGTCCTCATCCAGGGGTCAGCAGTAGAAATGGTGAGCATCTTCAAATATCCGGACATCAATATCTCAGCCGATCTATCCTTGGCTCAACCTCTTGATGCAATCATGAAGAAAGCACATCAGTGGCTATACTTCATTAGGAGTTTGAGGAGATTGATATGTTTCTAAAGATCCTAGCAAATTTCTACAGATGTAACATGGAGACCATTCTGAATTGTTGCACAAGTGCCTGGTATGGAGACACCAATGCACAGGATTAAAAAAAAGCTGCAGAGGGTTCTAGACTCAGCCAGCTCCATCATGAGCACTAGACCCCCCATCGTCAAGAACATCTTTAAAAGGCCGAAGCTCAAGAAGGTGGGATCTATCACGAAGGACGCTCAATAACTAGGACACACTCTCTTTGAACTGCTACCATCAGGGAGGAGGTATATGAGCCAGAAGAAGCATACTCAGCACCTTTGTAACAGCTTCTGGCCCTCTGCCAAAGGCCAGAAAGAGAACCAGACTAAAATAATAGATAGGGATGAGGGTAAGGGTGGGGGGCAGGGGTATCAACGGAGGTCACCTATCACCCTACAGCCTACAGATCCAACGTATAATCCTCCGTAACTTCCGCCACCTCCTAAGTTATCCCACCACTAACCACATCTTCCCCTCCCCGCCCCACTCTCGGCTTTCCGCAGGCTTTGCTCCCCACGCGACTCCCTTGTCCATTCACCACCCCCACCCCTCCCCACAGACCTCCCTCCAGGCACTCATCCCTGCAAACAAAAGAAGTGCTACAACTGCCCCCACACTTCTTCCCTCACCACCATCCCAGGCCCCAGACAGTCCTTTCAGGTGAGGCACCACTTCACCTGCGAGTCAACTGGGGTGATATACTGTATCCGGTGCTCACGATGTGGCCATTTATACATTGGGGAGACTTGCCGCAGACTGGGAGACCGTTTCACCGAACACTGGTGCTCGGTCCTCCACCCCTACCCCTATTATTTTAGTCTGGTTCTCTTTCTCTCTCTTTTCCCCCCTCACTATAATCTCCTCCCAGCCCTACCTTTCTTTCTCTTTTATTTCCCACAATTCTCCACCTTCCCCCTAGCCCATTTCCCTCTGGCCTATCAATTCCCAGCTCTCTACTTTATCCCTCCCCCCACTTCTTATCCCCCCTCGACCATCCCATGTTACTTCACTCCTGATGAAGGGTTTCAGCCTGAAACGTCGTCACTACCTCCTTCCATAGATGCTGTCTGGCCTGCTGAGTTCTGCCAGCATTTTGTGTTTTTTTTATTTATTTCCAGCATCTGCAGGTTCACTCGTGTAAGCAATAAAATGCAGGGTCATAACAAGGTCAAGAGTCCATTTCATCGGACAAGAAGTCCATTCAAGACTTTGATGGCAGTAGGACAGAAACTTTCCTTGAAACATTGTGATACGTGCTTTCAGGTTTTTGCCCAATGGGGGAAGGGATAAGGGAGAATATCTGGGATGGATGTGGTCTTTGCTTATGCCAGTTTCTTTACTGTTAGTGAGAAATTTATACAGCGTCCATAGAGAGAAGGCGGGTTCCTGTGATGTGTGGAGCCATGTCCACAAGCCTTCACAGTTCTTTGTGTTCACATGCAGTGCTCTCACACATTGATTGTCCACTTCTCCTTCACGATCCTGTGTCTTTACTCCCTCATTTCCTCTCAAATTATTAAACATTCTGTTTCTGGAACTTTCCATTCCTCCCCCTGGATCAAAGACCAGTCGACAGTGCTATTTATGTGATTCCCCAGGACTCTGGTCCCAGCATGATTCAGTGAAGCTTACTCCAACAGAGCAGTCCTCTCCATTCCCAGTATTGGTGCCAGTGTCCCATCAATCAGAACTTTCTCCTACCACACTGTACTTTGAGCTATATTGTAAATTGACCTCCCTTTGTTAATTTGTACACAGTCAGCGTAATAAGCAAGAATTTATTAGTTTTGAATTTCTGCTTTTCAATTTTGCCTCAATCTCCTCAGAACCCATCAACAGACTTCTCCGGCTAGTTGTACCGATGTCATTACTGGTAATCCATGACACTAGATCTTTCTCTTCCCTCGGCAAATTCTTCTCCACCCGGAAGAAATACCTTTTAACAATTGAACCAGGCAGATAACACAACCTTCAGTGACTCACTGTCTTTGTGGCAGAGAAGAGTGTCTGAGCCCTTAATTATACTCTATTTATCTTTTCTGAATTCTTCCTTCCCCATCCAGCCCAAAATATCTCTACCTTCTGCCATGGTTCCCTGGACAGATTATGTCTTCCTTGCACTCCCAACATTTGTCCACACAACGAGCAAATACCTCATACCATTGGAGAAGGGTAAAAGCTGATGCTCCTCTGGAACAAACTGTTGAAAACTTTTCACTGCCTCCTGCCCCTGACTATTTCAAAGTTTCAAAGTACATTTATTATCAAAAAAAGTATAAATTATACAACTTTGAGATTTGTTTGCTTACAGTTAGCCACAAAACAAGAAACTTGAAAGAACTCAATTAAAAAAAGAGACCAACACCCGATCTGCAAGAGAAATAGAAAATAATAGAGCAGATCATGCAAACAATAAAAGCAAGCAACCATTCCGAACCAAATTGAGTTCTTAGATCCAAACCTCAGAGCAGCCAAGAGTAGGCCCAAAGCCTTGGTATTAGCTCATCATATTAGCAGGCACGGAGTACAGCAGCCGGGGCAGACTTCATAGCCTCAGCAGCCATGGAGAGTGCAGGGTGAACATCACGGAGAGTGAGCAAAGACCCAGTGCCCTGTCTTTCCAGTCTATCTGGGCAGGTGTTTAATTTGTCTAAACAACGTCTTGTACCTCACATAGGACTTGGGCTCCATTGTAGCGAAAGGCTCCATAGAGCCTGGACCATACTGCTGCAATTCTTGCTCTGGGCCCAGATTTTGCCACTCAGCCTGGAGCCTCTCTCAAACTCTTCAAATCGGTTCAGCTCCCAGAGTGATCCAACCTCACACACATCCGTCGGAACTCCTCAATCTTGGCTTCTCCTCTCCGAACGGCTCACTCCCTTGATGTCAATGCTGCAATACACCAGCACAGCTCATCCCTTGAACCTGCTTCACCATCGCTCGCCTTTTCATTGCTTGTGGTTATAGTTTACCACAATTTACTTGTGGAGTATCATGGAGGGATGCCTGGCATGAGAAAATTAGCAGAATCAGGTTTATTATCACTGAGATATGTGGTGAAATTTGTTGTTTTGCGGAACTAGAAGAGTACTTAAACCATAAGCTACATAAGACCATAAGAACTGAATCAGGCCTTTCGACTCATCAAGTCTACTGCCCAATTTGATCATGGTTGATTTATTTTCTCTCTCAACCTGTTCTCCTGCCTTCTCCCTGTAACCTATGACGCCCTTACAAATCGTAAATCTATCAACCTCCACTTTAATTACAGTGACTTGGCTTCCATAGCCATCTGTGGCAATGAATTCCATTGATTCTCCACAGTAAGGAAACTCTTCCACATTCCTTTTCTAAGGTGATGTCCTTCTATTCTGATATTGTGCCATCTAGTCCTAGGCTCTGCCATCATTTGAAAAATCCTCAACATGTTAACTCTGTCTAGGCCTTTTAATATTTGGTAGGCATCAATGGGAGTTCCACCTACCCCCTCATTCTTATAAACTCCAGTGAGATCTTGGCTTAAAGCCATCAATTAGTTCTCATATGTCAACACTTTCATTTCTGGGATAACTTGTGTAAACTTCCTCTGGATCCTATCTGGTGACAGCAGATCTTTTCTTAGAAGTGGGGCCCAAAACTGTTCACAATGCTCCAAATGTAATCCTCCTACTTTCTTGTTAAGTAGCTTCATATGTGGCACCTTGTCAAAGGTCTTCTGGAAGTCCAAATGAACACCAACCTCTGACTCTCTTTTGTCTATCCTGCCGCTTAAGAATTCCAACCAATTTGCCAGGCAAGACCTCCCCTTGAGGAAACCATGCTGATTTTGGCCAATTTCACCATGTGCCTTTAAGCCCCCCAAAATCTCATCCTTTGTAATGGATTCTAATGTCTTCCCAAACCCTGAAGTCAGGCTAATGGACCTATAATTTCCTTCTTTTCTTCGTCCCTCATTTCTTAAAGAGTGAAGTTTCTGTTGCAATTTTCCAGCCCCCTGGAACCATTGCAGAATCTATTGATTCTTGAAAAAAGCTGCCAGTTCCTCCTCAGTGTCTTGAGTGACCTCTTTCAGAACTCAGGGGGTATAGTCCATCAGGACCAGGTGGTTTATCTATCTTTAGATTTTTCAGTTTCCTGAGCACCTGCTCCTTAGTAATAGCAACTTCCGCCCCCTGACACTCTTGAATTTGTGGCATGCTGCCATTGTCTTCCACAGCGAAACTGGTGCAAAATACTTATTCAATTCGTCCGCCATTTCTCCATTCCCTATCACTATCTTTCCAGTGTTATTTTTTTCAGCAGTTACAATATGAAATAACAAATAAGTAAACAAACAAATGAATAAATGAATAATTTAAAAATAATTTATAAATGAATAAATAATAGAACAAATGAATAAATAGGGTTATTTTAATGAATAACACTATTAAAAATAAATAATAGTGCTCCAAAAGAAAGCAAAATAGTAAGGTAATGTTCAGGGGTTCATGGAGCATTCCAAAATCTGTCTGGCCTGCTGAGTTCTGCCAGCATTTTGTGTTTTTTTTATTTTATTGCTTACCTCCACTGCACTTTTAAGTAGCTTTTATATTTTATTCTGTTTTGTTATTTTTCTGCCTTATTCTATCTAGCTAAGTGCACTGTGTAATTATTTAATCACTACCACAGTATGTAAAACAAATTTTTCATTGTATCTTGGTACCTGTGACTATGATAAACCAATACCAATAGGAGTTGTAATAACATAGCAACATACAGTACAAGTATGATCCAATATCGCCCTCAGAGATGTAGTTGCAGAGTAACCAGAACTGAGTGCTCAACATTCCTGGTGATTCAATGTATGAAAAAAACATACCAAAAGGGAAGAGGCAAGGTATCATTGTTATCAAGGAAGGCACAGTATTTGAGCAATGCTGAGTTATGAAATAAAGTAGTGGATTTTGACATAGAATCAACTTGGATTGAAATAATAAAAAAAACAGGGAAACAATATATGTGGGGGAGTAGCTATAGAACCCAAAATGCGATCTCTTGATAGAATGGAATATAAATGGAGAAAAAAAAAATTGGGCTTGATTATGGGAAACCAGAATCATCATGGGAGATTTTAATCTATATATTGATTGGATAAATCAGGCTGACAAGGGTATTGCAGAAGAGGAAATTTATGAAATGCGTCAGGGGATTAGTTCTCAGTACAGTATGTTACGAAACTTACCAGGCAGCAGACTATTTTAGATTTGGTCATGAGTAATGAGGAAGGATGAACATGAGACTTTGTGGTTAAAGATTCCCAAGGAGGTAGTGAACACAAAATGATAGAATTCCAGACATAGTTTGACAGTGAATGCCACTAGATCAGAACCACTCTCTTCAACTTAAATAAGGCAATTTTAATGTTGTGGAAAAGTGGAAAGGGCTGGTGGCAAGCCTGAGGACTGGCAAGCTTTTAGGAAGGGAGAAAATTGATTTTTGAGAGAAAACTTGCATATAAGGATATGTTTAAAGGATTATTTTTGTATTAGTCTTCATTATGAAACAATATATCCACAAGTTAATGTAGCGTCTGTGCCCCCAATTTACTCCCGTTCGCCTAGGGGGAATCGCCGCCGACCCCGCCAACAGTGCAATTGCTTCAGTGTGGATACGGTGTGATGCACCCCAGTACAAGCCCGCAACACAAAATATCAGCCAACACACCAAAGGCAAGTAAATGATTACAACCTTACAGTGATTTCTTAGTGATGGGTTAGTAGAAACAGATAAAATAAAGGCGCCAAATCAGTAGGTTTACCAGTTTTGTGCACATAATATTTTAATACGGTGGAGCTCACACCTCCGGTTCCATCCACAAAGACCTTCCGAGCCTTCGGCCACTGTCTGAACTGACAAAATCCAGTATCCGCTGCCCTGGAACCGCTGTCCACTCCCCACACGTCTGTCCTTTTTCACTTGCCTCCCACGAAAGACCGCAAACTTCAGCTCAGCTCATACATACAAGATAGCGTAACAATTCTCCATTGGTTAGCTCCCCCTTTATCTGCAATTATAACCCAAACATTCCAGCTACAGAAACCCACTACAGCATCAGGTAACATTACAGAGAAGCCATTTCATTATAACGATACAGAGGAGCCATTTTGTTAGCCTTGTTACGTACCCCGTAACTGGGTCACTTACCAGCAAAGATAGAGAGGTCTGTTGAAGTCTGATGGTACTATTTTTAACAGTATTTATTGATAAAAATACACAAAAATAATATCAATGCAAACATACAGATAATATACATCATCAATACTAAATCTAAAAGCGTGGGTATAATAATAATCAATAAGAAATAGCTCTATCGTTGTCTAGGGGATAATGTAGTGTCCGATGGAAATATAAAAGTCACTTTTGTTCATTCAAGCTGCAGCTTTTGGTTGGAGAGAGAGACGGAGGTTTAGAACTTGCCCAGTTTCCATTTTATGATGTCGATCCTTCGAAATGGCGTCGGTGGTGATCTCTTCCTTAGCTAAGCCACCTTCCGTGGTAGGGCCTCAATCCCGGAGCAACGGGAAAGGACACATGTGGCCCTTCACCGGCTCTTTCCTTTTCTTTCTCAGCTCTCTCCCTCTCCTTCTCGGCCCTCTCTCTCTCCTTTTCAGCTGCTTCCAGCTGTTTTAACTGAATTGCATGTTCCAACCTTAATTTCTCCAACTCTAACTGAGCCGTCCCACTAGCTGGTACCTTTTCAGGGATATTTTCCAATACCTCAGCAGAAATCACATTCTTCCCAATATAATACTGATTTATTGCCCTTCGCACCTCTCGCTTTTTCATTGACAACCTCACCTCTGCGAGGTTTAATCACCGCCATTTTTATCAAGTCTGATTTGGTGGCCGCCTCTAGCGCCTCTAGAGTCGGGTTTTCTATAAATTCATCCACGTCCATCTTTGCTGGTTTCCCATCTGGCTACCCGCGTAACCAGATCCAAGTTTGGACTTACAAGCCTGATTCACTGGCCTCCCAATTTTGGTGTCAAATCTCAAGACGAGAACCCCAATTGTTACGTACCCCGTAACTGGGTCACTTACCAGCAAAGATAGAGAGGTTCGTTGAAGTCTGATGGTACTATTTTTAACAGTATTTATTGATAAAAATACACAGAAATAGTATCAATGCAAACATACAGATAATATACGTCGTCAATACTAAATCTAAAAGCGCAGGTATAATAATAATCAATAAGAAAGAGCTCTGTCATTGTCTAGGGGATAATGTATTGTCCGATGGAAATATAAAAGTCACTTTAGTTCATTCAAGCTGCAGCTTTTGGTTGGAGAGAGAGACGGAGGTTTAGAACTTGCCCGGTTTCCGTTTTATGATGTCGATCCTTCAAAATGGCGTCGGTGGTGATCTCTTCTTTAGCTAAGCCGCCTTCTGTGGTAGGGCCTCAATCCCGGGGCAACGGGAAAGGACACACGTGGGCCCTCCACCGGCTGTCGCTATTCAATGCTGTCACGGGACTTCTAGTGTTTCTCCTGGTGCGTGTCCAGGGGCCGTTCCCCAGACACTCTTTTATCCGCACTCACAGGGTCTCGGATGTCAATCAGGGTGGAATGATGCCATCCCCCAACCAACCCACATTGCCTGAGGGCTTCCACGAAGCACAGTATTCAATACACAATTCTGTCTCCAAGAGACAATGACCTGTTCCGTGGCTTTGTATCGCTGAGGGCCAGGACATTCCAAACGTCTCTCTCTCTCATTTCCGGGGTCTCCTGACCTGACAATAGCGATCTTGCGATTCTCAAAAAGGAAGGGGGGTCACAGGCCTAACAGCCTGAACAGTTACCACCACAGTTCGTGGTACTGAGAGCCCTACACTAATATGTGGGCTAATTTAAAATAACAGGGAGGAACCTGTAAAAGTCCCAGACAGAATGTAAAAGATATGGGGAACTTGTGGGGCTGAAGGCAAACAAATCACCAGGAGATCATAGCTTTTAACCAACATTTTATAGGAAGTGACTGCAGAGATAAATGAACTCATTATTCAAACAGTTTCTGAACCCTCCAAATTCAGGGAGGGTAGCAGGTGATTGGAAAACAGCCCAAGTGACTTTTTTGTTCAAAAAGGTAGGAAGACAATGTCAGGGAACTATAAGCCAGTTTGTGGGCTACAAATTACAAAGGAAGATACAATAGTAAATGTATGTTAAAAGGGAAATATTACAATAGTCATGGGGGATTTCAATATGCAAGAATGTCAGATTGGTGCTGGGTTCCAATAGAAAGGACTTTGTAGAAAACCTCAGAGATGGCTTTTGAAAGCAGCTTGTGGTTCAGGCCACTAGGGAAAAGGCTATTTGGGGTTGGATGTTCTGTAATGAGCCAGATTTGATTAGGGAGCTTACCTAAAGGAACCTGTAGGAAGCAGTGATCATAATCACCTTGTTCACCCTGCAACTTGTGAGGGAGAAGGTAAAGTCAAATATATCAGTATTACAGTGGAGTAAAGGGAATTATGGAGGCACGAGAGAGGAGCAGGCCAAAATTGATTGGAAGGGGACACTAGCAAGCTTGACAACAGAACTTGAGTTTCTGGGAGCAATTTGGAAGATGCAGGATAGATATATCCCAAAGAAGAAGTTTTTTAAAGGCAGGATGACACAAGGGAAGTAAAAAAAATACATAAAAGTAGAAGAGAGGGCATACAATAGTAAAAATTCGTGGGAAGTTAGAGGATTGGGAAGCTTTTAAAAGCAAACAGAAGGCAAGTTAAAAAGCCAAAAGGAAAAAATTGATGAAATATGAAGGTAAGCTAGCCACTAATATCAAAGAGGATACTAAATTATTTTTCAGATATCTAAAGAGTAAAAGAGAGGCGAGAGTAAATATTGGACCTGCTATAGATAGCACACATTGAAGGAAATTAACATAGAAGTTGGTGGTTGGTGCCAGTTAACCATTATAAATGCCAGAATTCCAGCTCACTTCAGGTTCTCTTAGTTGTTCAACCAATATCTTCTCTTTGACGAGAGAAAGTTCTTTTTCCAATCAAATATCAGTAAGCGACTAAAGGCATTGTCTGATAAACTCTTCTCAAATGAGATTCTTGCTCTCCCTGGCAAAGGGTCTAAGAGAAAGGTAGATGCTTTGTATCACTGGTTTCATACTTGACCCCAAAATGAACCTCACAGCACAAGTTACACATCTGCATAACTTCTTAAAACTATTATTGCCTCTAATTATCTGTTACTGAAACCTTCAATCATGCTTTACAACAATGATTTAGCTTAATTATTACAACATTCACCTTACAAGCTTCTTTTGTTCTAATTTCTGATAACCTCAGGCTAACCAAAATTCCGTTGCCTATACTTTAACTCAACGAGTGGCACTCACCAAACATTTCAAGGCTCACTGGCTTGCAATTTTAAGAGGTCAAGTAGTTTTAAAATACACCTGAATTAGCTTAGCCTTTCTTAGTTTTGTCATCTCTCCCAGCCCTACAACCTTCTAAAGTAACAACATTATTCCTAATATCTTAAACATTCTCAGCTTTAATCAGCGGTGGTTCAGTCCTCAGCCAACCAAGCTTTATATTCCAGACTTACCTCTAAATCTTCTTATCTTTATATCTATCTTTCCCCTAGAAAAACATATACTAATATAAACTTACAAAGGGACTCAATGATGAAGGGTTTCGAATTGAACAACAACTGTTTACTCTTTTTCATAGATACTGCCTGGCCTGCGGAGTTTCTTCAGCACTTTGTGTGTGTTGCTTGGATTTCCAGCATCTGCAGATTTCCTCTTGTTAATAGACTTTCCTTCCTACAGACACACAAAATGCTGGAGGAACTCAGCAGGCTAGGCAGCACGGTCAACGTATCAGGCCAAGACCCTTCCTCAGGACTTCCTTCCTACACCCTGAAACAGTGATGTTATATTGAAAATAGGCTGAACTCAGAACAGTGCAAAGTATAGCCCTTTGATCTTCGGAATTTTGTTTACACCGGCTCGTTTCTCGATGAAATCTATGATAGGACCCTACCTCAAATTGTTTGCAGCGTAACTTCCAGCCTCACAGGCATGAGAAAGAACGTGTCTCACTCACCCATTTCAAAACAACAATCATCTTTTACTGAAAATAAAATATTGCAAACACCGAAAATCTGAATTAAAAACAGTGGATGCTAGAAATATTCAGTAGGCAGGATGAATCTGTGGAATGACAAGTCTAGAAGCAATGTTAAAGCTTTTCAGGCTGATGATTTTGCACCAATCTGAGACATTAAGAGACATCTCCAAACTCTTGGGCTCCTTCCAAGTATTTGTAGACTGGAAGAGCACAACCTGCACGATGATAACATACCCTCCTTGCTGACGATCAACACTGGTGCACGTCAGGTGTGTGTGCTTAGCCCACAGCTCTACTCTCTGTATACCCATGACTGTGTGGCTAGGCATAGCTCGATTACCACCTACAAAATTTGCTGATGATACAACCATTGTTGGTAGAATTTCAGGTGGTGACAAGAGGGTGTACAGGAGTGAGATATGCCAACTAGTGGAATGGTGCCACAGCAACAACCTGGCACTCAACATTAATAAGACGAATGAGCTGATTGTGGACTTCAGGAAGGGTAAGACAAAGGAGCACATACCAATCCTCATAGAGGGATCAGAAATAAAGAGAGTGAGCAGTTTCAAGTTCCTCAGTGTCAAGATCTCTGAGGATCTAACCTGGTCTCATATCAATGTAGTCATAAAGAAGGCAAGACAGCGGCTATACTTTTTGAGGAGTTTCAAGCGGTCTGGCATATCAACAAATACACTCAAACACTTCCATAGTTGTACCGTGGAGAGCATTCTGACAGGCTGTATTACTGTCTGGTATGGAGGGGCTACTACACAGGACTGACAGAAGCTGCAGAAGGTTGTAAATCTAGTCAGCTCCATCTTGGGCACTAGCCTACAAAGTACCCAGGACATCTTCAGGGAGCGGTATCTCAGAAAGGCAGCATCTGCTATTAAGGACATCCAGCACCCAGGGTATACCCTTTTCTCACTGTTACCATCAGGTAGGAGGTACAGAAGCCTGAAGGCACACACTCAGCGATTCAAGAACAGCTTCTTCCCTTCTACCATTCGATTCCTAAGTGGACATTGAATCTTTGGACACTACCTCATTTTTTTTAATATACAGCATTTCAGTTTTTGCACATTTTTAAAAATCTATTCAATACATGTAATTGATTTACTTGTTTATTTATTACTATGTTTTATTTTATTTATTATAATTTTTTTCTCCCTCTGCTAGATTATGTATTGTATTGATCTGCTGCTGCTCAGTTAACAAATTTCGTGTCACATGCCGGTGATAATAAACCTGATTCTAATATTTCCTGTGTTTTTGATAGTTATTTCAATCTTTACTAATCCTCTTTCCCATGAAGCTATGCAATGTATAGAGCCATCACTTAGAATGTTGGCTGTGTCCTGCTACAGCCTCAGCTGCAGATTCACCCACGTATCTGCATTCCTTTACCCTGATCAAGATCACAGTCATACTTAGCTTCTTAATTTTAGAACTGATATTTTGAAAAAGAAATCATAGATTTGTAAGACCAACGAATACGCTATTGATAGAGACCTTAAGGAAAAAGGAACTCTTTTCAGACTGGGATTAATCTGGATCGGGATTGTGCCTGAAGTAGAACTTGACTTTGATACTTTAAAATTTATATTACAGAACTATTAGCTAATCTCTTCTATTAAAGTTACTTCACAAACCTCTTACATCAGTTTTAAGAGTATTGTAAGATAACAGACAGCGCATCTTACAGTTAAATTTAATTTGCTAACCTGTCTTAACTTTAAATTAATGCAGGTTAGCAACTGATTGCACTTTCTGCAATGTCTTTTCTCATCTTTATATTTACTGTGGTGTCAATGTTTATATATTAAAACTAATCATCAAAATATAATTTGCATTATTGCTTTAATCAAGAACATTTCAAATGAGCTAGAGTCTTTTATCATACAGTTTACACACAATTTTACTCCAGTTTACATGCAGTTATTCAGTTACCATGCAGAGGAATCTGAGCCTGCACAAAAACTGTGGCCTATAATTACATCTAATTATTACTGTTGTGTGTTAAGATTTTCACTTAGCAGTTGGTAGATTTCAGGAATTATTATGCACTTACCTTTGTTTCAAATTCCACTGGTGTAGAAGAACATTTTGTTTACAGAGTGTGTACAAGTTCACATGGTGACAGTGGGAGAGAACTGACCTCAGTTACAATGAGTGAACCTTTGAGCTTGTTTGCTAAAAGGATTGAGTGAAGTTGTATTATATAGCGTCTGGCTCCTATTCAGCAAACGGATTTTCCACAAAACAGAGGCTTGACCAATTTCAAGTAGGGCTGTGAGTGTAACCTTGAAACAGTTGTATATATAGGTTCTGAAAAAAAAGGTGGAAGATGGGTGAGTGGATATGGTGAGGGAGATAGGGCAGGTGGCTGTCTGTAGTAACATTTATTTCACCCAATGTTGCTGAATCTTACAAATCTATTTTTCTTTACCTCTGCCAGGTAGTCACTTTATGTAGTATTGGTAGATTACATAAACCTTGAACAGGGCATGAGATGCTCACTTTTATACTGATTTTATGCAGGCCCTGTAATGAGGCCCTGATTTGTGTGCGGAGGAGGGATGCTTCTGTGCTTTGCACCTTCCTTTGAAAAAGTTGCTCATCTCCACTGTAGAATCTGAGCACTTCCACAAGGAATGTGAGAAACCATGACACAAAGCTGGCCTTCCTTTTATCCTCCAAAATTAACTCTGAATTTCTTTCCAGCGTGTTTGATCATTATTATACATTTATGGTGATACACTTGAAACACGGTGAAGCTGCTCAATTGTGAGAGCAAAAATGCAATTCCATGTGAAATTAGAGACACAATGTGGTCAGGCTTGCATGCCATTACTTCCTTGAAGGTAAAACCTAACTGCATATGACTATAAGACATAGGAGTAGAATTAGGCCATTAGCAGAATTAGTCTGCTCCGCCATTCCATCATGGCTGATTTATTGTTGCTCTCAACCCCATTCCTCTGCTTTCTTTCCAAAACATTTGACACCCTTACTAATCAAGAACCTATCACCTCTACTTTAAAAATACTCAGTGAATTGCCCTCCACATCTGCTTGTGGCAATTACTTCCACAGATTCACCACCTTCTAGCTAAAGAAATTCATCCTCATCTCTGCTCTAAAGGATCCTCCTTCTATTCTGAGATTATGCCCTCTCATCCTAGACTCCCCCACAATAGAAAATATCCTCTCCACATCCACTCTATTTAGGCCTTTAATATTTGATAGGTTTCAATGAGATCCCTCCTCATTCTTCTAAACTCCTGCAAGTGCAGGCCCAGAGCTTTGCTTGATTTTAATTGATACCATCCCCAGACATCTCAAATAGCCTTATAGAATTATATCTCAATTTATTGTAATCAAAATAACCTGATTTGAATGATGCGGACCTAGACTTCAGTAGGGAGTGGATCTCCCAGTTCATCCATGGTTCTTGGTTTAGGAACACATGGATTGTCCTCTTTGGTACACAGTCTTCAATTCACTTGCTGACAAAGTCTTTTGTGGTGGTGACATATTTATCTAATATATCAGTTGAGTCTTTGAACATGGTCCAGTCTTTTGACTCAAGGCAGTCACATAAACAGAAATGATGCTTCACTTCCCAAAGAGCTCAACACCCTTTATACAAAACTTCAAAAGGAGAATAATCATACATCTGCACATATCTTCAGCATCCGGTGATCCTGTGATCTGTCTCAGATGCTGATGTCAGAACATCCTTCAAGAGGGCGAGACCTTGCAAGGCATCAAGCTCCAATGATGGACAGAGCAGGGTAAGGGAAAATCTGAGCCAAGTAACTGGCTAGAGTGTTCAAGGAAATCTTCCCCTTTTATCATTGCTGTGCTCTGAGATTCCCATCCGCTTTAAAAGGGCATCATACTGGTGTCCAAGAGGAGCAGTGTGAGCTGGCTCAATGACTCTCGACCCGCACTGCTCATTAATAAAATGCTTTGAGTGGTTGGTTATAGCTAGAATTAATTCCAGTTTGAGCAAGGATCTGAACACACTCAATTTGCCAACTGTTGCAACCAGTACACAGCAGGTATAATCTCACTGCTTCTCCAATCCACTTTGGATCACCTTGACAACAGCAAAATATATGTCAGACTGCTGTTTATCAATTATAGCTTGGAGTAGCTGTCATGACCCCTGCTGGCCTTGCAACTGTATCTGCTAATTGTTGTGTTATCTACAGTCATTAAACCCTTGTGCTTTCTGCTTAGTCCTGTCAAGTTTATTTTGACTGGCACGGGTTTTCAGCCTACAGTAATTATTTAAAGCGGACTCCCAATTAGCGCTTATTACAGGGTCCTTGTGCATGATTCGAGAATGATTTGGCTCACGCTGTTGCTCAGTCAAGCCAGTTGGAATTCCGATGAATAAACTCTTATTTCTGACTCAACATGCAAGACTGTCATTCCTCTGTAACTGGGTTCAGTTGTCTGACAGTGTACACCATAATATCTAATACCAAAATCCCCTCAGTACTCATCGCCAAGCATCTTAACCTGGGAAGGAGCATTCAACGTTTCCAAAACGTTGACTGCTCCTTTCAGTGGATGCTACCCGACCTGCTGGGTTCATCCAGCTTGTTTGTACGTGTTTATTTGACCACAGCATCTGCAGCGTACTTAGTGTTTATCTTAACCTGGGTCTTTTTACCTTCCTTGCAACTGGATTGTCGACAAAATACAAAATAGAGAGAGTACTGAGGAGATTTACTAGAGTGTTACCTGGGTTTCAGCACCTAAGTTACAGAGAAAGGTTGAACAAGTTAGGTCTTTATTCTTTGGAGCATAGAAGGTTGAGGAGGGACTTGATAGAGGTATTTAAAACTATGAGGGAGATAGATAGAGTTGACATGGATAGGCTTTTCCATTGAGAGTAGGGGAGATTCAAACCAGAGGACGTGAGCTGAGAGTTAGGGGGCAGAAGTTTAGGGGTAACACAAGGGGGAACTTCTTTACTCAGAGAGTGGTAGCTGTGTGAAATGAGCTTCCAGTAGAAGTGGTAGAGGCAGGTTCAATATTGTCATTTTAAAAAAATTGGATAGGTATATGGTCAGGGAAGGAATGGAGGGTTATGGGCTGAGTGCAGGTCTGTGGAACTAGGTGAGCGTAAGCGTTCGGCACAGACTAGAAGGGACGAGATGGCCTGTTTCCGTGCTGTAATTGTTATATGGTTACATGGATTCTTGACTTCCACTTTAAGGGACCACAGTCAGTGCAGATTGACTGCACTAACTGTAACATCTCCGCCTCGCTGACTATCAACACAGGGGAAATGTAAGGATCTGTACTTAGCCCAGTGCTCTCCTCTCTCTACACTCAAGACTGTGGCTAAGCACAGCTCAAATGCCATTTATAAATTTGCAGACAAATTCATTGTCATTAGTAAAATCTCAGATGACAGTGATGATGCATTCAGTAGTGAAGTAGATCTACTGGTTGAATGGTGTCACAACAAAAACCTTGCACTCGCTATCAGCAAGACCAAGGTATTGGTTGTGGGCGTCAGGAAGGTGCAGTCAAGAGAATATGCATTAGAAATGTCCATATTTGAGCATAAGCAGTGGAAAGGGTGTGGAGCTTTCAGATTTTGGGTGTCAGCATATCAGAGGATCTGTCCTGTACCCAACACATCGATGTGACCACGAAGAAGGCATACCAACAGCTCTACTTCATCTGGAGTTTCAGGGAACTTGGCATATCACCAAAGACTCTTGCAAATTTCTATAGATGTACATACAGTGGGGAGCATCCCTGACTGGTTGCCTCACACCTGGTATAGAGGCAACAAAGCACAGGATCACAAGAGGCTGCAAAGGGTATACAGCTATCACAGGCATAAACTTCCCCTCTGTCAAGGACTTCTTCAAGACATGGTGACCCAATGAGGAGGCATCCTCGTTAAGGACCATCACTACCTGGGCATGCCCTCTTCTCATTACCACCATCAGACACAGCTTCCTCATCTTTGCCATCAGATTCCTGAATGGGCCATGAGCACCACCTCATTATTCCCTTTCTTTGCACTGTTTAATTATCTTGCAACTTACAGTAAGTTTGTGCCCCAAAGATGCTGCAAAACAATAAATTTCACATCATTTAAGACAGTGATGATAAACCTGATTCTGGTTCTGATTAGCCTCTGACATGTTAATAAAGAGTTCTTGCAGCAACAGTTATTCAGTCATTTCAATCAAATTTAATTCATATCATTCTTTCTTGAAGCATACCATCTAGCTTGCACTTCATATGCATTCAAAATGTGAGTATTGTTATGTCACTGTCAGTTTGCCTTCAAAAAACAGCTTGCAGATTTGATGGGAACTGTCTATGATATTTGGTCATGTCATACCCTGAGGCAAACTAGTCTAGATATGCACAGCAGTAATATTGTTCATACTTATTGGCTGACTGCCATATATTTTCTATCAGTATGACCTTGTACAAGATCACTATTCGATTTATAGAACAGCACAGCACAGGAACAATTACTTCAGCCCACAATGTTGTGCAGATATAATTAAATTAGTAATAAAGTTCCCAAGTAAGCTAATAACTTCTGCTTACACAATGTCCACATCCTTCCATTTTCTGCATCTCCGTGAGCCTCTTGAACATTTTTTTTAATATTTCCCTCCACCACATCCTAGGTAGCACATTCTAGGCACTCAGCAGTCTGTGTAAAAATATTTGTTCCGCACATCTCCTTTGAACTTAACCCTCTCTTATTTTAAATGCATTCTCTCTGTTTTAGATATTTCGACCCTGCAGATGGACGGTGTATGTTTACTCTGTCTATGTCTCTTATAATTTCATAAAACTCTATCAGTTCTCCCCTGAGCTTCCTCCACTCCAGAGAAAAGATGCAAGATTGTCCATCGTCAGACACCCAGAACTGTCCCACAACTGGAATTAGCCAATCTCTCTCAGACTTACCAACTCACCTTATTTGTAACTGTATTGAAGAAAATCGAACTGGAATTGGTTTATCACTTCCACATGCACCAGTATACAGTGAAAAAGTTGTTGTCATGACACCATGTCACTTTGCTCTCCACCTCCTTCCTACACTCCAACGTCATCATACGAGATGCAGCCCGCAATAGTGGTATCATCTGCAAACTTGTAGATGGGACGGGAGAAGAATCTGACCATAGACCTGAGTGTACACGGAGTAGAGTAAGGGGGTTGAAGACGTGGAGCACCACTGTTTAAAATAATCGTGGCAGAGATGTTGCTGTCTATCCTTACAGTTTGCAGTCTGTTCTTCAGGAAGTTGAGGATCCAGTTGCAGATGAGGGTGTTGACTTCCAGGATCCAGGGTTTGGTGATCAGTTTCCTAAGATTTATAGTATTGAAGGCAGAGTGGTAGTCAATAATCACTAATCTAACCTAGGTATTTTTACGATCTCAATATTCCAGAGGTGAGCATAGGGCAGGGAGATGGCATTTGGCATAGACCTGTTTTGGTAGTAGGTGAATTGCAATGCGTTGAGGTTTTCTGGAAGGCTGAAGCTGGAACGTGCCATGACCAGCCTCATAAAGCACTTCATGATGAGGGACGTCAGAGCCATTGGGTAATAGTCTTTAAGTTATTTTGCTTTTCTTAGGTACTGAAATAACAATGCTCTTCTGAAAGCAGATGAGAACCACCAGTTGAAGCAGGGAGAGATTAAAAATGTCTCAGGTGCACTCGAGGCTGTTGGGATCAGTGGTGGCACTCCAATGGCATTCTATGCACAGAGTACATTATGCTTAACAGGAAGGGATGGGCTGTTGTCGGCTATGCTTTCTGTAAAAACTTTGTCTTGTAACCCTTTATATCATGTAAGCCCTACAACTGACAGCTAATCTAGTACTCAATCTTGATTGATACCTTCTCTTCACATCTCTGAAAGCTTTATTGAACTATATCTCAATTTCTTGTAAAGATCAGGGTCACCTGGTTTGAATGCTGCAGACTTAGATTTCAGTAGGAAGCAGATCTCCCAGTTCATCCATGGCTCTGACTTGGGAACACATGATTGTTCTTTTTGATACACAGTCCTCAACACACTTGCTATTAGTGTTGTCAGGAAATGTAGAGGAGGCTTGACCCAAAAGCAGCACAGTGGAGACAATTCAGCATTGAACAGTAACTTTAATAATAAACTGTAAAATAACAAGCCATGAGAGGTCACGAAATACAAGAGAACAGATAACATGCACCACAGACAAGGTAACAAAAGCTAGGCATAACTGGTCAAGCCTAGCTGCTTTAATGGGAGAACAAGGGTTGTGGATGAGAGCTGGGTTTAAATAGGCTGCAGGTGATGAGTTGGAAATGAGTGGCAGGTGACTCCTGTTAATTGGGTGGATATTGGGATGTGCCTGATGGGTCTGATGGAATTCCTCAATGAGTGATGGATCCATGAAGCAAGACCTCTCCTCTGAGTCATACCCTTCCCAATCAATCCTGTCCACAATGAAGTGAATCCCTCAACTGGCAAATCGCGTGCTCTGGACCATCTTCCACCTTCCCAGGTTCCAGAGGGTGTAGGCTCAGGTTGATTGAGGCAAGACATGTGGATGGTAAGTGTGATCCTGAGGGACAGTGGCAGCTGGAGATGATAAGTGTCTGGATTGATGTGATGGGTAACCTTGAAATGACCAATAAGCCGGGATGAGAGATTGGGGGAGTCGATGTGCAGAGGTAAACCAGGGCCTCCACTGTTGGGTTCTCCTCAGGGAACAATGGGTTTGGTAGCCAAGAATCCTTTCATGGCAGAGAAGCTGTGTCGATTATGGGATAGTTCAGCCCAGTACAGTTACTTCTTCCACGGGTTCAAGGCGGCAAAGATTTGCAGAAATTTCTCCACTTGCTGATTTGCTCTTACTATCTGACCATGTTCTGTGGATGGTGGGCAATAGACAAATTCACTGCGGTGCGGAGAGGGAATCAGAAATTTCGCATAAGCAGGAGACGAACTCTGCTCCTGTAGTTGCCAGTGGGTGTTATGAGTGCTGACTTCCACTCACCTCCCTGGAGGGTGTAGATCAGGTTGCTGGTGCTTCTTAAATCTAGTTTGGTGAAGATCTTGTCCTCAAGGAGTATTTCAAAAGCGCTATCCATCAAGGGGAGAGGGGAGCAGTTCTTAATAGTGATTTTGTGGAGTCCATAGTAGTCGATGCAGGGTTGCAGCCCAAGCAACTTTCATTTCTGACAAAGAAGAATCCTGCACTGGCTGGGGACTGGGATGGTTGACTGAAGCTTTAGCGGTTCATGGCTTGGGTCTCAGGAGAGGAGAAGGAGAACAGCCAACCTCAGGGAGGGGTGATGCCTAGGTCTAATGCACAATCGTATAGTTTCTGAGACAGCAGGGTGCTGGTTTCCCTGATACTGAAGGCGATGGCTAAGTTGTCATATTCCTGTGGGAGTATTGTGAGGTCGAGGGTCTCCACCAACTTCATGGATTTACAGGGTTAAGTTAACTGAGGTTGCAGGTGGGGGGGGTGCATGGGTGGTCCCCAACACAGCAGTGAACCGGATGACCAGACAAAGTGAGGGTCGTGAGTGGACAGCCAGCGGTAACCTAAGATGTGAGGAGTCAACATGGAGGAATTGAATGGACTCGCAGTGCTCTCAGATAATCATGTGCACAAGCCATGTGCGTGCTGTCAACATCCTGGAGCCCAAGGGATCTCTGTCAATGGCCGTGATGCAGAAGGAGTGAAAGATTTTCTCAGTAAGGAGTCCAAGCTGCACACACAGATTCTAGTCCTGTTGCACTGGAATCCACCAGAGCCTCCTGTGTCCCTAGAGCCAGAGGATATGGAGGAGGACAGAGACAGTGAGTCAGGCTATGGTGCTGGAATGAGGGACTGGAAGTAGCTCACCAGATACAAGGCCCTTGTCTTTAACTGGTAGTACCACTTCCCAGATGCTGTTGACATTTGATGCTTAGCTGAATGGCTGCTCTGCAGAAAGCATGCAAGTTATTCCTCCACCAGCGCTCAAGTTCTTGGGGGTTCAACAGAGCTCTCCCGAACTGCGTGGATTCTGGAGGCATTGCTGTTGAGTGTCCTGTGTCCTTAAATGGTTTTGAACATGGAACTGGGATTTGTGCCATAAGGCGCTTGTCAATACGGAGGGCTAGAGTGATGAGACCATTGAAGTTGATGGACCGCTCCTGGGTTGACAGTTTTTCTTTCAAGCTCTTCAACTTGCCATGATGATAATGGGTCAGCAGTGCTTCCACATTTCAGACTCATTCTGCGCAAAAGCTCGTGATTCCATGGTGCAATCCAGCACTGAACCAGGAAATGTATCCAATCCACGACCTCCCTTCCACTTCCACTTCCACTTCCATATAATTGAAATCCCGGCAGATCTCAGCGGTGAACTCCTCATAACTATTGTAAAAGGTGCTTTTATTGTCCCAGTTAGCATCATCTAAGGTCAGAGTTCACCCAGTCAAGAAAGAGAAATTGCCTTTGTCTGTAGAATAGAGGTGAAAGTCGAAGACACGCTGGGACAGGAAGCTACGGCCTCAGGTCGGGGATCCATCGAAGCCTTGATCTGGTGCTCTAAGGGAGGATGTTGACGAGTGTGGGAGTTGCTGTCATGAGATGGAGAGTTGGCTGAGACCGCCGACTTGGTGGTTAATGTATCTTCTGAATCAGATACTCATTTAAGCAGACAACTTCCTTCAGGCGAGCGAATTCTGCTGGGTCATGACTTTCTGTACTGAATTCTCACATATCTGCTTCTGTTTATATCTAGAGCATAGGAGCACAGACTGGTGGTCTGATTTACCGATGTGTGAACAATGGGTGGCTTGGCAGGCAACTTTGATTGATGAATAGCACTAGTCAAGGGTATGTAGGGACAGGAGGCATACCGGCAGTATCTTGGTAACACTCCAATTTGCTGAAAAATCTCCACAGGACGTGGATCATAAAACTGTACAGCACAGGAACAGAACCAATAAATTAGTAATCAAGTTTAGGCCAACTAAACTAATCGCTTCTTCCTACACAATGTCCATACCCTTCCATTTTTCTCACATTACTTTGCCTATCCTAATGTCTCTTGAAAGTCCCTAAAGTACCTGCCTCTACCAGTGCTCCAGGCAGTGCATTCCAGGCACCCATCACTCTCTATGTAAAAATCTTGCCCCTCACATCTCCTTTGAAAAGATCCTCTTCCATGCATGCCCTGTGATATTTGACATTTCAACCTTGGAAGGAAGATAGTCTGTCTACTCTACCTATTCCTCTCAAAATAAACCTCTATAAAATTGCTCCTCCACTGCTCCAGAGGAAACAACACAAGTTTGTTCAACCTCTTATTATAGCACGTGTACTCAAATCCAAGCAGCATCTTGGTAAAAGCTTCTGCGTCCACTCCAAAGCCTCAACGGCCTTCCTATAATAGAGCGACCAGAGCTGCATGCAATACTCCACATAACCTCCTGACTTTTGAACTCAATACATCGATAATAAAGACAATAATAAATACTCAATAACAAAGACAAGCATGATGTCTGCTTTCTTAACCACCCTATCTATCTGTGTAGCCACTTTCATGAAGCTATGAACTTGGAACCCAAAATCTCTATGCTCAGTCAACACTGTTAAGGTTATCCCTTTACATTTGACTTACCAAGGCAAAACACTTCACATTTGTCCAGATTAAACTCCAGAGTTCAAAGTATTTATATACAACCCAGAGATTCAGTTTCTTGTGGGCATTCTAAATAAACCCAAAATAGAATAATAACCATAACAGAATCAATGAAAGGTCACACCAACTTGAGCATTCAACCAATGTGCAAGAGACAGCAAGCTGTGCAAGTACAAAAAGAGATAAATAAAAAGAAGAAATAAGTATTCAGAACATGAGATGAATGAGTCCATAAGTTGTGGGAACATTTCGTTGATGGGGTAAGTGAATTTGAGTGGTGTTATTCCATTTGAAGAGCCTGATGGTTGAGGAATAGCTTCACTATTCCTGAAGCTAGTAGTGTGAGTCTTGAGGCTCCTGTACTTTCCTTCTGATGGCAGAAGCAAGAACAGAGCATGACTTGGGTGGTGCAGTTCCCTAATGAGAGATGCTGCTTTCCTGCAACTATGTTTCATGTAGATGTGCTCAGGGGTGGGGAGGGCTTTACCCGTGATGGACTGGGCTGTATCCAATACGTTATGTACGATTTTCCATTCAAGGGCATTGGTGTTTCCATATCAGGCTGTGATGCAGCCAGTCAATATACTTTCCACCACATATCTATAGAAGTTTGTCAAAGTTTTAGATGTCATGCTGAAGTTTCACAAGCTCCAAATGAAGTGGAGGCACTGCTGTGCTTTCTTCATAATTGCACTTTCATACTGGGCCCTGGACAGATCCTCCAAAATAATAACACCAAGCAGTTTAAAGTTGATGTTCTTCTCCATTTTTGACCCTCGTGGACCTCTGGTTTCCTCCTACTGAGGTCAATCATCAGCTACTTGGGTTTTGCTGACCTTGCGTAAGAGGTTGTTGTTATCTCAGCACACAGTCAGATTTTTAGTTCCCTTCCTATATGCTGATTCATCCCTTTGTTTTGGCCTATGAGAGTGGTGTCATCAGCAAAGTTGAATACGGCATTGGAGCTCCAAACTTCCTGTTTGCCTCTTGAAACGGGAAATCTCTATTGGCAATTATTTTAAACTCCTTCGCTCTTCCAGTTAGGCTCAGATAGGTGAATTTTATGAAAGCAGAGAAACATTGATTTTAGATGAAGTATTTACAGTAAGATTGTTATAGTCAGAGGTAGTAATGGGGGCAAGCTCCCACTACCTCACTACCTATTAAATACTCCCAATGGTCATGTGTCTCAAATAGGCTCTGACAATGAAGTCTGGTGGAACCATTTCTACGGACAGTTAAGGGGCAAAGGTGGGATATTGTGTTTTGGGTAGATGGGGCTCATCAGCCGTGGTTGGCAGCTCCTTTAGGAAAAGAAAAACTCTGATCTCAAACCTCGGCTGCCTTGCGGCTAGACCCTCTCATGGGGAAGGCTTCGGAAGTCAACCTGGAGGGAAAAATCCAGAGCTGGAATCCCGAAGGCAGACCTACATTGAGCTCAATGCTGATTGGTAACTCCTGCGGTGCTGCTGCCACCAAACTGCAACGGTCTCTGCTGTTCCTTCGGGTTTATCAGACGTGTCAAGAGGGGGAGCTTGCTACGTGGGCTACAACCAGATCGTGCTGCACCTAGACAGCTAGGATGCAATATCCACTGTCAACTCTGGCCGACGGTGGCCCTCCCTCCCTCATTTAAATTTAGGCAATGGACTGTGCAGGTCTGGAGAAATACTTTGAATTAGCTTAGCCAGGGACAATGTAGGGATTGTGTATTAGTTTCATAAGTATTGCTGTGGGTTAGATGTCAAAAGGATTTATTTTTCCTTGGGAATAGATTGTGAAATAAATCAGATTACAAATTCATGGAATCACCTACTTGTGGTATAGTGCTTTGTTTATTTCTATTACTTACCACCTACACAAGTGTCAAAGGTTGGTTATAAAAATGCCTTAGTATACGCAAAATATTTAAATGAATATTAATGATCCAACTTGTGTTGCTTGTGGCGCTGAGTTCTTTCCCAGGTCTGATTGGTGAAAAATGTTCCCTAGAATCTTGTATGAATTTACCACTGCAAAGTTCTTTTTTCTAATCCCCTTCTCATCAAAGCTCAATCTTCAGCCAATTACTTGTCGTATACAAAATCTATGTTTTTAATTCAGTTAAGAATAATGGAACATTGTATCAAGAATGTCTATTACAGGATTGCACTAGAAATGTAAAAACTTACTGCAATCCCTTAGCAGTTACACTGGAGAATCTGTGTTGAGTCCAACTACCGTGGTTAGACTCAGCGCAGGAAAAGCAATTACATACATTTTGTTTTAACTTAGTGAACTAGTTAAATGATTTTAAGTGAATTTAAATGTTTAAACTGTTAAAAATTATTATTATTTTTAAACTTTTGGTTTATTTAAATACATTGCTGAAAAATGCTGGGTTTGACAATCTGCCTAGCTCAGGGAAATGGAATTGGGCAGCTGTTAAGTTGATCTTGTGAGAAGGGCTTGTTCTAGTCAACCACGCTGCTCCACTACATTGTGTAATTTCCCACCACAATATAAACAGGACTCTATACAATCCAAACTTCATCAAATATGTAAATATTGACCTTCTGGCATCTGTACCTAGCAGGTCAGTATTAGCATATTAGATGGTGTTTGTCCTTCGCCAAGAGACCAGTCGTGAGCTGGCAGCATGTTCTGGCTATGTGGCGCTCCAGTTTCAGATTTTGATGTACTTTGTAGTTTCAATGATCACCTTGTGTTTTGTGCCAAAAGCAATTCCCTTTGCAGAAATGTGCTCTCTAATTCCCTTATAATTTTATATACCTCAATCAAGTCTGCCCTCATTCACCTGTGCTCCAGGGAATAAAGTCTAAACCTGTTCAACCTTTTCCTGTAACTCAGGTCCTCAAGGGTAATGCCAGTTTCAAGGAGTTATGGATCTGTTTTTCTAGATCCCTTTGCCCTACTGCACTCTTCAGTGCCCTGCCCCTCACTGTATATGTCCTGCCCTGGTTTTACCTGCTAAAGTGCAAGAGCTCACACTTGTCCTCATTAGATAGTAGCCACCACTTTGCAGCCCATTGGTGGACTGGTGGAGGAGGCAGAGTAAAGATGGCACTGAACGGTGACTCCTTTGCTCTCATCTTCAGAAGCAGCTCTATTTCCATCATTAATATCTTTATTTTTCCCTCTCAGGGTTCTTCTGAAGACCCTGACCCGGAGTTACACACAAACGTCGGTTCTTTGAGGGAATGGGACCTATTCTTGGGGTTTCAGAACCGGCCGTTGTTCGGCACACCAAGGTACAGCCTGGGAGGCAGCCTAGTGTTTGGAAGCCTAAGAGCTCGGGACTCTGGAGACAGGCGGATTGAGGGTCGGTGTCACGACAGGAGACTCGTGCATCGGGGAGTCTAGAAATACTTTCGCTGTGGGCCCAAAGACCTGAGATCTTTGCGATCTTCAGGCACAGAGCTCATAAAAAGCGACGAAATGAACTTTTTAACATCATAAACTAGCGGGTTGTTGTTATTTCTCTCGCTCACTGTGAAAATGGGGAACACCTCCCTCTCCCTTACTAGGGAGGGAGAGGACCTGTGGGTTGCTGAATGCCGGATGAAATGCGATAGTCTGTGGGGTAACTGCAAGGTCTGTGACTTTGCTATCTCTTAGCTCACGCTTGTGCTCAGTAGCGGGTGCGCTTTTTATTGTTGGGGGAGGCGGGTATCGTTGCCTTGCTGTCGCTTACATGTGGAAGCGGGGCTCTGGGGTTCTCAAATTCAAGTGTCCGTCATTCTTTGTGGCACTTCTCTGTTTTTGAGTATGTTTTGCAGAGAAAAGTCATTTCAGAATGTTAATTGTATACATTTCTCTGACATTAGGTTGAACCTTTTTTCCCAACTGGTCCGGATTCCACAGCAAGCATTGATCTCCTTCCTCGCTGTCCACTATGCCCCCAGTCTTGATGTCAACTACAAACGTGCTTATTCATTTCATTTCTCTGTCACCCATGGCATTGATATAGGTGACAAATATCAGCAGATCCAACACTGATCCCCGCAGCAAACCACTAGTTCCTAGCCTCCATTCAAAGAGACAACAATTTGCTCCCACGCTCTTGCTTTTCCAGCAAAGCCAAGTTTAATCCAATTCATTACTTCATCCTGAATTCCTAACAACTGAACACTCTTGACCAAACTCCCTGTGGGACCTTGGCGGTGGCCTTGCTAAAGCAGTTACGTTAAAAGAGCACACACAGGGGGAACAACTACTCCATAATAGGAAATTTAGAAACAAGAACGTCAAGATCCTTATGAACAATCCCAGGAGTGTCAGACCTGAACACTTCTCTGCAATCATAGAGCAGCAGCTCAGACACTTTGACCACTGTACTGGGTAAAGCACAAGCAGGAGGTGGTCATGTTTAAAGTAGAGAAAACTGGATACACCTTCTTCTGAAAAAACAAACTTCAAAGAGGGAAATTTGCTATCAAGAATTCAGAGCAAATTGATGTTAAGTGAATGCCTTAACATCCTTTGTCTCACTCTGATGCAGAGCCAAAAAGCAACAGTCATCTGTGAATTCACCCCAATCCTGGGTTGGATATATATTCCAAACTTGAAAAAATTCTATTCTGTAGCTAAAGCGAAACAAAATCATCCTCCTAAGTTACAGCAACGTATGAGTGGGAAGGGTCTCAACCCTCCAACAAGGCATGATGAACAAATCGGAAGGAACAACTCTTACTGGTCCTTCTCTTCGTCAAATATTTAGAGTGTTGTTTTGTCCCCGGTCGACATCAATGAGGGTGAGTAGTTTCATGTTCCTTGGTATGCACATCACACAAGATCTCACCTGGACTGTACATACCAGCTGTGTAGCAAAAAAAGCGTGCCAGCGTCTCTTCCACCTCATGCGACTGAAGACATTCTGTACGAGCTCCCAAATCCTCAAGACCTTCTACAGGGCACCATTGAGAGCATCCTGACTGACTGTATCACAGCCTGGTACGGGAACAGCCCTGACCTTGATTGCTGGGCACTACAGGGAGTGGTTCCGACAGTCCAACACATCTGTGGATGTGAACTTCCCTCCATTGAGGACATTTAGGGCAGAAGTTGCGTAAAGAAGGCCCAGAAGATTATGGGGGACATCAGTCACCCCAACCATAAACTGTTTCAGCTGCTTCCATCTGGTAAATAGTACCACGGCATTAAAACCAGGACCAACAGGCTATGGGACAGCTTCTTTCTACAAGCTATTAGACCTAGAAATTCACATGGCTGTACAATGTGACAGAGTCATAACACAAAAATTTTTACTCCTTTATGTTGTAGGATGGATGTAAGATTTAAATAAATTAAAATTTGTTCATAATAAACACCCTGTTTTGACAGAGAGATAAACACAGATTAGCTTTAGTTGTCACATATACATTGAAACATCGAAAAATACTGTGAAATACATCTGGGGATGTGCTTCCTCCTCCAACACCGCACGGCCATAAGTTACCGACTTTTACTAATTTACACATCTTTGGAATGTAAAGTAAAACCAGAGCACCTGGAGGAAACCCACATAGTCACAGGGAGCACAAACTCTTTCTAGACAGCGGCAAGAATTGAACCCCTATCATTAACGCTGTAAAGTGTTATGCTAGCCAGTAAGCTGCAGCAACCCCAACTTCCATGCACTGTTATCTACTGGATTATATCATTGACTCATTAAGGGTCCTCAAAGATAACCAGGGCACCAATGTTACTGGAGGCGAAGATAACAGATAAACTGACCGCGACATTATCTGATCCATTATTACCATCAATGTGGGCACAAAGCAGTCGTCAGTGTCAACAGAAATATGTTGCATGACTAACTCTAAGACCCTCAAGTACCCCAAAAGCTGAATCCTTTCAAACACCCCTCATAAACAACCTGTCAAATACCAAGTTGAAAGATTGAGATGAACTTGGTTTCTCGAACTGGAACAAGTACTACTTTCATAAGAATTACCAGAGATCAAGGGAGCAATTAACCACAAGTGTCAGGTGCTCCTGACCTGGTAGGATCAGGCATCTCATGACAGAAGCCCAGCAGAAAATGTGGAGGTAGAGTGAGCAGGAGGCCTGGAAATTCATCAACACCCTTGTCACATCTCACAATAACAAGGACTTGGTAGTAGATGCTATTATCATTCAATAAAGTGGGCTTTCATCCAGCCACAGTTGAGGTTTTTGTGTGTTGTGCTGAGCACATTGTTCTATGCTTTATACCACCTTCTTTCTTTAGTTTGCAAGTTCCACTTTTGCCTTCCTTTACTACATGTCTAAAGCATTCCACCCTCAAGTCACCAACTAGGACTCTCTATAGCTTTTGCTCAAACCATTCAAACTCTTCCTCACCAGTTGAATGATTAGCGTGTCCTTGAACTGCTCTCACATTCTTGCACTACTTTCACCTATCTCTGCTAACATGTTAGAACTGGTCAGTAAAGAGCTTCAGTCACAAATCCACGGGCTCGTCAACCAGATCTTTGAAGAGGTGGATACTCCAGGAGACCACAAAGATTTCAGTGTCAAGGAGACTGTTCCAATAAAAAAGCAGAGAACAATGGAGGAACTCATCTGCTCCTGTTGCATCAATGAAGAAATGCCAGTGGACATTTGAGGTCAAGACCCTTCTTCTGGGTTCCTACAGTGTTTCACTCCAGATTCTCCTTTATCTATTTTCCGTAGAATTTCTATTTTCAGCATAACTGTAACTGTAACACCCATCGTACTCTCCTTGGATGTTTTTCTTCCACCTGTCCCCCCCACCACCCCAGCTTTGTGCTTCTTACTTTATCCCCCCTCCCCTAACCATCCACCTTCCCCTCACCTGGTCTCATCTATTGCCTGCCAGCTTATACTCCTTCCCTTACCCCTGCCTTCTTATTCAGGCCTCTGCCCCCTTCCTTTCCCATCCCAGTGAAGGACTGGGGCCCAAAATGTTGACTGTTTCCCTCCATAGATGTTACCTGACTTGCTGAGTTCCTCATGCACTTTGTGTGTGAATAAACCAAATGCTTCTTTACCCCCATCGATCATTATCAATCGTTATTCTCCATTTATCAGTTAACATGACTAAATGAAGGTAATGCTTTTCCTAAGTGAGGGGCTACGCAGCAGACAAAGGAGGCAAGAAGACCTGGAGACTCTTGGCGAGTGAAAGGATCCAAAAATTGACAACTACGTGTTGGAATTTTTCTTCACAATCCAACTTTGTGACATTTCTTCTCAGATTTGTCTATGCTAGCGATACGTCAATATTGGGAAAAGGCCCTTGAGAATGCAGATAATTATTAAGGATTAAACTCATGTCCTTCATCCATTTCAGACATGAATTTGGCAACCAAATGCTTGCCAGACTTATGAGGATTTGCACTTATTTGAAACAATATTTATTGTTATATGCCAGGATGAAAATCACACCATAACTATGAATAGATGGTGCCATCGGTGTACAATGCAGGTGCCACTGTCTAGTGTGTAAAACAAGTGTCAGGTTCTATTATGAATCTACACTATTTCCATTCAAAAAAACACCAAAACAGCAGGGGCAGAATTCAGCTGCTGCTGCCCTATTTATCTTTAAACCTTTTGCTTATCTCTGAGTGATATTTCCCTACATGAAAGGGGTGAGAGTCAATCATAAGTATAGTTACAACTAGAAGGGTAAAATATAGGTTGGGCTTTATCTGAGATCAAAATCATAATTATATAGGGCACGAGTAGGCTACCGCAAGGAAAACATGGGCATATCCAGAAGAGGAAAAAGGGGTTGAATGGATTCCTGGGAAGAGGAGTGATTAACCAGACAAGGTCTTTATAGTGCTTAGAACAAATGAGAGGTGATCTCATAGAATTATACAAAGTTCTTACAGGATAGATATGTGGAGATGATAATCTTTTTCTGGCTAGGGTGCATAGAAAGAGGCACCACTGTTTTAACACTGCCAGGCACTGAAACTGAGATAAGAAGTTCATTTAACCAATCGCTTATAAGTCAAGAAGGTAGCGGAGGCTCTGTCACTGAATATATTATGAGGAGTATAGGTAGGGTGAAGAACTTGAAGTTATAGGTCTATGGTGAAAGGTGAAACATTTAAGGAGAATGCGTGAAGGAATGTGGTGCATGTGTGGAATGGGCTGCCAACAAAAATAGCAGATGCAGCTTCAATTATAACACTTAAGAGAAGTTTAAATAGGTACGTGAATGGGAGTGGTGTGCTGGGCTATGGTCTGGGTGCAGATAGATAAGACCAGGTTGACATGGATTAGATGGGCTGAAGGGCGTAACTCTGTGTAGTAGTACTCTATGACTCCATATCTGAGACAATGGTTGGTAGATTAAGGAAAAGAAAGACTAGCGTTGAATGTGGGAAAATGATCTGATATGACGTTGAATGCAGGAGAAAGTGTGTGGGCCAGGGGGCTCTTTCCTGTTTCAATTTCTGTCAGCTCAGCTGATTGCCAGTGATACCCCGTGAGAATGAGTGTATCTCAATTAGGAGGCTACATTCCTTGGAATCAAGAACTTAACACCCTGTAAACCATTTGCTGGCTCTAGCTGAAAACAGTCTTGGTGACAAGTAACATTCTTGTGGCTTTGGAAGAAACTGTAAGCTCTAATTCTGGCTTGCTACTTCAAAACTCTTATATTATTTAGCAGTGAAGATGAAATTCAGAATATTAGTGAGTACGTATTATTTGGTTGTAAAAGCTCAGGCTTTGTCATTGTGGAAATGTAAATGCAATAGGATGTATCAGGTTCATGAGATTAACAACATGCTGCCCAGTGTACAAGATAAAATGCACTGGAAACTTTTCAGCCTTTGTCCAGAACTCAAACTTCTGCTGCTCGAAGCCCACATCTGACCTTCATTTGCCTCTATTGTCCCCATCGTCCATAGTTTCCAAAATTTGCTGAAGTGTTTTTTTTTGGTCAACTGTACTAATTATTCCAATGTAAATCAATCTTCATCTTTTAATAGGTTATGATATTATGATAGTTTTTAAAAAATAATTAACAACCTAATAAATTGACAGTTTTATTTGCTATAATCCCTCAATATATTCATGATATTTCTCCATCAGACCAACATGTAATTGCATTTGTTACATTATTGGCCAGAAGGGCTATTTTGCTGAAATGGAAAGATGCTTCTGCTCCTGCTTTGATACAATAGTTCTCTCAGGTGATGCTATGTCTTAGTTTGGAGAAAATCAGAAGTTGAACTTTTGATCCTCGATTTGATTTTGAGAAAAGGTGGGGTTCATCTGCCTACTACTATCATCTGATTTGAGTTCATTAATATGGTTTCCTTCCAATTTTTCTTTAAATGGATTTGAGTTGGCGGATTGATGTTTTTTCTATGGAAGCTTGTATGATGTGTAGCTGTATAGATGTATAGACTGGGAGACCGTTTCGCTGAACACCTATGCTCGGTCCGCCAGAAAGAGCAGGATCTCCCAGTGGCCACACATTTTAATTCCACGTCCCATTCCCATTCTGATATGTCTATCCATGGCCTCCTCTACTGTCAAGATGAATCTACACTCAGGCTGGAGGAACAACACCTTATACACCAGCTGGGGAGCCTCCAACCTGATGGCATGAACATTGACTTCTCTAACTTCTGTTAATGCCCCTCCTCCCCTTCTTACCCCATCCCTGACATATTTAGTTGTTTGTTTTCTTTCTCTCTCTCTCTGCCCATCACCCTGCCTGTTCTCCATCTTCCACTGGTGCTCCCCCCCCTCCCCCTTTCTTTCTCCTGAGGCCTCCCGTGCCATGATCCTTTCCCTTCTCCAGCTCTGTATCACTTTTGCCAATCACCTTTCCAGCTCTTAGCTTCATCCCACCCCCTCCAGTCTTCTCCTATCATTTTGCATTTCACCCTTCCCCCACTACTTTCAGATCTCTTAGCATCTCTCCTTTCAGTTAGTCCTGACAAAGGGTCTTGGCCCGAAACTTCGACAGTGCTTCTCCCTGTAGATGCTGCCTGGCCTGCTGTGTTTCACCAGCATTTTGTGTATGATGTATAGCTCCAGGGTTGTGCTCCCAATGGGTTTTTTTTTCTGTTTTTTTTAGTTAGTAGTGTTTTTTTTTAGTTAGTTAGTAGGGGTTCTTTTTTTTTCCTTCTTCCTTCTTTCAAAAAAATATTCTTAACACTTTATTTTTTCTTATTATTGATATATTGCTTTGCTTTATTAACAGTTATTTGCTAATTTAATTCTTCTTTGTACATAATGACATATTGACTTAATGTATCTTTTTTGTTGATCTTCGATAATAATTAACAAAAAGATTTTAAAATAAAATAAATGATATTATTATATACTAAATATATTATAGGTGTATATGAAAAATAAAACAATTTCAAATCTCTGAAAAGGATACGTTATTTATAATATATAAAACTCTTCCAACCAGTGATGAAAAAGCGCTTAATATTGTTACTTTGGGTAGTTAGTGAGATCCTTGCAACTGATGCAAACTAATGAGTTCTTGTCTATCTGGTTTACCTGTTTCTGGCGGGTGACCCCACAGCAGTAGCTGCAACCTTTACGTCATGTTTTATAAGTATTGAAACATGCACAGGACAGTGAAAGGCAAACAGAAGCAGCCTCCTGCTGCATGCTTGCTGCAGACCGACCCACCCAATCTGCAGTTTGGGATTTGGGGGTGGATGTGGAGTGCGGCCCAACGGGCTACCCTGGAGGGTGTGAACAGTGATTTTTACATGGTCGAGCAGGAGAAGAGATAATTATTGATGTGTTGCATGCCCCCCAAGCCACCTCCCCACACACACAAACACAAATACATGCACCTGTGCTAAGCTGTTTCCCTTCCTCCTTTGCATTAGAGCATATTTTCCCATTTATTTCAGTCAGGGTTCCAATGACATATATTAATTTATTATTTATTGATATATTTTAGTAATATTCCATTAAAACAGTAAACTTATCATGGCTCTTTCAGATACTCCTGTGGCCCCCATTACTTATTTTTTTTTACTTGAGGCCCCTACAAAATCTACTGTGGCCCACTTGGGGACATATGGCCCATGTTGAGAACCGTAGGTCCAGAAGTCAAACAACCTGCCTGTGGAGAATTTGCAGAATCTGAGAATCCCAAAGCCTGGGCAGAAACACCAAACAGTCAAATAAATCTCAGCAATCATATAAAATGAACATAGATTCAAAGTACATTTATTATCAAAGTATGTGTAAGTTATACAACCTTGAGATTGGTCTGCCACAAAGCAAGAGACCCAAAAAAAGAAACAATTTGAAAAAAAGACCAACACCCAGTGTGCAGAGAAAGAGAGGGAAAAAAACACTGATCATGCTAACAACAAAAGCAAGCACCTGCATTCTGCACCAAATTGAGACCATAGACCTGGATCCCAGAGCAACCCATAGCCTTGGTCTCAGTTCATTACACAGCGGGACAAATCACCGCCAAGCTCGCAGACACGAAGTGCTCAGTCTCACAGCTTCAGCACTGCGGAGAGAGGAGCAAATGCCGCTGAAGAGCAAGCAGAGTTGGCCAGACCCTTGCCTCCAGTCCCAATACCCTGCCTTTACAGTCTATCTGGGCCAGCATTTAATCATTCAAACACCAGGTCGTTCCCTGCATTAGGACCCGGGCACCACCGCAGTGATATCTTCTGGGCCTGTACGCTGTCACCCAGCCCGAGACCTTTCTCGACCTTTTCAAATCAGTTTGGACCTTAGATTGATCCAACCTCGCTCCCGGTTTGGGTGGATGGGCTCTGAAACTCCTCCTCTGAGATCCGCTCACTCCAACTCGATCTCTGACTCTGACATCAACCCGACCATGCCTCAACCTCACTCTGACTACCTCTCCACAAACATGATCTGCTCCAAATTTGCATCACACCTGCATGGCTCAATCCTTGAGTCAAGCTCATCCTCGCTCACCTCTTCATTGTTTGTGGTGATAGTATACCACAATTTATGACAGAAAGAGTGTAATTAATAAAGTAATTAGTCATATTACTTGTCTTGTTAACCACCAGTAAACTGTCGCTCAATTTCAGCAGTGCCATCCTAAACTAGAAGAAAGAATTAAATGTAAATTTAGCAAGGCAGCAAATAAAATGAAATCTTAGGAAGTTGAGTTGGAACATAATTGAAGCACTGAAGAAAGTATTTGGCCCGAATTTAATCCTTTTAGCGGAATTGGAATCTTACCACGGCTATAGAAATCATGCCTTGTTTTCAGTTCACAAATACCATCAATGCTTATTCACTTCCCATGCAAGGAAAATGGTAGGAAGTGATCAAAAATGAGTGGGCAGTCTTTGGAAGTTTCTCCTTCCTATGACAGATGAGTGGAAGGTCCCATATTTCAGATTTTTTGGCCTGGATAGTTTTTAACTTCCTTCAGTCCATCATAGGAACCACAGAAGCATGTTAAAAATGTGGTCTGAGCCTGATGTGTGTTCTTGGGGAAGATCCCCAAGGCTTTGACCAGACACTTCTGGAGTCCACCGAAAACCTGTACATATATTGTAAATAAGAGCACCCTTCCTACTTGTTATGTCCCTGCAAACTGGGTGATTCTAATCAGCCATCCAAATTGCAGAGAAGAGCAAAATCACCCCTTTATACTTTGTTCTTCAAAGTATAATAAAATTATATAGTGATTATACTGTTGGAATACAAAACTCAAATAAAAACTCCCAAAACTTATTTTGTCCCTTGGAACCATAGAATACAAAAAAAAAACCCATTGAGAACAGATCTATGAATCTGTCAAACATTGTAATCCTATCTTGAATGTACAGTTACTTTACAGTGCAAGGGTTTGTAAATTGCTCTTATTTTGGGTTCCATAAATAAAATGACATTTTATTGCCACTTGGCTAAATTCCTGTTGTAATAACTTGTTCTAGCTGTTAAGAGATGATTAACTGTAAGCACTTTTCACACATTCAGCTTATCTTTTATCTGCTCTGTTACCCAGTTTGGAGCTTTGAGAATTCAGATATTAAATAAATTAGATGGTAAAACTATTCCATTTTGTTAATCATTTATAGTAAAGCTCCTTTCTCCCATCAGACAGAAGGCATAAGGCATGAAAGCACATACCACCAAGCTCAGGGATAGCTTCTATTCGACTTTATCAGACTCTTGAATAGACATTTTGTGTGATGGACTTTTGGCCTCGTTATGATCGTGGACTTTATTGTTTATCTGTGGTGCACTTTTTTCTGTAGCTGCTACACCTTCTTCTGCATTGTTACTGTTTTACCTTGTTCTTCCCAATGCACTGTGTGATGACTTTGATCTGTATGAGCAGAGTGCAAGACAAGCTTTCCAATGTATTGTTCAAGTGACAATAATAAACAAATACCAATGTCACTACCTGAACAATAAAAAAGCAGAGCGGATTAATAAAAAATGTTCTCTCATGTTCCATAAGTGCAAATATAAAACATGTTTTATTTCAGTTTTTTTCATCGTTAAGAAATTAACAAGAAATGTAATAGCTTATGAAATTTGTGAACAAGTTTTCTGGTTGCAAAACTCACCCAATACGAGTGTGGTTCCTGATGAGTATCAGGATCTCTGAGTCCTAACAACTTATATATATATATCGCACTACATCCTTTACACAATTTCCATAGAGTACATCTCCTAGTTAGGGCAGCAGCTTGGGTAGTAAATGCCATTTGTGAAAATAACCGCATACATTTATGTTAACTAAATTATATTGCTGCTTGAGGATTTTTATGGGCTTACTCTGAACTACTAATGTTTATGCCCGGTTTTCTACCACTAATTTTGCTTTCAGGCAGTCTGATCCCAATATTTCTCTCCTTTTGCTGATCCCTCTACTTGTTTCTTTCCACAGCTCTTTCTGGGTCTGTTTAAGCTTTGATATGAGCTTTCATCTCCTGCACTCTTCCTCTATCCCTCCTTTTGCTTGGTTTTAGTCTGCCTGTGCTGTTCATCCCTCCCAAAATGCCAAGAAGTTCCACAGTACTTCTGCCACACCACAGTCAACCAAATTAAACCCTGATCTGGCAATAGGTTCTGAGTGAATAATGAGGCTCATCGGTTAACAGCTGGTTCTTTTTTATTTGTAATTTATTTTTTATTGAAGTTCATCATCAAACAAACATTTCATTAATGTTTTATTTTAGTCTTTTTTCTTCACAGTATTGTATAAAGTATGCATAGTTTATTTATGTTCTGTGAATCTACATGCCGATGGATGCACTGTACATTTCATTCTACCTGTACCTCACCATGCCTTGTATATGACAATAAACTCAACTTGACCTCTCTCATCTATTGCCCTTTCAATACCTTTGTTATTCATCTGTTTCTAGATACTTTTCATGAAGCCTTATATCTCCTTCTTTAAACCTTGCTCCGTACTGATTATGCTCCTGTGCTAACCACATTATGTCCTCTGAACCTCATGGTTTCTGATTTCTCTTAACCAAAAAGTTTCCCCCCATCTTCAGCTTTTGCTTGAGGAGCAGATACAACAGATAGAACATAGAACAATATATTACAGAAAAGGCCCTTTGTCATACAATGTCTGTTGTAACCATGATGCCAAATTAAATCAATTCCACCTGTCTTCACATAGTCTATATTTGTCTATTTCCTGCCTGTTCATATCCCGATCTAAATTCATTTTCAACATTGCTGTCATATCTTCTTCCACTACTCTGTGTGAAAACTGGCCTCATAAATCTTCAAAAAAACCTCTCGTCTTAAGCTATGCCCTCCAGTATCAGAAGTGTCCATCTTGTAAAAATATATAATATGAGAAGTATATGTAGGCCAGCTAGTTAATTTAATAAACTTCTGTTAGGTTGACCCTTGGCCCCTAATGCTCATGAAAAAACAGTCCAAGCTTTTCCTAAATCCCTAACTCCATTTAATCTTCCCAAGAACTAATACTGTTTATGACATCCTTTCCAAAGCCTCCACATTCTTCCTGAAATGCAGCGAGACTTGAACCACACACAATCCTCCAAACATGGCTTAACCAAAGTTTTATGCACTGCAGCACAACTTGCCACTATAAGTTTGATACTCAATTCCCATACAACATGCAAGCATGCCGTATGCCTTCTTTACCACCCTCACACTTATGTTGCCATTTTCAGGAAGGTATAGACTGGCATCCAAAATCCTTGAGTATCTCAGTGCTCCGAAGGTTCCTACTATTTACCTCTACATTTGACCTCCAAAAGAGTAACATCTCATACTTGCTTGGATTAAACTCTGTTCATACTTTTTGTTCATTCATTATTTCTATTTGAGCTACATCCTCCTGTATCTTTTGACAAACACCCTCACTATCCACAACTCCATCAATTTTGTGTTGTCTGGAAACTTATAACCATATAACAATTACAGCACGGAAACAGGCCATCTTGACCCTTCTAGTCCATGCCGAATGCTTACTCTCACCTAGTCCCACTGACCTGCACTCAGCCCATAACCCTCCATTCCAAACTTAATAATCTACCAACTTACATTTTAGCCCAAGTCATTTATAACACAAGTAATAAAGATCCCAGCATTGATCCCTGAGAAGCACCATTGATCACAGACCTCCAGTCAGAATAATACCCCTCATTCACCATCTCCTGTCTGCAAAAGCCAAGGCAATTTTGAATCCAATCTACCAAGCCACCGTGGATCCCATGTGCCATAATCTTCTGGATCGACCTACCATGATGTATCTTAAAGAATGTCTGTCTCAAATTCATTCCTCTATCAGTTGTAGAATTTTACTTTAGTATTGCCCACCATTCCACCATTTACCTTTTCATTCTCCACATTTGCTACCAATAAGTATGTATGTAGGTGCTTCTCACCTCTTTTCTGATGCAACAATTTCTGAATGTATCTTGAAACTACCTCTGTGGGATACAGCTGCTCTAGGGGTACCACTGGTCATAAATGTCTTTATAAAATTAATCTACTGCCTTCAGATCAGAATATACTGACCATTTTCATACAAAAATGTTTTCTGACTATTTCAGAGAAATGGATATTTTGACCATTTTCATGCAAAAATACCTTGATGAAAACGTGGAGTTATCAGCATTTTTAAAAATCCAGTCAAAGGGTCTCATCTCAGTAACATGTTCAAACATTTTGGGGGCGGAATCCAGACATTGTGAAACCATGGTAGTTACTTCTCTGTGGATTTAATAAATTTTGCATGCATCTAAACCACAGGCATTGAAAAAGGAAATTCCAAGTCCAAATTTGTCAATGAGTGGTTTGTCTCTTCCCATGCTGTTGCTTTCTGTATGAATAATATATCCAAATGAAGTATTTTCATATGGCCTTAGCCTGACTTCAATGTTCTTTTAAATGATCTTTGGCTTTCTGAGGCATTTGTTTCAGTCAATTTCCATGACGTGATAACAACCATTCTGACTCTATATTTGGCCACTTGATGTCTTTAATGTTATTATGAGTTAAAAGCATTGTTACTGAAGGTCTGGATGCATTTGCTAAAAGAAATGGTGACAGCTTTAGAATTGTTCTAATAATTTTATATGTAACTGTGGTGTGACCATCTACCTGATCTTTACTTATATCATAATGTTACTGCATTTTATTAAGACCAGTGAATAAAATTCCACTATTGGATTTAAAATGAGAAATATTTTCATATTTAAATTAAAACATACACAGATTTCCCAATTCAGTATTACCACATGAATATGTCAATGTTAAGCAAAAAATACCACAACAAGTATTAATGTCAGAAGAGCTAAGTAAAGATTAACAGTTCAGGCATATTTAGTTACATCATGTTCTGTTTTACAGTCATTGTATGTGGTGTTTATATGTAATCCATTATTTGTATGTAATGTTTTACATATTTTGAAGGAAGTGTTTAACAAAATGAATTCCAAGTGCAACTTTCTCCTATTGTGCATTTTTCTCAACATCAAAATCCTTATCTGATCAGCAGAGTTCCTCAGGTAGTTTGATTTCTGCTCCAGATTCCAGCATCTGCAGTCTCTTGTCTCACAATGCAAAACCTTGTATACTGAAGAACCTTGCAGCAAATAAATTCTTTCAATCTGCTTTGTCAATGAGGCTAAACTTTGATAATTAACACTGAATGTCTACCATTAAATCAACTGAACTTTCCTGAGAGAAATCAAGTTTAAAGTAAGGGAGGGGTGTGTTTGTATTGACTTCTGAACATGCATTGAGTTATACTGAAGACTGGTCAATTAAAAATGTTGCCTTAGAAGTTTACAACATTAGAATTGGTAATTGGCTTCAGTCTGGCATAACTTCAAATTAAAGGATCAAGCCTGTTTTCCATAATTTTATATTGCAACTCAGACTAAATCTTTATATTAATTTAGAAGATGTAAACAGGCCATTCTGGTTATACCATTAACTAGACTATCTTTCTGTAGTACACTGAGTATAAATACTGTATATACTTTTCCAGTTGGATATGATTGATACCATAATGAACAACAGTTTCAAATCTGTGTTACTGCTTATTTGTTGTGAACAATCAGTGTCAAAAATCATTATATTTTAGAGAAAGGAAGAGAAAAAGAGAGATAGAGAGAAAGATAGAAACAGACAGATAGAGATAGAGGGAGAGAGAGAGAGAGAGATAGAAGGATATTCCTTTAAAACAGAGATGGAGAGGAATTTGTTTAGCTACAAGACAGTAAATTTGTGGAGGCAACACACACAACATGTTGGAGGACCCTACAGGAACTCGGCCTGAAAAGTCGACAGTACTCTTTTCCATAAGTGCTGCCTGGCCTGCTGAGTTCATCAAGCATTTTGTGTGTGCTGCATGGATTTCCAGCAACTGCAGGTTTTGAGTGAACTTGTGGAAATCATTTCCACATACTATATGGCTGTGGAAGCCAAGTTACCGGGTATATTTAAAGCAAAGTTTGATAGGTTCTTGATTAGTAAGGGCATTAAAGAATATAAGGAAACACAGGAGAATGGAGTTGAAAGGGATAATTAGGCAGCCATGATGGAATGATGGAGCAGACTCAATGGACAGAATGGCATAATTCTGCTCCTATGTCTTATTGTTTACGAAGACTGCGTGATGGCTGCACAATGCAAACATACATATTAGGAGCAGGAGTAAACCACTCAACTTCTCAAACCTGTTCTGAATTTCATTAGATAATGGCAGATTTCGTTGTAACCTCAATTCCACTTATCTGCTTCAGACTTTCTCTATCAAAAATCTATCTACATTTCCTTTAAAAAAAATTCAAAGCCTCCTTCTAACAGCTTTCATGGAATAAGGTTCCGTTCTTAATCCCTCAGAAAATGAAGCGGTCCATGACTGTGTGCAGCAGAACCCAGACAATATGCAGGCAAGAGCTGATTTGTCCCAAGGAACACCAATGGCAAGAGCAAGCCAGCCAATGTCAGGGAAAGCCCAACCACCTCCCCTGACATGCCATTAAAATTTATTGCTTAGGGTTTTCCATTGGTTAGTAATCATATCAACATAAATCAACATTACCAGTATAATCATACATTCCACCCACCCTGGATCTGCTCTCTTCTGTCCCCTCCATCACTCAGAACATGTAAAAGCTTGAAAAAAAATCAAATTAAGAGGCTCTACGACAGCTTCTATTGAATGATTTCCTATTATAGCAAAATGGACACTTTCCCTATACTGCAACTCAATCTGTTATTGTATTACCTTGTACTACCTCAATGCATTATTATTTTGAAATGACCTGTATGAACAATGTCCATGGAAGACAAGTCTTGCCCTGTAAATCCAAACATGTGACAATAATAAAGCAATTTACTTAAATTGATTATAGAACATAGAACATAGAGTATAGAAAGCCTTCAGCACAATACAAGCCCTTTGGCCTACCATGCTGTGCCGAACATGTACTTATTTTAGAAGTTACCTCAGGTTACCAATATCTCCCTATTTTACTAAGCTCCATGTACCTATCCAAGCAACTCTTAAAAGACCCTATTGTATCCACCTCCACCACTGTCGCTGGCAACCCATTCCATGCACTCACCACTCTCTATGTAAAAAATTTACCACTGACATCTTCTTTGTACCTACTTCCAAGCACCTTAAAACTATGTCCTCTCATGTTAGCAATTTCAACCTGGGAAAAGCCTCTGACTATCCACGAGATCAATGCCTCTTATCACCTTGTTCACCTCTATCAGGTCACCTTTCATCCTCCGTCACTCCAAGGAGAAAAGGCCAAGTTCACTCAACCTATTCTCATAAGGCATGCTCCCCAATCCAGGCAACATCCTTGTAAATCTCATTTGCACCCTTTCCATAGCTTCCACATCCTTCCTGTAGTGAGGTGACCAGAACTGAGCACAGTTCTCCAAGTGGGGTCTGACCAGGGTCCTATATAGCTGTAATATTACCTCTTGGCTCCTAAATTCAATTCCATGATTGATGAAGGCCAATACACCATACGCCTTCTTAACCACAGAGTTAACCTGTGCAGCTGCTTTGAGTGTCCTATGGACTCGGACCCCAAAATCCCTCTGATCCTCCACACTGCCAAAAGTCCTACCATTAATACTGTATTCTACCATCATATTTGACCTACCAAAATGAACCACTTCACACTTATCTGGCTTGAACTCTATCTGCCATTTCTCAGCCCAGTTTTTCATCCTATCAATGTCCCGCTGTAACCTCTGACAGCCCTCCACACTATCCACAACACCTCCAACATTTGTGTCATCAGCAAATTTACTAACCCATCCCTCCACTTCCTCATCCAGGCCATTTATAAAAATCCCAAAAGAGTAAGGGTCCCAGAACAGATCCCTGAGGCACACTGCCGGTCACCGGCCTCCATGCAGAACATGACCCGTCTGCAACCACTCTTTGCCTTCTGTGGGCAAGCCAGTTCAGTTCAGAACTGATCCCTTCTGACTTTCTTAATATCATTCTTAAACTCCTTCCTGCTAGCCTTATATTCTTTTAGATCTCTATCATTACCTAGTTTTTTGAACCTTCCGTAAGCATTTCTTTTCTTCTTGACTAGATTTTCAACTGCCTTTTTATACTATGGTTCTCTACTTGTAAGCTAACTGCCCCTTTCTCCGTCTCTTCAGTTCGGTTCCCACCCCCCAGCAAATCTAGTTTAAATTCTACTCAATAGCCTTAGCAAACCTCCCGGCCAGGATATTGGTCCCCCTCAGATTCAAGTGCAACCTGTTCTTTTTGTACAGATCACGCCTGCCCCAAAAGAGTTCCCAGTGATCCAGAAATCTGAATCCTTACCCCCTGCTCCAAACTCTCAGCCACACATTTATCCTCCACCTCACTCTATTCCAATACTCATTGTTATGTGGCAAAGGCAGTAATCCTGAGATTACTATCTTTGATGTCCTGCTTCTCAACTTCCTTACTAACACTCTGTCGTCTGCTTTCAGGAGCTCCTCCCTTTTCCTACCTATGTCATTGGTACCAATATGTATCACAGCCTCTGGCATTTCTCCTTCCCAGGATATCGTGGACGCAATCAGAAACATCCCGGACACTGGCACATGGGAGGCAAACTACCATCCGTGTTTCTTTCCTGCATCCACAGAATCATCTGTCTGACCCCCTAACTATAGAGTCCCCTATCACAGCATTCTCTTCCTTTCCCTACCCTTCTGAGCCACAGGGCCAGACTCTGTGCCAGAGGTAGTTCTTCTCCCGCTAACTGTATGCTAACAGGAGTACTTATTGTTAACAGCCACACGAATACTCTCGAGCATCTGACTCTTGCCCTGCCCTCTCCTGACTGTTGCCCACTTATCTATCTCCTGAGACCCGGTGTGACTACTTGCCTATAGCTCCTCTCTATCACCTCCTCACTCTCCCTGACCAGATGAAGGTCATCGAGCTGCATCTCCAGTTCCCTAACCCGGTCCCTAAGGAGCTGCAGCTCGATGCACCTGGAGCAGACATGACTGTCTGGAAGGCTGCGAGTTTTCCAGACATTGCACGTCAGTACAGAACACGAGGCTCACAGGCATACTTCCTGTTTCTATTCTTCACAAGAACAGTAACTTACCTTGCCTCAATCTGTAATGGCCGAAGCTCCGAGGAGCCAAAGCCCTCCTACTCTGACTCCCTCTACTCTGTTCCCCGCTCCTCTAATGCTCACTCTATAAAGCTGTCTTCTTTTTCAGTCCTTCCCACTAGTCTAACTTGCTGACGTCCACACACTTGCGCAGTCATGCCTCACTCAAACCGCTGAAGAAAAAGCTCTCTCCTTTACTATCCCTCCCGCCAGCCTAACTCACTGACGTCCACGCACTTGCGCAGTGATTAGAAACACAACTGGACCAAATTGCAAAAAGGCTGTGGCTAAGACAGCATGCCACGTGCTGGGTAACAGCTTCAGGAGCTTAACACCAACCAAGACAAAGCAATTTAGACATCAGTCCCCCTCAGACCACCAGTACAAACACTGCAGTGGCTTCTACCTACATGATATCCTGACAGATGTTGACAAGCTTAGTTTGGAAACACCTTTCCAATCCTGGCCAAGGTTGTAAATTACCTCCAGGGTACACAGGAACCTGCTTGGGAAAATATCACTGTTCAGTTGTTGTCATTCACTTCCAAACCTAACAGCATTATGGGGACAAGTTCAACTCATGAAGTTTAATAGCTCAGGAAACAACATGTTTGGCATTTCCAGCTGCAACTGAAATTTCCAGCCACAGTTGTGATGTCCTTTCAAATCAGTTAGCAGTGTTACTGAAGGGCAATGCAAATACACAAACTTTTCTCAGTAAAACTTTGATTTTTTTTATAAACAGATGTATCAATATTTAGTTAATAATGTTTATAATGAATAACAACACCAGGAGTAATTCAAGGACATTCAACTCTTGGTTGAAAAGGACCACTAGGGGGCCTGAAGCCACTCACTATCTTTTATGCAGCTTCTGGTTCCTTTAGAAACTTTTCATGCTACATTTACATTGCTACTGTGATAAATGTAGCGCAGAACAATGTGTAACAAAGATATGAAACAGCAATACACCCGCATTTCAAAGTTAATACTTCGAAGTCTTTGCTTTCTCCTGTTGTAACACAAAGTAATGCTTTCTAAAGCAAATGTGCGTGCACTGCAAAAATGCAATGTGAAGTGAAACTCAAGAGTTACTGAAATGGTGCAAAATAATGTGAAGAGACTGAAGAGCTGGAACCGTTCTGAGGATTATTCATGGCTGAGTGATTAATGTATCACATCGGTGTATCACTGCTTGGAGACACACATGGATTTGCCTCAAGATTTATGTGTATAAATATATAATAATGTCTGATTTTCTTTAATCTCAAAGAAAGTGAATATTGAAAAATCTTTACATTGAATTAGATTAGGAAAAATGACACATGAATTGAATGGAAAATAGGTTATATTCTGATGTAATCAGATCATGCTACATAAAATAGAATGCAGTAGTCTTCATTATATTGAGTGGAAAACAATAATATAGTCTCTTCAGTATGCTTTTTGAATGATATTATCACCATTTCCTCCTCATTTGCTGTGCTGATGGTGCTTTGTACACATGGGCAGATGACAAAGGTTTCTATGGTCCTACAGTGTGTGCTAAACTGCAGACGTTTTAAACTGTCCCCTCACAGAGATCAATGTGACAGCACCTCGTCAGTTTTGTACTCATCTTACAGATGGTTCTTGCTTAACGTTTGTGTACATTCAGGAACTCTAAATCATTCAGTGGAAGCTCCAACCTCAATCACCGCTTGTCATCTTGCTGCAAAATCTAAAACTGGTCAGTCAAGGTGCTGGCAGAGAGGAGACTTCTAGGTTAAAAATATTAAGTCATTAAGATCCTCAGTGACTAATGTCTCTCCATTGTGAAGAACAAGATCTGGTGGATAAAATTAATTTCGTCTTTGGAACTGCACTTTGAGCCTGCTTTATGTTAGAATGTAAAGCATGTAAGAGGGCATTTTGCTCCTCATTCTGTTCTTTCAGTCTCATCAAATTCAGAAATCAGACCCACCTCAGTATAAATTTGATTTGTACTCATTTAAGATTAAGTCCATTTTTTTTGCAAGTAGTTTAAGGTCTGTAGTCAACATGGTAAATATTCCAACTATTTAGTAGAATGATAAAAAGGTTCTGTATTAAATATTATGTTCATTGTTTGATATGGTGAAGCAATTCAATTCTTTTGATTCATGCCAAGAGATTTAATTCAAGAAGCTTGCTCTCAGCTTGAAATATTCTTTCATCACTAATTGATGTAAGTGGGAGCTAACGATCATACTGCAAATGAGATCTTGCTAGTGGACAGAGGAAGAGGAAGAAAAGTATAGAACATTTTACAAACTGCAGAGAACAAGTTCATACAAGAATGAGTCATTTTTATTTTATTATTCCCTCTGGGTTATATAAATCTGTCATTACTAAAAAGGCATAAATCTGATCTCTGAAACAGCCCTTAGTTTGTTAATTTCCAGTTCCAAGTTTCAAAGGTGAGTTTATGAATACCTGTCCAACAACTTCTTACAACTGAAGGGATCTTTCTTATCACAACGTAGGAGGATACTATCTAATCCATCAAATTGATGTCTAGATTCCAGTACAACTTTATCAATCAGAATCAGAATCAGGTTTAATATCACCAGCATATGTCATAAAATTTATTGTTTTGCAGTAGCAGTACATTGCAATATATAGTAATAACAACTATAAACTACAGTAAGAATTACTTTATATATAAAAATAAATTAAATAAGTAATTTAAAAAGAGAGAAATAAGTACTGAGGAAGTTCATTGTCCATTCAGAAATCTGATGGCAGAGGGGAAGAAGCTCTTCAGGAAATATTGAGTGTGTGTCTTTAGGCTCCTGTACCTCCTCATTGATGGTAGCATTGAGAAGATGACATGTCCTGGGTGAGGGGGATGCCGCCTTTTTGTGGCATCAGTTTTTGAAGGTGCGCTGGTTGCTGAAGAGGCTGGTGCCCAGGATGTACCTGGGTGAGTTTACAACTTTCTACAGCTTTTTTTCGATCCCTACATATCAGACAGTGATGCAACCAGTTAGAATACCCTCGGATGATATTATTTATGGATGATATTTGAGCTGTGTTCAGCCATACAGTCATGAGTGTAGAAAGAGTAGAGAAGTGGGCTAAGAACACATCCTTGAATAGCACTAGTGCGGAGGAGATGTTATTTCTGATCTGCTTAGACTGTGGTCTCCTGGTGAGGAAGTCAAGGATCCAGTTGCAGAAAGAGGTACCAAGGCCCATGTTTTGGAACTTTTTGATTAGAACTGAGTGTATGATTGTGTTGAACGCTGAGCTGTAATCAATTAACAGCAGCCCGGTTTAAGTATTACTATTGTCCAGGTGATCCAAGGCCAAGAGGAGAGCCAGTGAGATGGCAACCACAGTAGACTTATTGTGGCAATGGGCAAATGCAGCTGGTCCAAATCCTTCCTTAGGCAGTTGATCTAGCATGACTAATCTCTCAAAGCACTTCATCACACCCTGCCAGATACACCATCAGGGCCTGATGCCTTATGAGGGTTCACCCTCTTGAAAGATGTTACTGACATTGTCATCTGAGACAGAGATCATCAGATGATGATTTGCACAGTTGTAATGTTATTATCACGCACACACTTACCAGCAGCCCCTACTCTCTCACCTGCCCATCAACTCCATACTGGGGGTTATTAACCTACCAAATAACATGTTTTTGGGAAGTGGGGGGGGGACTGGAGAATGTCATACTATCAAAGGAAGAACATACAAACTTCACAAGGACAGCTCCAAATGTCAAGATCGAACCCTGGTTACTGGAGCAGTGAGGAACACTCATGGCCTGTTGTGTCATTTTGCCTAGTGTGTGTTTGATGGTGAGTTCTTATTTTTGAAATGCTACACCTAGAAGTGGGATTATTTTCTTGCTGTTTTATATATAGGAAGGTAACATATTAGCAAGGCCAACATTTACAGACCACCACTAATTGCCTTTGAGAAAGTAACGATAAGTCACTATTTGGAATCTCTGCAGTCCTTGTGAATATATTTGCATTATTGGGCAGAAGTGATCTCATAGTTACACATTTGTAGATCTGGACAGTGTGCATTTGGAAGGAAACATACTGCTAAAGGTTTTCCCAAGTAGTTGCTTACCTAGTACCTGGTCTATCATGTGGGAAACTTCATGGTTTGGAAAATGCTTTTAAGGTAATCTAGGTGAGTAACTGCAGTACATTTTGTAGGTAGCACACACCCTAGCCTGTAGGCAACAGATCTGACGTGCACCTTGCAAATGGCTGAAAGTTTTGATGTGTTAAGTCATGTGTTGTTTGTTGAAAGACAAGCAGCTTTTGATCTATAATAGTAGCTGCTCCTGTCTGGATTATCTCCTGTTCTTGTCAGAAGATCCAATCTTACCTGATTCTAGCCAGTTTAACCTCAAAGCATTATAGTACAGAAAAGTCCCTCCATTAATCGAGACCTTCCAAAGGTATTGATTGAAGCTTTTTGCAAATTTTCACAATTCCCAATAGTAAAAGATAGTCCCTGTGAGGTTCCTGGCTGTATGTAGTATTTGCTGTGCATTGCAATGTACTACTGCTGCAAAACAACATATTTCATGACATATGTCAATGATATTAAACCTGATTCTGTTTAGGTTCTGATTCTAGTTCAGTCAACAGGATCAATTAATCACAAAGACATTTTGACATTAATGCTGTGCAGCTGGCAAACCAATGATACTGTGTCACACACTGTGAGTCCAATATCTGCCTATCTCTGTCCTGCCTCCCACAGTTGTTTTGGAAATCCTGAATTAGTTGGCTTCACTGTGGAAACCAGAAAAGGTTTCTGACTTTCATTAATCCTCTTACTGTTTAAAAATGACTTTGTTATAAACTGTAATTTTATGCATTAATGTCAATTCAGCATATTGAAGTTTTATTTATATTTAAAAACAGTGTGATATTTAGCATTTAATAGTTACAACTCAGAACATATTAGTTGTGTTAACTCAAAATTCATATTGATTTCATCAGTATTCTGACAGTTTCCTTAGCTTGAGTTATTTACCTTTCCGCATTTTTCTGCACTTTGCTGTGGACAAGTAGGTGATGTTCTCAAATAAAACTTTTATCATATATATATCTTTACCCGATTTTATTTTCTCTGCAGTGTTTTTGATATACTGAGTTTTATGTGGTTATTGGAACGTAGTATATATTGGTTCCCTTCAGTTTTTTGTGTTTCTCGCTGCTGATTGGTGGGCAGGCAATACACTTAGTATGAGGGAGGAACTGAAGATTTGGATTCCGATGTTTTTGTTGGTGATTTTCTGTGTCGGCGATCTGTTAGTTTTAGTGTGTGACAGAGGGTTTGGGGGTTTAATAGTATTGTCGCTGTTCTTTTTTGTGAGGGAGGGAGTTGGGGGTTTGATGTTATTGTCGCTGTTTTTGTTTTGCGAGGGAGGGGACTGGGGCCTTGGGTTTTCGATGTTCCAGCTGCCATTTTCCATGTGATCAATCCGTTAGTTTTTTGTGTGAGGGAGATGGTGGGGTGGGGGTTGGGGGCTTGAGAGTTTCCTTTCTTTTTCTTAGACATGCAAGGAGAGGTGGTTGTTGTCTTTTCTTTCAAAAACTCCCATGGTTTCTCTGAACTTCAAGGCTATCTGGAGAAGATAAAAATCAGAGTTGTTTTGTACATGCACGCTTTGACAATAAAATGAACCTTTGAACCTTTGCATTCATTGATAACACAACTGATCTCGGTTTCCCTTAATCATGGAAAGAAAACATAGTCATGAATGGTATAACCATATAACAATTACAGCACTGAAACAGGCCATCTCAGCGCTTCTAGTATCCTTGAGTTTTATTTATAATATGGTTGAATGTGAATACTATTTGGTAATTTACATGTGAAAAATAATGTAGGGGATGTATAACAGGGCTGGAATAGAATAAGTAAAGGAAAATAACACATTCAATATGAAGGCTGAATCAACACAAATATGTATTTTTCAAATTACCAATGATGTGCAAAGGAGGCCAGTATATATTAGTATTCTGCCTTCCATTTTAATTTTTTGTAGAATGAGAATGGTTAATATACAGATAGAAAGGTAGGAGTGATGCTGAAATACTGAGTTAATTATTTTATTCCGTTTAAAAATAGGAAATGCGGGAAGTACTTGACAGGTCTGCTAGCATCCATGAAGAACAATACAGTTTTAATGTTTCAAGCTGATGACCTATCAAAAGAACGGTTCTTTGTTTTACTTAGAAAATTGCAGGTATTACAAAATGCATGTAAAGTAGTATTACCTTTGGGATGTAAAATAAACTGTGAAGTAAAAGAGCTTAAAGCCAGGGTAGGGTCGGAAAGCTAACAATACCAATTGCACAAAACAGAAAAGGGTATATAACTGATTTTCCTGAGCAGATGGGGATCAATTGGAGCTTGACAGACAATCCAATATAAATTATAGGATTCACAGTGCCTTGTTAGCCAGAACAGAAACTTGTCCAAATGGATTTTATTGCCTCTGAAGAATTTCCACACAAGTTTATATCTACAACTTGGCTTAGTGTTTGCTAGTTCACATCTAAACAATGTTATAGAGTTTCTCCAGGAAGTTATCAGGAAACTTGATGAAGGAAAGGCAGTGGACATTGTCTACATAGACTTTTGTAGGGCCTTTGACAAAGTGCCACATGCGAGGCTTGTCTAGAAGTTTCAGTCAGTTGGTATTCAGGATGAAGTAATAAATTGGAGTCAACATTAGCTTAGCTGGAGAAGTTAATGAATGGAAGGAGATGGTTTCCTTTTGATTGGAGATGTGTCTCTGGGACCAGTGCTATGTCCATTGTTATTTGTCATCTATATTAATGATTTGTTGATGTGGATCGGCAAATTTGCAGATAACACCAAAATTGGGGGTGTAGTAGACAGCAGGGAAGGCTAATGTTTACAGTGTGATTTGGACCAGCAAGAACAATGGGCTGAGAAATGGCAGATGGAACTTAACATAGACAAGTGTGAGATGTTGCACTTTAGGAGGACAAACCAGGGTAGGACTTAGAACACCAAAGCACTGAGGAGTGTAGTAGAACAGAGGTATCTGGGAATACAGACCTTAAATTCCTTTGAAGTGGTGTCACAAGTTGATAGGGTCTTAAAGAGAGCTTTTGGCACATTGGCCCTCATTAATCAGAGTACTGAATATAGGAGTTGGGATGTTATGCTGGTGAGGCAAAATTTGAAAAACTGTGTGAAGTTCTAATCACCTGCCTGTAGGAAAGATATCACTAAATTTGAAAGAGTATAGAGAAAATTTACAAGCATGTTACCAGGACCTGAAGTTATGCTAGGACTTTATTCCTTAGAGTATAGGAGGGCAGATTTGATTGAGGAATACAAAATTATGAGGGGTATAAACAGGGTAAATGCAAGCAGGATTGTCCACTGAAGTTTAATGAGACTAGAAATAGAGGTCATAGTGTACGGGTGAAAGGTGAAATATCCAAGGGGAACCTGAAGGGAAACATCTCCACTCAGAGCTTGCTGTAACTATGGAACGAGCTGCCAGCAGAAATGGTTTATGCAGGTTCAATTTCAATTCTTAAGAAAAGTTTGAATAAGTACATGGATGGGAGAGGTATGGAGGGATATGGTCCAGGAATGGGCCAGTGGGACTATGTTTGGCACAGGCTGGATGGGCTGAGTTGTCTGTTTATGTGCTGTGTGCTCTGTGTTTCTATGATTCTACTGTTGGGTTGAACTGGTTCACTTGCAATAAAAACAAGAATGAGTAAAATTGAAATGGAGTAAATGACAAGGTGCTAAGCTATGTTTATGAACAGAGAGATCTTAGAGTTCAATACAGGATTGTCTGAAAGTGACCACACAGATTAATAGGGTGGTGAAGAGGCAAATGGCATGCTTGACTTCATTGAGCACAGAAAATAAAAGCTGGGAAGATATATTAGGACTTGACAAAGTACTGGGTGGGAAGTACATTTCCACACTATAAAAGATTGTGTTGGCATTGGAGAGATTGCAAAGGAAATTCACCTAGGATTCACCTGAATTTGAGACTTCTAGTTCAAGGAAGAAATTGGAAAGGCTTAGCTAGTTCTCCTGGTAGTCAAAGAAGCTGATGTGTGACTTGATAGAGTAATAATAATAATAATAAATAATAAAATAATAAACAGCATAGATTGAATGAAAAGTCAGAATTTTTCTATCAAAAACGAAAGGGCATGCATGTAAAGTGAGAGGAAGCTTTGAGGGAATTTTTTTTACACTGAGTAATTGGCATCTGGAATGTGCTGCCAGAGAATGAAGCTGAGTAAGAATGAATCACTATATTTAAGAAGCAGTCAGAGATACACTTGAATAGACAAGGCACAGAAGGATATGACACTGATGAGGGCAAATGGGATTAGTGTAGATGGGCATAAAGATTGACATAAACATGGTGGGTGGAAGCATCATTTTATATGCTGTACAACTATGATAATGAGATTGACCTCAGCAGAGAAGGCAGTAATTAAACAAGTTGAACATCAAAAGTGGTCTGGTAGGCAAAGGTATTTTGACTGAGTAAAAGGTACAAGCATCATTTTAAGTGGATCATTTCCAGAAGGATGACAAATTTGCCAATACCATCGGGCCTGAGGCAAATGAAGCCATTTTCTGCACTTTATGTAGCTTTCCATTGTTTGGTGAAATGACCTGCAGTAACCTCAGAACAACCCAGCTAACAATTTATTACAATCGCGATTTATTGGAAGAAAATCATGAGTTCCTTTTTGATCTAGGTAGAAGGAATGTCGATATTACAACGTACTGTACAATCTCAGAAAAATAATGGTGTGATGAACTATGTGCCTGTCTGGACACGCCCCCTGCTGACTGCTCCTGTGGCTCCTCCCACAGGCCCCTGTATAAAGGCGATCTGAGGCCTGATGCTCTGCCTCAGTCTCCAGGTCATGGTATGATGGACACTCACTCCTGGTTCCTTCTTCCAGTCAATAAAAGCCGATATCTCGCCTTACGTCTCAGTGTGAGTTATTGATGGTGCATCAAATGGAAAAACAGAAGTTGTTCCTCTGTTTAAATAAATAAGTTATTCTCATTATCAAATTTTGATAAGGACTCCCATAAACAATGCTGAATGATGTATTTCTTTCTGATACTTACATGTACATATACATCAAATTATGGTTAAGTATACCACATTGCTCAAACCATTGCAATGTACTTACTGTCATTGAATTAGATATCTAGAAGAGATTAATACCAGTACATCATGTAGAGCCTGGTGTGGAGACATCAGCAGCAGTCTTCGAGGTGAACGTTCCCAAGTTTGAATCTGGCCAGTTCCTTGCGTGCTTTCCTTTGGTGCTGAGTTGAGCATTGAACTAGCAAATTGGCCTCGTAAAAATCAGTCAAATGCTAAAGGATGGCATAAACGCCGCCCCAGGCGCCACAAGGTGTGAAAAGAAACGGCAACATAATTTAGTACAGCATGCCGTGAGCTCTCAATAGGAGGCAGCTTTTCAATCAGAAATAGACTATTTTCTCTCAAATGTTCATCGCTCAGTAATTAATACATAGTCGGAGTTCTTCTTTTCTATAATCTGTGTATGAATTTTCAGTGGAATTATTTTTTGCCTGCTTTACTTACATCCAGATAATCTGGGGGTAAAAGAACATTACATCCATTTCTCTGTTATAATGTGAGATGGTCTTTCATATGTTGAATCACAATATTGTGATTGAACTGAACCATGATTAAATTTGTCTGTTTCATTTTCAGGGGTCCCATGTAACTGACTAAATTGAGGCAGCTAAGTGAGGCCCCTTACACATGTTAATTAAGTCCTTAAGGTCTTTGAATGGAAATCCAGTTAAAATTTATTTACACTGAGAAGACTGCATTCTTCACAATTCAGCAATGCATTCTGTTATAACCAATGAAAGATAGGGTTAAAGTTAAAATGTAACCTTTTAAAACACTTTTCCTGTTAAAACAAAGGAAGGAGCATGATCTGCAAACCTACAGCCAAGATTAATTCAATCCTCCTTTTGAATGACTGTTGTTGACAATTAACTAGCTCTAGGGAGCAACCGAATTAATGTTCAGAAATCTTAGTGCAACTATACTTATGACTTGCCCTTATGACTGCCCCAGGACAGGTCAAACATTGGGCTTCTAACGCTTGCCCCTATAAATACATTGTAGGTACAATAAAGATTTCATCCATCCAACCTTGATGGCACCATTTACTTTTCCTTATTACCACTCTCCTTCTCCATCACATGCATTAGGAAAGCAGGGTGATGAATGGGCATTGGGAAACCCATGCCACTGGAAGTTGAAAAGATAGATTCACTTTGGTCATTTGTCTGACAGCCCAATATCTTACAAATAAAATAAAACACGTCTCTAAATTTGATGGCAAATATAAGAAATGCATTAAAGAAAAAAACTTGAAAGCTTCAAAAATATCTGTGGTACATAATTCATTTTTAAATCTTGGTTGGAGTACTCCAATTAATATGGTAACAAGATAGCTAATTACATGGCTTTAAATGGCTATTTCTGCTCAGCTATTAAGAAGGTTAATTAAAGCACTGGAATGGAATTCACTTTCCTCTTCAGTTGGAAGGAAATCAAATATGTGGAGAAACTCACAGATGACCACACTGGCCACCTTCCACTCGCCCACTCAACAGTATCACCAGAAAGTGCTATCTCCCAGCATCTACAGTACAATGGTGGGCAGCCTCTGCCATTTAGAGTTCCAATTCCGGAGAGATTTTCTTCAGTCTGGGACCTTTGAGAAAGGGTTGGTGACGAGAGAGTAGATTGAAGGAGGTGCATGGGGCATTGGGAACACTGCTCACTGATTTTGCCCAAGTTGCTATGCAATGAGGCAAGGACATTTTGAATGAACAACTAAACAATGGCAGAATATGACCACAATTTAAAACAAAATCAAACTACTGGTTCCTTCCAGATGAATGACATAGAAATCCTAATAATATACATCAATGTTCATCCTTTTGGAATGAAAGGCTGGAAAAATCTCTTCTCTGCCCGGCTGCTATCCAGGCAAGTACACACCTAAAAAAATTATAGCTAACAAGAGATTCCTTATGGACATCCTGTGAACTGACGTCATCAGCAAAGATAAGAAAAGATCATGTGATCCTCAATCATTGCCAATGATTGTTCAATGGTTCAATTTAATATGTGCGTGCGAGAGAGAGATAATGTGTGAACTAAGAACACAGTAATTTAGCACATTAGCACGAACAGATCATTTACAATTCTCACTGATATTCCCTTATCCCAAAACTCAGTTACTACAAAGCATGGTGACATCGAGGAGTGAAGTTGGAAGTCATTTAGCTATTGAAACGCAAATAAAAGATAGAGATACAAATAGGCTTTCTTTACATTTTTCATTCCACACGGCAATAATTGGGTGTGATGATAATTAACTGCACCGACTATTCTGTCTAGATTATTGATGAATTTGTAGCAGTCAGCAGAAGTGTCACATAGAAGGAGAAAACTGAGTTCACGAGCAGCTAAAACTTGACTTTTTGCACAATGTGCATACCACAGATAGACTGACCCACACTACATTAATTTTATTAGTCTAGCAACTAGTGTGCTTGTGCTTAGGGTTTTTTTTGACAGATGCCTGCTCTTTGGCCTCTGAGTTGTATTAACCTAAATAGAATAATCTGCTGGGAAAGGCAAAAATTAATATTCTGCACTCTTTCACAAACATACTGTATATAGAAAGGGAAATATTTTTTTAACCCAATGAGCTGTGCATGGTAATAAATTCATCCACTTTGAATTAAATTGTATCTGTATTTAGAAGCAAGTTGAATCATGCTATGAATTCAAGGTGAGCATTAGCAGCAACAAAATGCACTGATCTAGCAGAGACATACCTCTTCAACATTGTGTTAAAAATATAGTGCAAAGGATGGTATGGACTTCCAAATACTGTAAGGAATCAGAGGTGACACAGCTGAAGCAATAAGACACAAACTGCCGGAAATACCAGGTGAGGCCACATCCAAGGAAAGAAAAACAGAATGAATAGATCAAATATCAGTGAACTCAGCATGCTGTGCTGAGACAGCACCAATTGTAGCCACACACTCAGGCTTAATGTTGCTGGACATGGAGAGCTGAGCGAGTTTACTCTTTATAGCTGCGAAGGTTCAGATGAGGCTCAACAGGCTTTGGTTGTCAACCAGGCTTCAGTAATGTAGTACTGTTCCCAGCCCTGTCATGTCCTGAGGCCTATTTTAGGTTTCAGTTGTCAAAAGGCTTTTGAAACATTTTTAAATGACTCTGATGGTGATCCAAATATTTTAAAATAGGCACTTAAGAACAATAATTCAAAAACAAACCAGAAATAATTCACCACATTAACATAAAGCAAATCAAGCACTTACTGACACTTACACTGCACTAAAGGGCAGTGATGCCATTTAATTGACTTGTGTGGCCGTATTGTGGTCAACCCTAAATGCTACCATTTCCATTCCCTCTACTGATATTGGTCAATTCGCTGAGTTTCTCAACCAGATTGTTTCTCGATCCAAATTCTAACATCTCTAGTTTGTTGTCCCTCCATGTTGCCATGACAATGCTTGCTTTCCCTGGTCAAAAGCTGTAGGGTTGGATATGCTCTATTAAAAACCCTGATTTGAGTATGTCAATGCCATTGGATTCAATAGTGACCCCAAGGGCGGGTGAGAAAACTAGCTGTGCTGGAGGTTGACTGTCAAGCCATTTCAATTTCCACATTTCTGCACATTTGCCTGGACATGGAATGGCTGAAAGCCACAGTTCCCAGGGAAACAAAGTCTTAAGGGAAATATTATTCAGCTTTGCACTTCAGCCCTTCTTTCAGAAATTTAGTTCATCCACCAGAGAGGCATAATGAGAGCTGCTGTCACCAGGTCCACTGACACAGGTTCAGTCCTGGCCACTACCTCAGGACTGAATGGAGTTTGTGGGTTCTTCTGGTGACTGTTTGTGTTTCTTGTGTTTCACCAGCTTCCTCCACGTCCTCTGATATACAAGTTTGTTCATGAGTTAGATGGCCACTGTAAACTGCCCCCAGTGTGTGTAGATGAGGGGTAGTATCTGAGGCAAATTAATGGGAACCTGAGAAACATAAAGAGAGATTAGTGTAATTTGGTTCTTGATTGTTAGCACTGAGTCAATGGGCCAAAGAGCTTGTTTCTATGAAATTTCCATGCATTCTCTTTTATTTCCTACTTCTGTCCATAGCATTTGGTTTTAGAACAGTTTAAGCATCTAAAGGGGTTTGTGAAAACATGAAAGGAGATCACAGAATGCAAGGAGCTGGATAGAATGTGCCATGAAGCAAACATATTCCGGTTGTGCAAATGTTTACCACTACAGAGTTGGGGAACCCAATATGAGGGAAAGGACGTAGCGGAGCAAAAAAAAAACAGATTCTCCACTGAGCTGTACAGCAGCGAAGCAAGTAAGGGTCGAATCCAGGCAAACACGAGGAAATCTGCAGATGCTGGAAATTCAAGCAACACGCATTGCTCTAATCCTGGCAAACTAGGCCAGCTCATGCTGGGCAAAAAGGCCTGTTTCCATGCGATATCATATGCTGACCATGACTTTATAATATCAAGAATTTATGCAAAAATTTTGAATTTTTATTCAATTTTGTTGGACTACTCTGAAGCAGAGGTTTCAATTATTTTTCACGGTTTGAATATCAAGCCTCTGTACAGCATCTCATAACTGCAAGGTTTGTACATTGGTCTGTGCCTTTGAGCTCTGCAGCTCTGTCATTGCGCTGTGCTCCTTACAACAGTCAGAACACTCAAGCTAACTGTATTAGCAATCGTACTCAAGCACTGAAAGGCAGTCTGTATTCAGACTCTGTACGTCTGACAGCTTTGTCGATCAGTCAGTATACTCAGGCTCTGTGAATCAGTCTCTAAATCCCGGTTTCCCATCTGGTTTCGCATGTCAGGTTTGCCCTCAGGCTCTGATTGTCCATAAAATATCTAGGTTCAATACAACAGCGCATGTGTACAGCATCAGAATCAGTATTTAATAGCACTGGCATAAGTCATGACATTTGTTGTTTTGCAGCAGCAGTTCATAATGATAAAAACTATAAATCACAGTAAGAAGTATATGCACAATTAAGAAGTTAAATAACTAGGGCAAAAAGAGAATAAAAAGTAGTAAGGTAGTGTTCATGGGTTCAATATCTATGCAGAAATCTGATGACAGAGCACTAGAAACATACTCATCTGGTGAGTGTGTGCCTTCAGGATCCTGTCCCTTTAGGGTAGTAATGCTCCTTGATGGTAGCAATGAGAAGATGACATGTTATGGTGATGGGGGTTCTAAGTGATCAATGCCACCTTTTGAAGGTCTCCTGGATTCTGGGGAGGCTAGTGCCCATGATGGAGCTGGCAGAGCTACTTCTGATCCTGTGTAGTGGCCCCTCCATACCAGACAGTGATTCAGCCACTTAGAATGCTCTCCATAGTACATCTGTAGAAATTTGTGTCTTTGGTGACATACCTATTCTCCTCCTAATTTAATATTACTACTGTCGTGCCCAGGTCCAATCCTTTGAGATGTTGACACGCAGGAACGAGAAATTACTCATCCTTTCCTCTTCTGATTGCTGATGAGAACTGGTGTGTTCCCTCAACTTCCCCTTCCTGTAGTCTCAAATCAAATCTTTGGTCTTACTGACTTTGAGTACAAGGTTGCTACTGCAACATCACTCAACCAGCATGATCTACCTTGCTCCTACGTGACTTCTCATAACCGCCTGAAAATCTGTCAACAATCCAGGCTGTATGAGTCAGCCTGTGCACTTTAGACCTGCTTGTCAGCTTTTGTAGACTCACGTTTATGTCAGTCTGTGAAATTCAAAGCTGAGTGTCAGTCACTGATCTCAAGCTTGATGTAACACCTAAATAAAATCCAAAAAACGAAAATGCTAGGAATCTGAATCCAAAAGACAGAACATGCTGGAAACACTCGGTGGGTCAGGCAGCAGCGATGGAGGGAGAAACTGTTTCCCTTTCCGCAGGTGCTGTCTAAACTGCAGAGTTCTTCTAGTTTTGTTTCAGTGTTTGTTTATGTGACGGTTTATTTACACACTCTATATACTTCCGTCTGTAAACCCAGTCTCTGTTGTTCTGTCTGTCTGTATACTTGGGCTTGCTATACCTGACTCTGTACGTCAATCTCTCTCCTTTGACTAACTGTTAATCTATGTACTCAGACCCTGCATGTCAGAATGTGTAGCAAGGCTACGTACCCTGTAGTTTGCGGACTCTAAAGTATGTATACTCAGAGTCTACCATTTAAAGCTAGTTCTGCAAGTTTACCAGCGTGCTGAGATTTTGTATGTCGGTCACCATATCCCAGGCCTTTACCTCAGCTGGTCTGTCTTGCTTTCACATCTCTGTCTCTAAAAAGTTTCTGACACTGGTCAGAACCCTGCCCTATGTGTACTTCTGTGTACTAATCTATTGCGCATTATGCTGCAGAGTGAGTGCTGTCAGTCTGTCTGTACAAGCTCCGAATGTCACAGTACTGTGCTGCAGCCAGCGTAGGATAGCATAATCCTCAGAGCCAAGGCTTATCAATTATTTTGACATCACCTTAGCAAATATAAAGTGCACATTATCCATTCTTTGCAGCAGAGGTATTTAAGATGAGGATGAAACATTGGAATTGATTTGTAACACTGATGATAGTCAGTGGCTTGGAACTCAGAAGTACAGTCCTCTAGGTGATTGAAAACATGATTAGCATTTTCAATAAGTTGGAACTCAGTGAAGTGGGAGACTACAGATGACAGCTGAGCTGCAAGATAATAAAGGGATGGATTAGAAACTCAGCTTCAATGGGTAACATTTAGGTTTGAACTACTTTAACCTGTTTGTGGCAATGAACTTCCAGATACTAGGGTAGGGGAAGATATGATGCTTTTAGGTAGGAACATGGGAGCAGATGTTCTCAGGGAAATGCACAGCAGAAATGTGGCAAATGTTCAGGGAACATAGAGTTCTGCATAGGTATGTTCCATTGAGGCAGGTAAAGGATGGTAGAGTTAAAGAACCATGGTGTACAAAGTATGTAGAAAATCTAGTTAAGAAGAAAAGAAAAGCTTATGAAAGGTTCAAGAAACTAGGTGTCATGGTTCCGGTTGGCCATTCCCCTTTAACACTTTTCTCCCTGATCATACCCCAATTTCAATCAATTGCTGCTAGTTACCCAATAATCATACACCTGGCTTTCATCAGAGACTGGGAAATAAATACGAGGACGACTCTGTCACAGGTTGCCAGTTTGTTGGTTGATTCTTGTGTGACACTTTGTTCCCTGTTTTGATTAGAACTGATAGTTCTAAGTTCTGTTCTAGTTTCTAGAGATTTTCTGTGAATCCCGTCTCCTTGTCAAGATTCCTCTGGTTTCCTGCTCTATGTTCAGGTCTACACCAGCCTCCCCAACTGAGTGGACGTGCCAGTGTCCTGTATTTGGGTTTCTCCTCCGTCGCCTCATGTAACAGAACGAACTAGCCAGAATGAACCCAGTGGACATGGACCTGGTGCAACAGGCCCTCCTTAGCCAGGGCTCCCTACTGGGCATACATGATCAACTACTCAGAGAAGTCATGAAAGATCTTCATGCCCTACCTGAGGATGTAAAGAAGGTCAGTGAGCAGGTTGTCTGGGTATCCGCTCCCCTTACACTGTCCTTTCCAAGAACCCAGTCTGACCAAACCGTACAGCCTGGGATGGCTACACCCCTGGGCTCGGTAACACAATCACCTCAAGAGCCTTATGCACCCGAACCAGAACCCGACGCTGGGGACCTAGGGAAGTGCTGGGCTTTCTTACTGCAGTGCTCTCTGGTTTTTGAGCAACAGCCACGTACATACAGCTCGGACAGATCAAAAATTGCGTACATCATGGGGCTGTTACGAGGGGATGCCTTGCCATGGGCCATCGCGATCTGGGAGAGCTGGCCAGAGGTCTGTTCCTCCTTCTCCACCTTCGTGTCCGAAAAGAGGAAGGTTTTTGAACATCCCATTTGCGGGAAGGATGCTGCTAGGCGCCTTCTGACTCTCTGTCAGGGCTCGCGAAGCGTAGCGAAATACTCTGTAGAATTCTGAACATTAGCGGCCGACTCTGGGTGAAATGACGAAGCACTACAGGAAGTGTTTCAATAGGGTCTCTCTGACAAGATGAAAGATGAATTAGCGGCCAGGGATGACGCGAACAGCCTGGACTCTGGTCTCTCTAGCCACCAAGATAGATAATCGACTTCGAGAACATCTGAGAGAAAAGACCAGTCACCCTGCTCCGCGGGTCATCCTACGGCCCACCTTACCATCTTCAGCCAGCCTCTCTTCCCCGTCCTCTCCTAGTGTAGTCCCCACTCCAACTGTTCTGGTGAATCTCCCTTCGGTTCCCCAAGCCTGGATGCAGATCCAAGCTACTGTAACCTACAATCGACAGACCCTGTCCTTTTCTACCTTGACAGACTCCAATACTGAGTGGAATCTGTTGGATGAAGACATAGCTGCCCAGGCCGGAATTCCTCGGGAGCCGTTGTCTACCCCTCTGGAAGGGCGGGTACTGGCTCGAGTCACTCACCCTACTCCTCCACTGTCTTTGATCCTCTCTGGGAATCATCGGGAGCAGGTACAATTTAACCTAATCTCCTCTCCTCAAGCCCCGATAGTACTTGGATACCCCTGGTTACGCCGCCATAATCCTTGCATTGATCGGTCTACCGGGAGGATAGACAGCTGGAGCCCGTTTTGCCACGCCACCCGTCTGCAGTCGGCCCTATCCCCTAGGGCGGATACAGTGACTTCGCCCGTCTTTGAAACCCTCGACTTGTCCAGAGTTCCCACAGAATATCATGACCTGGGACAGGTATTCAGCAAGCAACGTGCTCTTTCCCTGCCTCCACACCGCCCGTATGACTGCGCTATCCACCTTCTCCCCAGAGCCTCGTTACCTACCAGTCGCCTGTATAACTTGTATAACGCCTGAGAAAGAAGCCATGGAGAAATATATTAGTGAGTCTCTCGCGGCGGGCATTATTCGACCCTCACTCTCCCCAGTGGGCGCTGGATTCTTTGTGGGGAAGAAGGATGGCTCTCTCCGTCCCTGCATCGGTTACCGAGGCCTAAATCATATCACCATTAAGAACAAGTACCCACTGCCCCTTATGTTCTGCGTTCGAGCCACTTCATGGAGCTACCATCTTCTCAAAGTTGGATCTCCGAAACGCCTACCATTTGGTCTGGATTAGGGAGGGGGTCGAGTGGAAGATGGCTTTCAATACCCCGTTAGGCCACTTCGAGTACTTAGTCATGCCTTTCGGCCTCACCAGTGCCTCCGCAGTTTTTCAAGCCTTGATTAACAATGTACTAAAAGACTTCCTTAACCGCTGTGTGTTTGTCTACCTGGATGACACCCTGATCTTTTCCAGCAGTCCCCAGCAACACGTCCAACACGTCCGTCAAGTCCTGCAGAGGCTGGGGAAGAATAAATTATTCATAAAGGCAGAGAAATGCGAATTCCACGTCCCCTCGGTCAGCTTCCTAGGGTATATCATCGAGAGTGGACCGGTGAGAAGATCCCGAGTAGATCCAGGCTGTGGCAGGGTGGCCCAAACCCACGGAACGCAAGCAACACCAACGGTTCCTGGGGTTTGCGAACTTCTATGGCTGGTTCATCAGAAACTACAGTCAGGTGGCGGCCCCCTTACCCGACTTAACTCACCTGCCACCCCTTTCCATTGGAACTCCGGGGCGGACTCCGCATTCGCCGAACTGAAGAGGCGTTTCACGTCTGCCCCTGTTCTGATTCAACCGAACCCCTCCTGTCAGTTCATTGTGGAGTTTGATGCCTCTGACTCCGGGGCGGGAGCGGTACTGTCCCAACGTTCGGGCCCGGATCAGAGATTACATCCCCGTGCCGCCTTCTCTTGCCGACTGTCTCCCGCTGAACGAAACTACGACGTGGGGAACCGGGAGCTACTAACGGTCAAACTGGCGTTGGAAGAGTGGAGGCATTGGTTGGAGGGGGGCAGAACACCCATTTATCGTCTGGTCAGACCACAAGAATCTTGAATATATCCAGACCGCCAAACACCTGAATTCCCGCCAGGCCCGTTGGGCATTATTTTTTGGCCGGTTCAGGTTCTCCCTCACCTATCGTCCGGGGTCCAAGAACGGGAAGCCCGATGCCCTCTCCCGCCAATACGTTTCCGAGGAGGATCTTCCCAACCCCGAGACCATTCTTCCGGATTTCTGTGTAATGGTTGCCCTCACCTGGGAGATCGGGTCCAAAGTCAGGGGCCCAAAGGACGCATCCCTACCCAGGCACCGGACCTCGCAATCGCCTCTTTGTACCCGATGCTGTTCGATCACAGGTCCTACAGTGGGGGCACACTTCTCACTTCGCCTGCCATCCCGGAGTCGATCGGACCCTGACCCTCCTGAAGAGGCATTTCTGGTGGCCCTCCATGGACCCTGACACCCGTTCCTATGTTTCCGCATGTTCCGTCTGCGCCCGTGGAAAAGCCTCCCATCGGCTACCTGCGGGATTACTCCATTCCCTACCTGTACCTGGTCGTCCCTGGTCCCACGTCACTCTAGACTTCGTCACCGGTCTATCCCCTTCCCGTGGAAACACAACTGTCCTCACCGTGGTAGACCGATTCTCCAAGGCGGTGCATTTTGTGGCCCTCCCTAAGCTCCCACCCTTGCAAGAAATCGCAGATCTTCTAGTCCATCACATCTTCCGCCTCCACGGAATCCCCGCGGACATCCTCTCCGATTGGGGTCCCCAGTTCGTTTCACAGGTATGGAGAGCCTTCTGTCGAGTCCCAGGAGCAACGGCCAGATTGTCATCTGGCTTCCACCCCCAGACAAACGGGCAGACGGAACGGGTCAACCAGGACCTGGAGGCAACATTACACCGCGTAACAGCAAACCGCCCGTCAACCTGGAGCGACCCTGGATTGAGTACGCCCACAACTCCCAGGTGAGCTCTGACATTGGGAGGACCCCATTCGAGTGCTCCCTTGGGTATCAACCGCTGCTGCTCCCCGCTCAGGAAGAAGAGATCGCGGTACTGTCGGTTCGGGACCATGTTGATTGGTGCCGGAAGGTTTGGGAGGAGACTCGCACGGCCCTACTCAGATCGACAAAAACGGCCGACCGACACCAGACTCCAGCACCAGAGTACCAACCGGGGTGGATGATGTGGCTTTCCGCCAAGGACATCCCGCTCAAATACGAACCTAGGAAACTTGTCCCCCGCTTCCCGGGACCATTCAAGATCAAAAGGATTATCAACCCCACAGCGGTCCTCCTCACGCTGCCCAAGTCCATGCGTATTCACCCAACCTTTCATGTGCCCCAGATAAAACCAGTCTCCGTCAGCCCTTTGTGCCCCCCAGTTGAGACTCCTTCCCCTGCCCGGCTCATCGACAACCATCCGGCATACACTGTCCGACAACTGCTAGATGTGTGCCGTTGGGGCAGGGGCCTCCAATACCTGGTGGACTGGGAGGGGTACGGTCCTGAAGAACGTTCCTGGGTCCCCCGCTCCTTTATCCTAGACCCTTTCCTCATTCAGGACTTCCATCAGGACCATCCGGACAGACCTGGAGGAATGCTGGGAGGCTTCCATTGGGGGGGGGGGGGTACTGTCATGGTTCCTGTTCCCCTTTAACACTTTTCTCCCTGATCATGCCCCAATTTCAGTCCATTGCTGCTAGTTACCCAATAATCGTACACCTGGCTTTCATCAGAGACTGGGAAATAAATACGAGGACGACTCTATCATAGGTTGCCAGTTCGTTGGTTGATTCTTGTGTGACACTTTGTTCCCTGTTTTGATTAGAACAGTTAGTTCCAAGTTCCGCTCTAGTTTCTAGAGAGTCTCTGTGAATCCTGTGTCCTTGTCAAGATCCCTCTGGTTTCCTCCTCTACGTTCTGGTCTACGCCAGCCTCCCCAACTGAGTCAACGTGCCAGTGTCCTGCACTTGGGTTCTCCTCTGTCACCCCTTGTAACACTAGGTACCGTTAGAGCTCTAGAAAATTACAAGTTTGCTAGGAAAGAGCTTATGAATGGAATTAAGAGAGCCAGAAGGAGCCAGGAGAAGAACTTGGTGAGCAGGATTAAGGAAAACCCCAAGGCATTCTACCAGCATATGAAAAGCAAGTGTACGAGCCGTGTGAGAATAGGACCAATCTGTTGTGATAGTGGAAACGTGCATGGAGTCAGAGAAGGTAGTGGAGATACTTGATAAATACTTTGTTTCAGTATTCAAAAGGGAAAATACACCTTGGAAATTGTGGGGATGACTTACAGCAGACTGAAACACTTGAGCATATAGACATTAAGAAAGAGGATGTGCTGGAGCTTTTGGAAAGCATCAAGTTAGATGAGTCACTGGAACCAGATGAGTTATACCCCAGGCTACTGTGGGATGTCTGGGAGGAGATTGCTGATCCTCTTATGATGATCTTTGCGTCATCAATAGGGACAAGAGAAGTATCGGAATATTGGAGGGTTGTAAATGTTATTCCCTTGTTCAAGAAAGGGAGTAGATTTAACCTAGGAAATTATGGACTAGTGAGTCTAACTTCAGTGATGGGCAAGTTGTTGGAGAAGATCCTAAGAGGCAGGATTTATGAGCATTTGGAGAGACATTATCTGTTTAGGGATAGGCAGAATGGCTTTGTCAAGGTAGAGCAGTGGATGTAGTGTATATGGATTTCAATGCTGTGTTGGCATTCATCAACCATGGGACTGAGTTCATGAGCCATGAGGTAATGTTACAGCTGTATAAGACATTGGTCAGACACCACTTGGAATACTGTATTCAGTTCTGGTCACCTCACTACAGAAATGATGTGGATACTATAGAGAGAGTGCAGAGGAGATTTACAAGGATGTTGCCTGGATTGGAGGGCATAACTCATGAGAATAGGTTGAGTGGACTTTGCCTTTTCTCCTTGGAGTGAAGGAGGATGAGAGGTGACCTGATAGAGGTGTATAAAGATGATAAGAGGCATTCATCATGTGGATTGCCAGGGGCTTTTTCCCAGGGCTGAAATGGCTAACATGAAGGGGTCACAGTTTTAAGGTGCTTGGAAGTATGTACCCAAGGGGCTGTCAGGAATAAGCTTTTCACACTGAGAGTGGAAGGTGCATGAAATGAACTGCCTGCGGCGGTGATGTTCACGGATACAATAGGGTCTTTTAGGAACTTCTTGGATAGGTACATGGAGCTTAGGAAAATGGAGGGCCATGCACTAGGGAAATTTTAGGCAGTATCTGAAGTCTGTTACATTGTCAGCACAACATTGTGGACTGAAGGGCCTGTAATGTTCTGTAAATTTCTATGTTCTATATATTCACTACATCTGAACTCATAACCATTGACTTGAGCTAAAAAGTTAGTTGTACTATTGGAGTGACGGATCCTCTAACACCCATATAAAAATATAAATTCAAGGTGTTAAGGAATCTGTCATAAAGGAGATTAATAAAAATATTGGTACACGATTAACTGATCTGAAATGAAGATTTTTCTCCATCTTTGTTGATGATTTTAATTGGGACAGAGGCCAAATGGTCCTCGTGAAAATCAGATGGAGTAAGTTAAAGAGTTACTGTTGTGTATGGCAATGCTTGATATTATCATTGAGAGAACTGTCCATCACTTTACTGATGACTGAGAAGATAATTATGGTAATTAGTAGGATTAATTGGTCCTGCTTTGCAGATAGGATGTATTGGAGAACATTGCATATTATTGGGTAAATATCAGTGCTGTAATTTTATTGGAATGTCTTGACTGAATGTTTATAAGGTTCTAAAAGTGGAAATCTTCAGAACGCAGTCAAGACACTGTCTAGCTAATGTCCTTGCCCAAAGGATGGAGCTGCTGCTTAACACTACAGAGTAAATCAAATTTGGCCCAGGAACATTCTATAATTATGAAAGCTCCAGGAAGAGGCCAAGATAGTTCAAAGAGAGGTGTAAATGATTCTGCGCTGTCTTTCCTACTCACAGTCATTCTGATACCATTGACGATGTAGATAGTAATAGCCACCTTTTCACACTAGTTGTTCAATTGATCATCAGCATATGCAATGTGGCCTGACCATTCATTTATAAAATTACATGGATCTGGATTTAATTTGCTGCTTTTCACATTACTAAAACCTAAATGTGGCCCTGTGTTTAAACACCGAAATGGCACCTCATTTTAAGATAATCCTGGTAATACGGAGGCCGGAGCTCAGGACGATGGCACCTAACAGTGACTCATTTGCTTGCATCTTCAGAAACAGCTCTATTTCTATCTTTAATATCTTTTTTCCATTTACACGCAGAGTTACACACAGACTTCAGTTCTTTGTGGGAATGGGACCCACTCTCAGGGCCTCATAACCGGCCGCTTTTCAATATGCCAAGGATGCAGCCTGTAAGCCTAGCTCACCTTCAGGACGCTGGATTTTTCTGGATCTGGAGGCGGGAAAATACGAGGTTGGCGCCACAGCAGAGAACTGGTGTGTCGTGGGCATACACCGTTGATCGAAAGCAGTGAGCTGGCTGTGTGCCCAGAGACCTGAGTTCTTTAGGCACAGAGCTCAGAAAAAGTGACGCAACAGACTTTTAACACCATAAATCGGTGAGCTATTTTGTTATGGCTCCCTTCCCGCTGTGAAATAAGGACACCTCTTTTTCCCTTATTAGGGAGAAGGAGAACTTGTGGTATTTCGAATACCAGGTGGACAAGTAGTTTTTGGGGTACTGCAAGTCTGTGTCTTTATTGAAGCTTTGCTGCACCCTTGTGTGCCTGGTGGAGGGTGCAGATGCTTTTTGCTGGTGGGGAAGTGTGTTGTCGTTTTGCTGCTGTTTATGCATGGGAAGTGAGAGCTGGGGGGTTGCTTTAGGGTTCTAACATTTAACTGTCATTCATTCTTCAGGGCACTCCTCTGTTTTTGTGTATGTTTGCAAAGAAAAAGAATTTCAGGATGTATATTGTACATATTTCTCTGACATTAAATGTACCTATTGAAACCTATTACTTGCCATATGCTCTTCCACACTCCTCCAGATACCAAGAAATCAATTCTAACAAGGTTTGGGCAACATTATAATTTACAACTTTTCCTCAGCTAATGAATCAGTTTTCCTTATTGTTGAAGACTTAGAAGCTAAGAGAACAGCAACATCACCACCACTGACTGTACTGTCTGTATATGGCCTCAAGCTCACGGATGATAAAGAGTATGATAGGCTGCATGATTACAAATTCTGGTAGAATACAACACCGCTGTTGACTATACCTTATGGTACTTCATGGATGCCACATGTTGAACGGCAAGATGGCACCAAGCTGAAATGTCTGTTGAGGCTGTGGCTCTAACTTAGCTTCACAAGAATGGTTTTAAGGACAGTATGGCAGTGTGTGAGCTGGTGGGCACAGAGTTGGAACTATAGGTCAAGTTAGGGTTCAGGGAAGTGATGAGGTAGAGTTCGAGGTTGGGGCAGTAAATGATGTGTCAGCAGCAGGAACTGGTATTCAGGCTCCAGGTATTCAGCAGTCAAAGGTCACTGATCCCCAATGTTGGGTCAGTAGTTGCTGAGGATGGAGACCAGCAATCTCTAAGGTCAGTGACACCTGGGTTGGAGGTTTATACAGGCAGGAGACACGGGGGCTAGTGATCCCTTATCCCCCGGTCAGCAAGTTCTGTGGTCCGAGGTCTCTGCATGTAATGGATTCAAGGCCCAGGTTTGGCACTGAGGATGATGACCAGTGTTCGGTGATTCCCAGGATAGGTGGTCCATGCAGAGAGGAGGCACGGAGTCCATAACCCCTCAGGTCAGTCAGAGGTCTGTGCGAGTCCAGTTGAGATTCTAGGACTGGAGGCCTAGAGGTGGCCTCACCTTGGGTTGGAAGCCTGTCTCGTTGTGTGAGGAGGTGTGTGGGTGGTTGGCTGGGAAAGAGGCATGTTTTGTTGTTGTCCTGGGGATGCTATTTTCGCACTGAAATGTGTGGTGACATTTGTGGGATTTCCCCCAGTGCATCCTTTGATGGGTTGGTTGTTAACATAAACATTGCATGTTACCATTTTGATGTACCTGCGATAAATAAATCTGAATCTTTTCTGAGTCAATTCCAATCAGCATGACGGCACTACTACACAGCATTTAAAAAGTCAACTTAAATGTGACTGTGAGCCTTTTTTTTCATCACAAGGAAGTTATGGTGTTTCAAAACAAAAGCAGAAAATATTGGAAACACTCGACAGACAAACCAGAGTTAGCATTTCAGCTCGAGGATCTTTTATCGGAAATGGAATGTAAGAAAACAAGTTTTCTTTAAGATTCAGAAAGGAGGTAGAGATAGAGAGAAAAGAAGGGAATGTCTGCAATATGGTGATGACTCCAACCCATGTTTTCATGGTCAGATACATCTGTGATAGCTTAAATAGTGAAGGTAAGGTCAAGTAAGCTCTTCTCTTGAGTTCAACTGTCTAGGCCAGTTTGGTCAATGGTCTTGAAATCATGTCCCCCATTACAAGGGGCAGTCTATGCCCTTTATCCTCTCATTGTCTATGATATGGGTCTTCAACATATGTGACTCGTCAGCTGAGAAAGAACAGAAAGAAATAAGCTACAGAATTGGTTTCCCCGTATTTGACCTGACTTCCTGAAATTCCATGAGACCCAAAATCAACACTGAGAAATCTCTCGGGGCTACTTCCTCCCATCTAAGTTCCACTCTGTGGTAATAATGTTCTATGAAAATTGTAAGCATGTTTCAAGGTTTAATTCCCATTATCAAGATTAGAAGTTATTGGTGCATTTCTGCCTTGGATTTCTGCATTACATGGAAAAAAAAACTCTTCTCTATCTATAGATTTTAGCATTTTTAGTTTCCACATCGAGGAAGACACAACAGATATCAGAAAGGGACTTACAAAACAGCTGGGAGACAGATATTTTTTTTTACAATGACAGAGCAAGGAACACACACTCCAGGCTGTATGTAGTAAGAATAAGAGGACAAGATGCGAAGTGAAAATTCCACACCATTATACCACAACATACTTCAGTGATTCCAATGGCCTTTCAGTTTTCTGTTAAATATCACCTGATAGATTGATGACAAATTATACTTTGCGTTTTGCTGTGAATATCATTGGGAATTGGATTGCGAATTTCATAATATATGTATTTAAACACCATGGCAAACACCAGTAAAAGCATTAGGCTGCATCTGAGTTGTAAGACATTATGTGTATTCAGTATTACTTCAACATCATTGACACCCCACTATGACTGATGTTAAAATGAATTCTCTGAGAAAACTTTTGCTTTTGATATTCTAAATATGCAAATAGAAATTGTTAAAAATTAGTTATTATATCCAGAAATATTTTTTTGTTAAGAACTATTTCCTGAATAAATTGCCTTGACTAAGCATCCACTGAACTGGCAAAACACAGATTCATGTTTAATCTTAAATTGTCAACTCCTTATCAAAGCACCAGTCCCCCACTCCCTTGGGGAGAAAGTCACCTTAGCAGATGATGTTCTATAGTTCATTGCACAATAACTTTTGATCAAGGGAGACTTGATAGCCAAGAAACTCAGGCCAAAATAGTGACTGCCATTCAACTACACCTTTGCCATTCATTCTATTGACTTCACTAGAACTAAAATTTCAGAAGTAAAAATTGATACTATCATTAAAATACCAGCCAGAATGCTTGTATAAAAATATTTCCTCATTCTTCGCTTTTTTTAGTTCAGATCTTTACTATTGCATTATTTTTTTTAATTCCAAATGATAATTTGCACCTGTAACTAACCTATCGCATTTACCAGATTTACCAATCGAGTTTACCAGATTCCATTCAGTGACGTTCATCCAATCTAAGCCCAGTTTTCTATTCCCTGCATTTTAATCCAAATGAACATACTTTGATTTTATTTTTATCCTTAGCAAAATTTGTCTCAAATGCATGGCTGACTTTTCACATAATCATTCTCTTTCCAAATATTTCCATTTTGTTATCAATGAAAATCTAGCATTTCAGTAGCACTTCGGGAGTGCGTTTTGTCTTGTTCCTGTTTCAGACCGCCTCATTTCAAGTGCTGCTGCCAACTAAAGACAATTATTGAAAGGTAATGTTAGTTTGTGTACTCTGTGTCACTGAAATGCATGCAGGAAGTGTGAAGGACAGATCAAGGGTCACAGAATATTCAAATTAGCAGAAAGGAAGACTTCCTGTAGATGTTGCTGTGGGATGTAGCATTCTATGAAAATGTACAACAGAGTTGGAGAAGCTGGAAGAATGTATTTGTATCCTAACAGGAAGTAATGATGAAACAAGATAGACGTGGGAATCAATGGCTTCATGGTCAATGGACTCCTCATTAATGGAAGTAGAGGTGGAGAGTTCAAAATAGGACCTTATGAAGATAAGGAGTGATTAGAATTAGAAGCTAGGTTGACCAGGTCATTATCATTTGTTCAACTTTGCCCTCACCTCTGTCCTGATCAGCTTTCCCAAGTATTATCCAAAACTAATCCCTTTCTCATCGAAAAATTGAATGTTTGCATTTCCAGTAATAATAAGTGGTTAAAGTCAGTAACAGATACCCTGCTCCAAATTTAGATCTTGAAAACCAAACAAATTCCAGTTGATGAAAGTCTGAAATAACTGAAAGATTGGTGTGGGAGCTGGATGGAAAATTAAAGTGGCCTGTAACTTGAAATTGAGAACATCCCCTATGGACTGAAGGGGAGTGTTTTCCAAAGACATTACCCAGCTTCTGTTTGCTTTATCCAGTGTTAAGGAGAAAATGTTTAGGATCTTGTCACTGACTGCAGTATATTTAATCAGAAAAAGAATAAATGAGTCATTGCTTCGTCTGGACGAACAGAATCCTTGGGAATTAGGAAAGGTAAAAAGAGAAGGAGCAAGTTTTGCATCTCCTGGGATTGCATGGGCGTTTTGAGAAGGAGAGTAAATCAAAGACAAGAGACGGGAAGAGTTCATTTGGATTCCTGAAAGGGAAAATGTGCCAGGAGATGACATCATTTTAAAGTACTAGAAATTAAAATTGAGGAGGCTGGTTGGGGTGAAGGTGAGAGAGAGCCTTATTCTGAGTGAGAGCAGAAGAGTGGAAAATGGGACACAAATGATTGAGAGCCCTATCTGCTTTGGTGAGGGAATGGAACAGCTATCACTGCTACCTAACCTTTTATTTCCAGCATTCTTTAACTTGAGATTCTTTATCTAAAGTTCCAACATTGTTACCATTTCTTTCTCTTTTTTTGTGCATTTCTTTCATTTGCATCTCTTCAGACTCATCAGCCGTGACTAATGGTCTATTGTACCCAACACTGCCACAACTTGTGTCATCCAATCTCTCTTGGTGACCATCATATCATAGATGTTCACTTAGTTTTCTCTACCCTTCCAATAACTTTGAATGATGAAACACATCTGGTTTCTAACTTCCCCCAGTTTAGAACAAGATCATTAATATGTTCTGTTTCTCTCTCCATGGGTATTTGCCAAATTTTCTATTTTTTATCCCAAAGTTCATCAATTCACCATATTACTAGCTAAGACATGACTAATCAACACAAATTTCAAATCAAATACAACAAAAATTTGCTCTATAATGCTTTATTACTCAAGAGAGCAGACAACTGAGCTTCCAAGGAAATGCTTTCATGCTTTCAAAGGCAAACAAATCCTATGCAGTATGCCAAGGTTCCTGGAGACCAATTCCTTATATGCTCATACACATCTTCTGCATTGCCAGATATGATAACATACAGTCTAAGCAGAAGTAATGTGGCAAATAAATCTTTCATTTAATGTGATCCTCTATCAACAGGATAAATGAAGTGGCGAGATTATGATATATAACTGCTTTTAATAACAAGGAAAACAAAAATGATGCATGAATAACCATATAAGCTGCATTTTTGAAAGACAGAGGGAACCCATCAAATACCTGAAAATAAATAGCTTCTGATAAAAAGTTGTAATATTATGGAAATACTTTCTATTCTTCCATGAAGACCACAACCATGTTGCTGTTTGGAGGCTTGCATACCTTAATGACCCAATGTATTATGCTGGCTGGATTTAGGGCCTTATACTTTGGCTCTTGGTATGATCACCCATGCCAAATGGGGAGAATAGTAGAGGCTAGACTTAGAGTGGTCCACCAGGTTTGGAAATACAACTCAGGGCTAACAACCCTGACTGTTACAGGAAGAGCAATGAAGAATCCTTCTGCATCTGTGTGCAACAGTATATGGCCAAGGACAGACAGAGATGCATGACCTCAGTTGTAACAGGGACTAGGCCTCGAGCTATGGTGTTGCCTGTTTACAGCCATCCAGGAGAGCGGCGTCAGGGTTGGTGTGCTCCACTGGAGTGCCAGAGGCAGAATGCTGTCCCCCAGTGTTCATTCAGCAGAAGACAGGTCAGCTTGTGTTCAACTGCAGACTGCAGCAACGTTCACGGACACAGGGACTTTGACTATATATTTTTTGTGTGCAAATGTATTTTACTGCTCTCTTAGAATCAGAACCAGGGTTAATATTACTAGCATATGTCATGTAATTTGATATGCAGCAGAAGCACATTACATAATGATAAAAACTGTAAATTACTCTAAGAAGAGGATGCATATTTAGAAAATTAAAATAAATAACTAGTGCAAAAAGAGAATATAAATTAGTGAGGTAGTGTTCATGGGTTCAATATCCATTCAGGAATCTGATGATAAAGGGGAAGAAACTATTTCTGAATCATGTGTGTTCCTTCAGGCTCCTGTACCTCCTCCCTGACGGTAAAAATGAGAAGGGGGTATGCCCTGGGTGCTGGGGGTCCTTCGTGATGAATGCTGCTTTTTATAGCAACGTCTTTTGATGCTGGGGAGGCGAGTGCCCATGATGGAGCTGACTGAGTTTACAGTTTTCTGCAGCTTACTTTGTTCTGGTGAAGTGGCCCTCCCCACCCCACATACCAGATGGTGATGCAGCCAGTTAGAATGCTCACCACAGTACATCTGTAGAAATTTGCAAGTGTCTTCTCCTCAAATTTCCTCAAACTCTTATTGAAGTATAACTGCTGTTGTACCTTCTTTGTGACTCATCAATATGTTGAGCCCAGGATAGATCCTCACAGATGTTGACACCCAGGAACTTGAAATTGCTCACCTTTTCCACTTCTGATCCCTCGTTGAGGACAGGTGTGTTTTCCCTCCTCTTACCCTTTCTGAAATCCTTAACCAATTCTTTGGTCCTGCTGACAGTGAGTGCAAGGTTGTTGCTACAACTCCACTCAACCAGCTGGTATCTCTTGCTCCTGCACATCTTCTCGTCACCATCTAAAATTCTACCAACGATAGTTATGTCATCAGCAAATTTATAGATGGCATTTGAGCTGTGCCTAGCTGCACAGCTATAGAGTATATGTGCTTGCTTTCTTATATATACCTTGTGCAGTGTATAACTGTTGGTACTGTGCTTTACACCTTTGCTCCAGAGTAATGTTATTTCATTTGGCTGTGTTAATGGATATTCATGAATGGGTGAATGATAATTAAACTGAACTTGACCTTGAACTTGAGATGATGGACCAGAGGAGTTAAGGGCAGTAAGTACATTCTGTAACTTTTGCCAATGTACAGCAAGCTGCTGACTTGAATTTAAACACCTTGTGAAACAAGAACAAAATAAATCAGCCTCCTTAAGTGCATTATTCAATAATGGAGCTAGTGCATTATCAACCAGGATGTTGAAACAAAAGATTCCTCTTAAAATAGAAAATTATCTGCAGGATTATATAGTGATGGTCTACTGCTTGCTGCCGCTGGAGAAGATGTCTGTGTGTGATGGATCTCTCACTATCTGTTCCCGAGGGAAAGCCTCTGTGTTTGAGTGGTGTCCCTCCCCCTCTCTCCCTCTCCCCTGATGCTGTCAGAGGATGTTACTGAAGTTCTGCGATTTATAGATGGAAGTTACAGAACGTACTTACTAGTCCAAATTGGACTTTTTCAGTTTTATGTTTCTATATTCTGTGTTTTAACCCATGCTTTTGTGTTGCAGTTTGCACGATTTGCTTTTTCTTTTGGGCAGTTGAGGTTTGGGGTTTGATATTCTTGTTGCCATTTGCACAGTGTTTACTTTCACGTGGGAGGTTGTTGTTCTTATTGTTTGTGCAAAGAGTTTCTTTTCGCATGGGGTGTAGTTGTTCTTTTTGCCACTTGAATGATTTGTTTTTTTATGCTGGCGGGGAAATTGATGTTTTTCTCTGAACAGCCTCCATGGTTTTCTTCATGTCACGGCTGTATGGAAAAGATGAATCCCAGAGTTGTATATTGCGTACATACTTTGTTAATATAATGAGCCTTTGAACCTTTTGAACCTTTTTGATCAGTTTTGGAATGAAGTATGTGTTACATTTAAACTAGAAAACAACTTGCAGACATTAAGGTGATGAGGAGTGATTCAGTTGCAGCTCAGACCAATGGGTTTTAATGTTATTTTTACAATTTACTGAAAAATCAGTGTTTGGCTAGCTGAAGTCTCTTCTAGATTCAGAACCAACTTTTTAATCACTTAAAATTCTGACTAAATAATGAACACACATACACAAATAATAATTCAAGCTTGTATGAGAAATGGATTTAGATTTTTTAAATGAATTTTAGGTACCGCTTGTAACCCCATGAACTCACTTGGAAGCAAATACCAGAACATATAGTATGTTACTCTCCAACAGCAATGCTTAAGATAAAGGGCATAAATCTAATGGGTAATATCCTTCTGGTGCATCAACATTACCATTCCCAGCTTTGGAGAAAGTTGTATCTGTTTGATTACATCTGACAGATTGTACATCCGTCTACACATTATTTAATATCTATCTAACAAATGACAGGATTATATTATGCTGATAAACATGGTGATTTTAATGAGCATTAAAATGTGGTTTATATAGTACTATGTGAACTCAGGCTTTTAAAATTATCCCACATTTTCATCAATATTCTTTAATTCTTTTCTGGCTACAAATCAGAACAAATTAACTGATTCATTTTTAAAGAGCTTGGGATCTAATTAATATATTTTAATATAAATTTTGATGTACTAATTGAGAGAGGTTGTTTCTGATTGCTGTGTTATTTACCACCAACATGCACTTCTATTTCCATTGTAGTTCTAGTTATTATTTCAGGCCCTAAATAATTTGGGTCATTTTGCCACTTTGGGAAATAGTGAACGATTTTTAAAAAGATAGAAACATAGAGAACCTACAGCACAATACAGGCCCTTCAGCCCACAATGCTGTGCTGATCATGTACTTACTTTAGAAATTACCTAGGGGTACCCATAGCCATCTATGGGTATGTTTAATCATTATGGGATAATTTGATCATTATGTAGCTTATCAACTATTTCGTCTGTTACACAAACAAATTTGCCTCATTATCTGTCTGGAGGACTTCACCATGTTGCATTTCAAACCAAGGCTATGTGCAATTTGTGAAGTATGTTTTTTTGTAATTTAAATTGTATATTTTATGTGCATTTCTACACACATAAAGACACGTGTCTGTGTGTGTGCGCGTAGAAATGCATGTTGAATAGATTTTTGTTGCTTTATAGCCAACGTTTTGATGATAGACTCTGCTGTTTTATTCAGGGATGATGCCTGGATATGTTTAGTCCGGTGGTATTTATACCCCTGTAGTCTGTCCCTCTAGATTGGTTAATACTCATCTGATCAAGTTTCCGCTCTCCCACCCTATTTACAATTAAATTCCAGTTCTTACTTAGAGCGAGTCCTTCATCTTTGTTAAAATTCTTTTCCTCTAGTTTTATTTCAATGGCTTCCTTTACCAGGCACCCGCCCATCCCACAAACCCCCAAGAACCCCATACCCGTTGCATATACCACCTTTATCCTTTTAACATCCTCTCCCTGAATCAATTCTGCATCCTCCCCAGTGACTGACACTCCTTTTGACATTTTGACCAATAACACATATTGGATAGTACTGATCTATAATTATCAGGGTTTTGCACAGTCAATAAATATTATTTAGTCCAACAACAGATTTACCATCAACACTTCCAAAGGCATTGAGGATAAAGATGCATTTAGTGGAACCAAAGTTGATACGTCTCAGAGGAATAAGGCCTTCTGGACGTCACACCCAGAGAGAGAAAGAAAAACAATTCATTACTTTCAGCTTGTTCATTTCAAAATTCTCTTCCTATTAAAGGTGAATAGATTTGTGGCTGCAATTATTATTCTCCAAATATTCTCTCAAATATTATTCTCCAGCTGGTAGACAATTCACAGGTGATAACAGGTCACTGTTGGAGTGAGCTCCCTGCTACTCTAGGAACAGCATGGATGAGCTTGTGAGGAAAAGAGAAGAAATACACTCCTGGGGAACAGAACAAGGTATGACAAACGCCATTGGCAGGAAGTAGACAAACACCAAGGATGTCCTGATAGTGCCAAGCCACAGGACAATTTCTCCTATCATCAATGCCAATGCCACTTTTTCCTCTTGTCCCCTAGACATTGTGCTTCATACAGAGTAGAATGTTTTGCAAGTGGGGGTACAGTCTGTAACCAGCATGATGAACAGAGGGCGAGATCACACTCAATTTCTGCTGCTAATTATGTAGATAAAGACTTCAAAGGGACAATCAGTCATAGAATGCAGTTGTCTGCATACAATAAAGGATTTCCTCTCCAACCCATCATGCAGCATTGTGTGGAAAGTGGAGTTTATCCTTCCTAGTAAGAGAAGGGGTGACTTGCAGGATGTTCCAGTATTTGCTCTGGATTTCCGTTAGACCCACTGGGTTCCTCCAGCGTTGTGTGTGCATTTTTTTGGATTTCATGGATGTTGCCTGATCTGCTGAGTTCCTCCAGCACTTTTTGCATGTTTCCAGAGTTTTCTATTTTCATTTCAGACTCATTCAAGTTCCAGTGAGGCAGGCAGAGCAGGATCCCAGAGTTCAGGCGAGGCAGGGCAGGGCAGGATCCCAGAGTTCAGGCGAGGCAGGGCAAGGCAGGATCCCAGAGTTCAGGCGAGGCAGGAGAGCCCCAGAGTTCGTGGCAGACAGGAGTGCCCCAGAGTTCGTGGCAGACAGGAGAGCCCCTTTGGGTGGGCGCATAACTCCTGGGCAGGGCCACCTCCCAGGCAGGAACACGGAGGCCCAGGCAAGATGCAGAACCCTGGGCAGGTGCAGGGCACAACCCATCAGAAACGAGGGAAGGAAAGGGTAGGTCCTCAGGGTGGGCCACATCCTGGGCAGGACTGCCTCCCAGGCGGAGACACAGAGGCCTGGGCAAGGCACGGACACCTGGGTAGGTGAGGGGTAGGAAAGAGACCGAGTCCCCCCGTTGGGCAATGGCAGACGGCCTGGCTTCCCCGTCAGAGGAAAGGGGCAGGAAGGGACAGAACCACCCAAGGGGTAACAGCAACAGCCTGGCTTACCCGACAGAGGCAAGGGGACAGAAGGGAGCTGGGTCCAGAGTGAGCAGCAGGACAACTGGGATACACCAGTAAATAGGGAGAAGCAAGTAGGCAGTGTGACTGCACAGGCAAGGTGAATACAGCGGGACCAGCACACACATGAGAAGCAGGAAAACAATACAGAGCTGGACAGAACCAATACAGAGCAGGGCAGAACAGGATTCAGAGCAGGGACAGGACAGGACACCCCAACTAGGCTCAGTCCCCCAGCCCCTTATAAACACCTGCCCCCTAATAGGTGACAGGTGTACCTCCTTAAGCCAAGATGATCCAATGGCTGGCTGCAAGGCCCGGAGTCCAGAGTCCACAGACTGGAGCAAGACCCAGAAGGCAGGCTCCGGACCGGAACCTAACAGAGTGTCTGCAGTTTTCTTAAAAAAATTTCAAAAGCAAGTCAATTATTTTTCTGTATTAAAATAGATAGGCTAATGCATTACATAAATTAACATTGATGCAGCAGGGACAGAATGGAAACACCCCCCCCCCCACCACTCCCTCCATGTACCCAAGGAAATTTCCAAGGCAATAATTGTATCAAGCCCCAAGACAACACAACACACAATAAGCATTGTGTTCTTGGTTTGGAAATAATCAAAGAGAGACCAGAAGGATTCTATGTCATTTTTAATTTTTTTTCCACTTTTTACTCTTCTTCCACTTGAAAATTTTAAAGGGTCTGTCTGTGCACTGAACCTCTGGTCAATAGTGCTGACCTATGAAAGTGTTCATATACCTTTCACATCATGCCAAGTTGTCTGACAATCTCCTGATGTCGATTTGTATCCATTGGGAAAAAGTCTGAAAACCAATATGCTGATTAATCCTGCCAATGTTCACTCATCACTGAGTCAGTGTGCTGGAACTCTGTTTGATAGCTTATTGTTATTCATCTTTATCTGCTGACTTCAGGTAATTAGTTAGAAATGAGGAAAAAGCTGCACATGTCAGGAAGCTATTGGATCATTGATGAATGTGAAACTGAATGGACTTCAATGGTAAGCAATTTCACTCAGCACTAGTCATGCATTACTTGCCAAATGGCTGTTGGCAGGTTTAGCTAGTTACAAGATGTGCTGTGCATTTATGTTAAGGAAAGCTGTCAAATTTCATTAAAGAACAGTTAATCATAAGTAGTTAGCCTGGAGTGTTAAATGATTAATGTCACAAGAAACAGAACAAAACTCAAGAAGGCCAAGCTGTCCAGAACACATTAAACTGCTGGAGACAATTGGCCCAGTCTGTAGAAAGATCCCACAGGTTGGATCTTATGCCCTAATGATTCATCTACAGCCTTTTCACTTCCAAATATGGTTGTACTGGTAAATGGGTCTTCAAAATGAACTTGAGGGCAAGGTCTGCAGAGGGGCGAAACTCAACTAAAAATAAACTAAGGCAACCTGCACATAAAGTGTTTCAGAAAGAGATCTTCACTGAACATGTAAGTGGGGTGCTGTTCCTGTCCACTTCAACAGACAGAGCTAATTTTTCAAGTCAAAGACCCTGCTCTATTACAGGCTTGCTGTTGTTTGATTGAATTCTGAACAGAAGTGATGTTATTAGCACCTTCTAGCATTTACACTTTCAAAGACCAAATTTCAATTATCTAACTATGCATCATTTAAAAAAACAAAAATCATTAGTACCCCTCAGATGGAGTGATTGTCCATGTTAGCCTTAAAAAAGAGACTAAAGCAATATAATTCCTATTCTGGCTAGTCTAAGGAAAAATATGATGACAGAGTAATTACAATTCATGTATCCACACATCTGCCCACAAAGGTGAGGGGAATGGAATGTTCTTCCTATTGCTAAATGCCAGTTTTATAATGTGTGATTAATATGTGGTGTTAGCTGTGTTGTCCTGACTCAATTCAGCTGCCCTGGAGTCAAATTCATATTACACAAGTGAAGATGACACAGAGTTTCCTCTAGGTTGAACGTCAGTGAGGTATTAACAACTACAGAACTCAATCTGGCAATTGGAAGGTTCATAGTCAGAGCCCATGTGTCATTAAACCATACAAATTCTTCCATGTACTCAGAAAATAGTAACATAGAAAACCGGATATCTGAATTTGACTGGTTGTGAACTTGCCCAATAACAAGGACACTTGCAAGCTTTAGATGTTTATAGAAGCAGAGTACAGTGGTGAACTCATATAATAGCTATAAAAACATAAGACATCAAATAATGAAGTAGCTTCAAATCTCCAAAGGATAATAAAATTATGCATTGTCTTGAACTATAATCTGAGTGGAGGTCTGGTGTGTTAAACATGATGAAGTAAATGAGTTTTTAAAACATTTATTGACCACATATGCTAATTGTTTAAGCAAAATATATGACATAGCCCCAAACAATAAGGGACATTGAATGATTATGATTCCAAAGCATTCAACACCAATACGATTTAATTAAATTCCCTTTAGTTAGTAAGATATCCAAAGGCACTTAAAGGAAATATTATCAAATAGAATTTGACACCAGCTAATTGGGGTGGTATACTTACACAAAAGAAGTAGATTTTAATGAGTGCCTTTATGGAGGAATGCCCAGTATGGAGGTACAAAGGATTATAGAGAGAATGTCAGTGTTTAGGGCTTTGCTGTTAATAAAGTTGCTTATATTGCAATGATTAAAATCAAGAATGCTCAACATGCTGGAACCAGAGGATGGCAAATATCTCAGTGTGTGCTGAGGAAGGAGAGGGAATTAACATGGGTAAAATCTGCCCACGGGACAAGATCAGGTTGACAAGGTAAAAGGTTCAATTGACATTGTCTTCTTTGTCTTTCTTAGCAACTGAAAGTTGCCTTTGTCTGGTTGGACGACCATAAGATGTGCTGGGCAGTCCCCTGAATGGTACTAGTCAGTGGTTGTTTCTGCTCTAAACCTGCTTCTTAAAGCATTTCCATTTTATTCTTCTAATATCTCAATTTCCTTTACTTCTGCCCTGTCAGTTCTATCTTTGGTATCAGCGCTTCCCACAATCCTTTTTTATTAAACTGAGGATACACTCCTCTGCTTTAGTTGATAGAGTCCTCAACTGCTTCAATTCTCGTTCCCACAGTTCTGCTCTTGTTCCCGCTCTTTCCTCTAGAAACAGGAGAATACATCCTTGTCCTTGCTATGCACCTCATCAGCTTCTTCGCTCAATGCAGGATCTCCCAAAAAGTTCCCAACATTATGTCACCTTTTGATGCGCCTAGCATTCTGAAGGGAATGTGCTCTCTTCCTGCTCCACTAATACTCAAATACCTTCCCATGTGTAGTGCAGGAAGAATGACATTGCCCTCTTTACCTTCCTATCACCAGTGCACAGCACCCCAAACACGCCTTCCTGCTGAAGCAGCAACAGTTTACTCTGTGTGCTACTCACAGAGTGATCTCCAATACACTTCAAAACTGACTCATGGATTGGACAACTGCTTTGCGTAATACTTCCATTTGATTCAAAAACATAACACCGAGCTTCAATTTGCCCATCAGAGCAGTGCAACTGGTGTCAAAGCACATTTCAGCCTCCCAGGCTAAACATTGGGCTCGACTGTGCTGGATGAGACATGCCAGCCAGAGCTTCTGCCACATATTCCCACCTGCATTTAACTTTCCTGACTTTGAAGGCTCAGATCGCCTGATCCTCCTCAACCAGTTGATGTCCTGCGAGGTAAGCTAGATTCACCAGTGAGGTAAGCTGCACCTCACTTCCATAAGACCAAGTCTGTAAGAAGTTGCAACAGGAGAGAGAACTAACCAGCCTCTCTACTGATTTGCTGCTTATTTCCAACATTTTCTGTTACTATATCCAGTGTCTGCAGTATTCTGCTATTTATGGCTGTGTTATTGTCCCTGGTTCTTATGCATATCACTAACCTATTCTTTTTCTTTCATAAAGTATTTTGGAAGGGAATGGAAACTATTTCAAAATACGGCTCCGCTGTTCAGGAAATGTAGTAAACACAACAGGTCAATGTGTGAATAGTTAACTCCCATAAGCAGCATAACAAATAATAAAACTTTCTCTCAGTGATCTTTGTTCAGGATATACAGTCAACCAGAGATAACTTACCTGCAAGACATCTTTTACCGTAATCTAACAATTTAGACATAACTCAAATGAGTGTTTGTTTAGTAATTGAGGACTTCAGACAGAACAGCATTGCTTTACCTAAATGTCAGTTAAAGTTTTATGCACTGGTCTCCAATGAAACTTGAACTCACAAGCTTTAGACTTATAGGGGAGTGTGTCCCACATTCTCACCTGCTAGCTTACATCAGTTTAATCTTTTTGCTTTATTGAAAGCACAATATTCATATCACCTTTAAGAATACACACTTACTTTATTCATTCAAAAAAAAAACATTAAACAATACCTTGCAACAGCTGGAAAAGGCAGATGGGCAATTTTGTTATTTTTGGACATGGTGGCATAAGAACTTCATTATCATCATGGATTTGATTTATTAGGTTTAATCATGAAAAACTCATAAAATATTTCCAAAAGCCTATCAGGATTTTTTAAAATTTCACTTATTTTCACTGACAAAACATCACCTCTGCAATCGTTTTACACTGAAGACACTGAATGAGCTCCTGCAGGTCACTGACCAATCCTGTATGTTTGTGGGATGTGCTGGTCGGTGGCATAACAATGATGACAAAGCCCAGAAAAATAAAACTGCAATTGGAAATGGGGTTAGAAACAGAGGGTGGTTATAATTACATGAAGTAAAATGCTGTTGAAGAAATATTTAAGTTAATGTATGATATAATCAGTTACTTTTACCAGTTTTGCTTTCATAGACATGTGAAGGATCTCTTTGTTGTTTCTGCTAAATGATCTAAAATAGATGATTTTGCTGAACATCAATAAACTTTGAACCACCCACACAAAACTGAGCCAAATATTAAAACAAAACAGAAGTTTTAAACCTGAATTTTCATGATTGATGACCTGAATTTAGAAAAAGACTCATACAATATACTAGTCAATTAACTAAATATAAACAAGTAAATTAAGTACATTTGCTAAATCTTGTAGACTAGAAGAACAACTATATCTACTTAACTAAACTAGTAGATCAGTGCAATCAGTCACAGGAGGCATGTTAACCCCTGAGTCAACATGATCCATGCAAACCCATCATAATTTCCATATTTACTATTCTCAACAGGATATTTCTACATACATTGTGGCAATGTTATGTAAGGGTACTCTCAGAGTTTAATTCCCAATGGAAGCAATACAGGATGGCTATGGCAAGCAGTGTTCTATCATTGTGTAATGCCCTGGTTCATATCTTTTACTACATTTCATTTCGGCAGTCTGTGCGAGCTGCTTGATTTCATATTTTACTGTTATGCTGAATGTATTTCATTTTGTGCTGTTCTGCTTTCAGTCTGTTTGGGTTATTGTTGAAGAGATAAGGGATGATGTGGAATGTGTGCTATCCAATTAGCGGGAGGTTTTCCTGGTGAGGGACACTGAGGTTGGGCTTGGGGCTTTTGGTGAGATGAAGAGAGAAGACCCTGGGGAGAACCAGTCATAGCATACAGTCCTGTGGGAGACTTGTTTGTTCCCGATAGATTGTGAACAATGTTCGGAAGGTGGTGGGTGCTTTCACATTGACCGAGGGTCCAGTGCGTGAGTGACAGAGAAGTTCAAGATGAGCTCCAACTTGTGCAAATTAGACTACTTAATTAGAATGGGCCCTTTTCTTTTTGTTATTCTTTACTAACCTTCCAGTTAAGATTCCTAAATATAATTCCTTTAACTGTATGCAATGTACTGTCTGTTATTTTGTGGCATTAATTTGTAACAGGGTAGCAAATGACACAGCACCTACACAAACCAGGTTTTGGGGTGGGATCGAGCGCGCCTCATTTTCATGAGCTTGGCAGGGCCGGAGGTTGTCTTCCCTATACTTACTCAACCAAGGAAACCAAGGTGGTTCAATAGCTTAAGTTAAGTGAAAGCATGGAATTCTATTCATACACAGTGGAAACTTGCTTATTAGTATGTAGTTGCCTCACCATACTATACATTGTCCTGGCAACTATAATTTCAAAAAAATATGACATTTCAGACAAGATGACTGGAACTGTTTTATCACATATTCTGTATTTACAGTTCTATCCCAGGGAATCCAGAATAAATGTTACATTTTTAACAGTGGATATTTGACAAAAGTATATCAACCCAGTTAATTTGAATAGTTTTGCCACTACCTTAGTTTTATTTCATAGTTCCAATTGGATATCTCTGGTTTGATTTTTTTTTAAAAGAGTTGGATTGAGGACTAGGCCGCAAACCACGGTATTGCCTGTTTACAGTCAGCCAGAGGAAAGGTGTTGGAGTCGGTGCACTCCACCAGAGTGCTAGAGGTGGTGTGCCGTGGTGTCAAGTTCAAGTCGAAGCTGCCCTTCAGTGTTCGCTTGGCAGAAGACAAGCTGTATTAAGTTTGACTGCAGACTGCTGCAACATTTATGGACTCAGGGACTTGGGCTATTTTTTTGTTTGTGTGATTGTATTTTACTATTAACTTATATGTGCTTGTTGTCTTATATGTACTATCTATACCTAGTGCTGTGTAGCACTGTTGGTACTGTGTTTTACACCCTGGCCCCAGAGTAAAACTGTTTTGTTTGGCTGTATTCATGGGATTCATGTATGGTTGAATGACTATTGAATTTGAACTGGAAGTTGAATACAACTACATGTAATAACAATCAGGGGTATTTCGTAACTAGATATCAACCTAAATACAGTTATAAAACATGGCTATCAATGATAATAACTTAACCAAGTTTAGCCGATAAACTGAGTTAAGAGGTTGTCTATATTCTCCTGTAGAACTTGAATTGATAGAATTAGTATCATTGTTCTACGGATGTTATAAGATATCAAGTGGAATGAGATTGTTTCCATAATTTAACTAAATGAATGATCTCTTGTGTTCTATATTAAAAGTATCATAACATATAATGGCTAGTTAAGTAAGGTTAAAGAGGCAAAAAATATTTTCCATACAATAGCTTACCAACAGATAGTGTCTGTCATAGCCCTGGACTGGGTACATCTAGAAAACAAGGAGACTAATGTCAGAATGTTGTTTCTGGATTTCAGTTCAGTATTCAGCATTATTGTCCAATTGACCTTGGTGAACAAACTCCTAATCCACTGTCTAAATACACCACTTTGCTACTGGGTGTTTGACTTCCTAACAAATGGACCTCAGATAATCAGGATGCACAACCTGTCCTCCCTCCCCAGGGCTGTGTGCTGAGCCCAGTGCGGCACACTCTGCTCGCACACGACCACACAGATAAACACCAAAGCAATCACATCATCAAGTCCACTGATGATACTACAGTCCGGGGCTCATCACCAACAATGATGAAACAGCCTACAGAGAGGAGGGAGAAGAGCTCGAGACCTGCTGCCAGCAACTAACCTCTTCCTAAATGGCAACAAGACAAAAGAGACGGTTATTGACTTCTGGAGAACCCACACCACTCACATCCCTCTTTACGTTGGCGGCAGTTTCAAACTTCTGGGATCACACGTAACTTCTCATGGTCCCAGAACACATCCTATAGGGTTAAAGCATGCGGCAGACAGCAAGTCTGAAAATGTGGTGGGAGAAAAGGATGTTGGGAATGGTGAGGGTGAAGTTCCACAGGAGAGATATGGGACACCTGATAGAGGAGGAGTTCGAGGGGTGGGAGCATGCAGACACACCCAAGCCCTGAGACACCTGGTGAGGTGGTTTGATCCCAAAAAAAATTCGCTAATGAATCATTACAGAATGTCTCTCTGGTGCTTCTGGCTCCCTCCACTCTCCCTTCCACTTTTCTCAACCATGATTCCCCCCTCTCTGCCCCCTTCCCACTCTCAGTCCACGACAGAGATCCATATCAGAATCAGGTGTATCATCACTCACACAGGTCATGATTTTTGCTGCAGCAGCAGTACAGCGTAGTACATAAAATTTCCACAGTACTGTTCAAAAGTCTTAGGCACCCTAGCTAAGACCTTACACAGTACTGTAATACAGAAAAGTTCCAGAAAAAGGCCAATAACATCATGAAGTATCCCATCCTCCCCGTTCATGGACTGTTTGTTCCACTCCCATCAGGGAGGAGGCTACGTAACATCCATGCCAGGACCATCAAACCCAAAAACGGTTATATTTCCCAAGCAATAAAGCTGATCAACACCTCCACCCATTAACTCCACCACTATTTTAGTATTTCCTATCAGCCACCTTACGTGCAACTTAGTGTCACTTTATGGTTTTACAATGAATCACTGAATATAAGCTATCTTATGTATTTATAACCATATCACCATATAACCATATAACAATTACAGCACGGAAACAGACCATCTCGACCCTTCTAGTCCGTGCCGAACACTTACTCTCACCTAGTCCCACCTACCTGCACTCGGCCCATAACCCTCCACTCCTTTCCTGTCCATATACCTATCCAATTTTTTTTTAATGACAAAATCAAATCTGCCTCCACCACTTCTACTGGAAGCTCAATCCCCACAGCTACCACTCTCTGAGTAAAGAAGTTGCCCCTCGTGTTACCCCTAATCTTTTGCTCCTTAACTCTCAACTCATGTCCTCTTGTTTGAATCTCACCTACTCTCAATGGAAAAAGCCTATCCATGTCAACTCTATCTAACCCCCTCATAATTTTAAATACCTCTATCAAGTCCCCCCCCTTAACCTTCTACATTCCAAAGAATAAAGACCTAACTTGTTCAACCTTATATTTATTGTGTCTTTTTGAATTATCATTTGTTCTTTATCTTTTGTGTATTTTTTGTGCTGCATCAGATCTGGAGTAACAATTATTTTGCTCTCTTTACGTTTGCGTACAGGAAATTACATTAAACAATCTTGAATCTTGAATATTTATTGCATCTTTCAATCTGTAGTAGTGTGATTAACAGTCCGACTGGTTATGTAAACTTTGACTTTGACACCAGCAATGTAATCCCCACAATCTCACACTAGATAAATTGGGCTAGAGTGATTGACGTTGGATTTTAGAATGCTGATCTAAGTGTAAAGACCTGACACGTCTTTGACAATAAACAAGCACCCACTGATGTTAACAAATTAAAAATTTCATGGGGACTGTCACTCAACTATTTCAACTTCAATTTGCTATTTATGTAATGCATGTTTTGCACTTTACTTTATATTCTAACCATACCTGACTGAGATTTATCTGGCTTTTATCATTAATTGAAAGCCAACAGAAAGGCTGACTTTAAATCACCAATAAAACCTAGATGAAACAACATTAGGTACTATTGTGCTTTTTGGCCGGACTGTTAGAAACATAGAAAACCTACAGCACAATACAGGCCCTTCAGCCCACAAAGCTGTGCTGAATATGTCCTTACCTTAGAAATTACCTAGGGTTACCCATAGTCCTCTATTTTTCTAAGCTCCATGTACCTGTCCAGGAGTCTCTTAAAAATAGTTAACAACTAACATGAGAGAAAAGACACATAATGCTGGAGGAACTCAGCAGATCAAGCAGCATCTATGGAAATGAATAAGCAATCAATGTTTTGGGCTGAGACCCTTCATCAGGAAACTAAATTGTGATACCAACACAACAACTAACAATGTTTTTATCTAAGCAGGTCAGAATTTTTATCTCAACTTAATTAATTCAACATGATAGCTTGCTATACTGAGAAAAGTTGTCATTTTTGAGTAGTTTTATACTATTAATGACTATTGTAAAGAATTTTCCACGATTTATTCCAGAATTCCACTCAGCAAATGCACTGTACACCATAGCTGCAGGCGGTGATTTCTTTCATGGTATTCTATTTCTGGACAGTCAAAAATGATCGTTCGAGTCTCAGTCTTTCCAAATTAAATCCGCTTCGCTGAAAGATTTATACTTCAGTCATATTCAAGCTACCCCTGGTCTCAAAGAGAATAATAAGTTGGCAAACTACCTCCCAAAGAAATTTGGATGACCTTACAATACCAGATATATTCACAGGTGTTTACTACAGACTGATCTTTCTAATGTTTATGATTCTAGTAAATGAAGGGCAGAGTCTGCACTGCCTTACACAATCACCACTTAATTAGTACTATCAAAATGTAATTTGTATTTTACAGTTGACATAAGAAAAAGCAATTCCAAGTACAGCTATTTCCATTGATTAAGAAGGTCTAGAATGTTGTTTACATAACTCTGGAAAAAAAAAGATTAGATAATGTTAATTCTCAACCTCTCAGAGTAAGGATAACAGTCCTTTCTGATGGATGCTACCTTCATGAGGCACTCCCCCTTGAAAATGTTGTCAATTGTGGGAGGAGGTGTGGCCAATGATGGAACTTGCTGAGCCGATAACCATCCGCAGCCCCTTGCGATCCTCTACGTTGGAGCCTCCATCGGGTGCTGATGCCAACAGTTCACTCTTGTAGAGACTGAACCCCTTCACTTCAAACCAACCACAAACATCTTCATTAAATTCACCATAACTTTTATACTCTTTTTATCTACCTCAATCACTTTTTGGACATGTTCTCAGTGCATAAATTAGAGAATCTAAAAACAGTATTTTTGAGATATATTCGAGTGCTTAATGCTAT